>NC_050467.1:1075863-1432049 GCF_013373865.1 Monomorium pharaonis
CCACGAATCGTAATAAGTGGGCCGTCGCGCGCGCCCGAGGGAACCGCCGGTCTCTCTTTCGCGAAACGTAGGTCAAGGACTCCGCTTCAAGTGCATAACGGCAGCGGAGGAGAGAAAGGAGTAGGCGGAGGACCGACGGCGTACTAGATTAAATCGGGACGCGCGTCACTAGTTAAAATCTATGAGAGGAAGCGACGGTCGGAATGCGCGACGCTGAAAACGTCCAAATTCGTCCGGTTCGACGAATCTCGAGTTGACGTCGTTGTCGTCGCCCGTTTAACGTCAACGCGAACGAAAATACGTCGTCGCGTCCGCCAAGTCCCGGTGAAATTTATAGAATCCGTTAATTGGGGGGCGTGTTTCGCGACGCGGCGAATATAACGGAGAAATTGACGCCACCGCCTCGTCGCCACTCCGCCCGATCGAATGATATTTTTAACGAGGCTGCAAATTATACTCGAGATTAATCTCGCACGGAAATTAACTTTACCTTAGTTCGAGCGCGATCTCCCTCGTCTATCTGCCCCTAATCCCAGTTCCTCCTCCGGAGGAGCGAGGGACAAACGATCAGTTAAACTATGGTTAAAGTTAACGGTCGACTCGGCGAGGGCGATCGTAAAAAGGCGGGAAAATTCCCGCGATGTTTCGACCTAGGGACTCGTTGGGGGGGAGGGGAAGGGCATTTCTCCCTCTCGCGCCCCTCCGCCCGTCCGTGTGAACGTTGTAATTGGCCCCGCTGTAAAATCAGGACGTTTAATTAGAGCGAAGATTGATACTAGCGTGCGAGCAAAAATTCTCCAAGTATCGACCGAGTTTTATCTAATTAGGTCGTAGACAAGTTCGGGGAGCAAGTCCCTCATCCCTTCTTCCGGGGTTATCTTTGCCGGCGACGCGCGATGTTCCGAGATTACCGTGAAGGAGCCGGGATATCCGTTTTGGGGTAAAGGAAGCTTCTCGACAATTAGCGCCCTCGATTCCTGTCCCGTATTTCGCACGGCTGTGTCGTTTATTTTGATAGCGGCGCGAATCGATTTTTCGCTAATCCATTAATTCGTCGTCGGTCGCGCCGCTGGTGTGTGCAGCGAAAATTTAACGATTGAAAAGAATAAACGCGATAAAACGGGTTTTTTATCGAGTCGAACCCTGAAATTAATTAGAGGGTAAAAAGTGTTGAAATTTCTCCCCGGATATTATTTTAATGAAAAAATATCATATTTATAATCGGAGTGTTTATTGTCGGGAAAACTTGAAATTTTTAGGGCTTTTTTTTCTTTTTTTCTTGAAAATAATGGATTTTTCACGGGATTGTATCGATACTCGGGAAAATTGTTAAAATTTTAATTTTAAATTTAAATTCTCTCTTTCTGACAAAACTATCATTTTTTTGTTGATATTGTCGCCAAATATCGACAATCGACAATATGACTCATAAGATTTTATTTAAAAAAAATGATTTGATAAAGAACAATACGTCGTTCGAAATTACCGTGTGTAAAAATATTTCGAAGCTGCATAAATAATTTTTCAATCTTATCTATCAGAGGTTACAAATAAAATTCCCGGAAAAATCCGGAAAGTTCTTTTACAACATTAAACGGTCCGCTAAGCGCGCTCTGTAAAAATTCAGTGCAATTTAGATTCCGAAGTGGCTGGATATAAAGACAGTTTGATAAAAATGAGACGTACGTCTCATTTGAGCGATATTTAATTTTCGCCCGACACGTGCCGGAATGCGACAGATTAAAATAAGGAGAGCGGAGGGGAGGGGATATTCAAATTTACCGTATCGATTAGAACTTGGCATCCTTGAAATAAACGGTTGACACGTGCCCGGGGCGGAGGCTGGGGGACATGTTTCAAATGCCGAAACGCGCATATCTGGAATTACCGGGAGCGATGGCGGGGGAGAGGGAGGGGGAGGAAGATCCGAATTTAAAGTCGGCGTACCCGGAGGCGAGGGTCGCGGCGAAGTTGTACCTAGGCTGCGCGAGTTTAAAATACGAAACGCGATGATTAGCCTCGCGACGACAATTTCTGCAAATTGTGTTTACAGCACGCGGCGTCTCTGACGTTTCGGAGGTGGAGCCGCACGATGACGTGCGCGCGCGCGCGCCCGCGCGCACCCCGGCCTTGAATTCATTCAGGATACACTCATCGTTTTCTGCATCTCGCGCGCGTGATGCGCGGAAAACGCGAGTAAACAGAACGATCTCCTTTTCCCCTCCGTCCAAGTACGTCGCGCTTCCTGTTGTTCGATCGCGCGCGCGAGATAACCACGCGTGGGACTCGCGAAATGTTGACCCGCGCCGCCGATGATCCCGATGATCGCGCACGGGATCCCAATCTCGATTCAAATCGAATAACGGCGTTAACGTTACGTCACCGCGACGTGACGTCTCTCCCCGGGAATAAATTCTCAGACGCATTTCCCGAGCGACGTGTAACATTGGATTACATCACCGCGCTCGATCGCCGAGTCGCAGCCGCCGACACACACCCATACGGCGTCGAGCGCCGGATAATTGACTTGTTTACGAAACTATGCCGTATCGATCCGCGTGCGTCTCGTATCCGTGCCAGTTATTTTGAACGCGAAACCGCGGAGCAATCATAATCGAGCGCGGACTTTCGCTGACGGCGCTGACATTCGCTTTTTTCTCTTTCTTCTTTTCTTTTGTCGACGCACACGAAATCGAATCAGTCGATCATCGATTAATAACGAGGAAATAATTCGATGATAAGATCGGCGGCCGCTGATAAAGTCAAGAATTCTCGTGGGAGGAGGGAAAGCGATTCGTCTGGCGATTCTCCAGCGCGCGGTTCTCTCTTTCTCGATACCGAAATAGCGGCGGCAGCGGCGGCGACCACGTGGGTGACTCGCTCCGTTACATCGTACGAGATGACGTCGCGGTCGGCGATTGGCCGAGCGGATGGGCGTGAGGCTCGCCTCACCTTTACCGCCGATCTCTCGGCGTCACGCCATGGTCGCGCCACACACTACATGCGTGTACATACACACACACACGCGCGCGCGCGAAAAAAAAAACATCGCCCGAGTCATCGACGATCGACCGGGGGCCGTTTTTCCTTGACGGGATCACGCGCGCGCGTGAGAGAGATAGAAAGAGAACGGAGAAACCTCCGACAGATGCGATGAGGAGAACGGAGAGAACAGCCGGTTCGCTTGCACGCGCGCGCGCGCGACGCATTCCACGGGATTTACGTTCACGTTATTCCACGTAACTACACGCGCGAGAACTTGTTGCGTGGCGCACAGAAAGAGATATATATATAATAATATATATATGTAAATACACATACAGATAGATAGAGAAACATCGTTCGATTCCTATCGCATCTCTTTCTCGTTCTCCTTTCCTCTTTACGCTGGGGTATACGATAATAATGGTTGATCTTGTTTTTACACGCGCGGTTACTGCTATTTATTCTAAAAATAAGGTACGCTATGCATAAAGCGACATATTACACATAAAAAACAGCGTAAACGGGACGACAATGCATGAGAGAGGAATGAACGGAGACCGATATAATGAACGCGTACGGCGAGGCAAATTAATTAAAGTTTGCGAAATCTTGTCGTTTACATGTATACCAATGTCACAGTAAATGCGGAGAGAGTGCCAGGAGGCTGCAGATAAAACAAACGGTTACCGTTTCTCTCTCCCTCTCTCTCTCTCTCTCTCTCTCTCTCTCTCTCTCTCTCTCTCTCTCTCTCTCTCTCTCTCTCTCTCTCTCTCTCTCTCTCTCTCTCTTGCGAGAGTCATCTTTCATTTACGAAATAAAATTGAGATGAAATAACGAGCATTGCATGGCAGAGATGCTCCGGGGTGCGGATATATTATTGTAATGGATAATTCCATTTCTCTCTGCTAAATGGAAATATTATTCTCCGCTTCAAGTCCAACTAGAAATTATAAGCTGTTCTCGGCTAGACACGTGATCGTGTTAATCTGCCGGTTTCTATTTCCCATTACTCGGATATCGTTCCTAATACATTCCTGAACACATCCACGTTTCTATGCACGTGGATTCGCGATTCGTAAATAGATTTCTATTTAAAGTTGTTATGACTGTAATTTTTCTACCTACGACGCATCGCAAATTATAAATCGTTCGAGAACGGCTTGAGATTTTCAAGGAAATCGAGTAGCTCGTTCAAAAGTATCAACATCTACCTTGGATTGTCGGCGTTTATCGCGAGACTCGCCAAAGTTTTCGTGAGTAAACAAACTGATCGACACTCAAAAAAGAATGATACGAAGAAGCGTCGAATCGAAACGCATATCAACGCGAATTAGCGCCAGTAGCTGGTATTATATAAACAACACATCGCTAATGAGCGTTAATTAATCTAAACTGTGGGGATGAGTCAACCTCGGTATTAATCGTGATGCTAAATGGTCGCTAAATACACGTGAATTGTCTAGGATACCGACTGGCTGCCAGCTGCAACGGTAGTTCCACTTTATCAAACCTGGATTAGTCGCGCTTTTCCCACACGAGAGATTCTGCCTAAAAAGAGAATCGGCCGATAGGAATTAACGTTGAAGCAATCACCGTCCCCCATCCGACGATGTGCGGAGCGATTTCGGAATGTTTAACATGGAGGGAAAGAGAGTGCCGTTATTGCAATGCCGTGAACGAATTTTCTATTTTTATCCCAGACATTTAACGCTGAAACATGCGAGCGACTTGTGTCGCAACAGCTGAATATAACGCAACGATTAGATTAACGCGGTCTGCAGACACCGCATAATATGAACCAGGATCCGTGTTATCGCGGAGTATATCATCCACCTAACGCGTGGGGTATCATTCCTCTGGGCATTTTTGACCCATTAATCACTACTCGGAATACACGATCGAAAACGTTATCCGTTACTCCGCGACAGGGAGGTTGCGGGCGTAACGAGTTATTCAAGATTACTTTTGATTAGTACTTGAAAAAGTACTAGCGAGAAAAATACATTTGCATCATACTCCGGAGATACCCCGCGCAATTTTTCCCATGGCAGCACGCACGCGTCACCCGGCAAGAGGCTCTCGTCGACTAAAACGACCCTCGCTCGCGTCTTGCCTCTTCCCACGTCGGATTAAAAATGAAACTATTTTTGCGCGCAATCAGCTTATTGTGAGTTATTCATTACGTCGGCGGCCATTCCGCCCGCGTAGGTCAGTCACGCGACGAGGATAACACGCGAAAGAGGAGCCATCGCGCCGGGTCATCGTCATCGTCGTCATCCGCGACCTGCTCCGTCTCGCGCGAGGGGAAAAAAAAAAAACAGCAGACGGTAATATTGCAAAAGCCGGAACAACCGCTGCTCCTTTCTCATATAATTAACGCGCGTAACATCGCCGCCGGCGAGATAAGATAACGCTCTCGCATTGACGCAAATGAACTGATAGTTAATTATTCAACGATTTTGCACTATTCGCGTTTCTCGCTTCTTCTCCTCCTCCTCCTCCTCATTTCTTGGCCTCCACGGACCGAGAATCCGCGCGACCTTTTTATCGCCCTTATCGTCGCCTCGTTTAGTCTATTTCAGCTTGCTAGATAACCCGGAGAGAGATTTCATTAACCTAATACGCGCGTGCCAACTCCTACGCTATTCTTAACGTCAATCATTCTCGAAATTTCATCCCACGGCGGTCGTTTTCCAACACATAGACGAGCACAATAGCATGTTCGCCACAGTTATGGACAATGGGCCACGGGGCTACTTGTAACCGATATATGCTGCTGCCCAGATAGTTTCCATTGTCGTTAGAATTCTGAAACAGTCTGGCTGTGTGTAGCTTTGTCAGAATCGGGGGATTCGGGAAGTGTGCGGCTCAAAGATGGTGACACGTGTCACGTCGAAAAAACGGAGATGCCCGATGATGATTTACGTTCTTCGAAAGTTTAGCGTAAAAATTTATTTTTAGCCACGTCCAATGTGTCTGTCAACATGTTTGCAAACAAAAAACAAGATTCGTATCTTCGATCAACCTTTCGATTGATGACGTGATAGGAAGTAACGTAAAAAAAAAAAGAGAACCGAGATAAAGCGCGAAGATGAAAGAGTAGTGATAGTGTTTATTACCATGGTATTATGCGACACGTCGGAATCTTATCAATGTATAAGAAGGTATGAAATGTCGAGATATCTTTGTTTAATCTTGCGGTGGCGTGACTTGACAATACAGCTCGACACGGTGCCATTGATTTCGCGGTTTTGGTTTGCAAAAATCCCCCTATGCAAATATATTCGTAGGTGTACAAATAGTCGCAACTTATAATTAAAACACATGGTAATTTTTCTACTGCGTCTTTATTTCGAAAGCACGAGTAAGTAAATGAAACGCGATAAGTAGCGTTTCATTTTACTATAGAAGGATTCGTCGGGACACGGGAGTTTTCGCTTTACTTAGCCTAAGGATTGAAAATGAATTCTTACGGGAGATTGTAAGAGAGAATTTCTACGGTAATTCTTTTCGAACGATTGCGCTCATCATCTTTCCCTCGGAGGGAAACGGTCCCAAAATGGAAATTGCTTTGATGATGAAGAATTCCGAGAAACGAGTGGAAATTTTTTGATCGACCTCTTTGGAGGGAAAACGTAGATAAGACACGTTTATTGAAGAGTTGAGTGCACGTCTCGATTTGACACTCACGCGCGCGCGCGCGCGCGCGTGCGTGAGTGCGTGAGCGAGTGAGCGGCAGCACACGCGTTGTATTCGCGCGTTTAACAGTCGTGGCAAGGCCAACCTACGGGTTGGCTCGCGATTGGTCGTGCCGGCATCGTACGATGGTACCATCTCGCCTCGTTATAAATACGAGCCCTAACCAACCTCTTCCTGCTGCAGCTGCGTGCATGCGTGTGTGCCTGCGTGCGCGGGCACGGCAGGCATTTAAAGATGCGCTACGTGTCTTATGCACATTGACCGCTCTCATTGACTAAAATGTCCGACAGATCGATTTTACATCGACGCAGCGAATTCCCCAGCCGAACGTGTTTTGCGAGACAAGTAGGAGGAGGAGGAGGAGGAGGAGTGAAACAATGTGCTAAACGGAATACAGAGCCACGGATAACGCAAACGTCGCTTCTCAATAATAGAAACTGCTGACGTAAAATCGGTTGTTTGTTGCCTGAAATTAAATCGGAGGCCTGCATAAGAAGGATCGCGAGTTCTCCCGAACCATCTGTCGATGTAGAGTAAAACGGCACCGGGGATCCGCGATAATATTATCGATAATACAGCGACTTCCACGCGACTAATTACGCGACACGAATTGAATTAAAGAGAAATACAAAGTTGCAGAGAATGCGTTAAAAATGTTAATTACCGAATTAATTATGATTCGTAATTACCGCCGCATGCGAGTCGATTACTAATCGAAGCCGTTATTAGGCGCGATTAAAATTGGAATTGCGATCCGTGTAGTAATTCTGAATAATCGATTCATCCCGCCGGAGAGAATCGCTGGCTGCCGAATGGAATTACATACGAGACTCTCCTGTCCCGTCGTAAGCCGGCTCACTTTTCTCACGAGTGATATCTTAGCGGAGAAAGTAAGTGGGGAAGAACTAGAGAGAACGAAATGCGATCGTGGATGGGGAAAATGGGGTGTACGATATATAGAAGGGATGACCATGTTCTCAGGGAAGGATATTTATGTTTGTTTTAGTTTATCTGCTGCTAACACAAATATCAATAATTATGGCAATTATTGCAATTTCATACCCTGTTTCGTTATATATTAAAAACCATGTTTTTTTTTTTACGTAATTTATCGGCCTGTATTTAGAACGCGCTCTTATAAAGACATCGGCGCGCTTTTCTCGTCACTCCATCCTCCTCCTTAGACTAATGAACGGTAAAGATGGAAGGCGCGCCGTAACATCATTACGAGCGCTTCCTGAATATACAGGTCGTCTCCTCTATCCGCGTGTGTTTGCGAAATATTATGATTATAATACCGAGAGGCATTTCAAGGAAAAAAACAGCAACGTTACGCGTTGCGTTATTGCGTTTATTCCAATCATCATCGACGGCTGCGCAAATCGCTCGGATAAATCGCGTCGAAATGGAGCTATTTGTTTAATCATCGAAGGACAGATTTATCACGGGCAGACGACGCCTGTCGTCCCATTGTTGCATTCGGTTTACAAAACAATTGCGTCCGCCTATCTATACACACACACACACACACACACACACACACACACACACACAATACATGGGAGAGGCCGCGACCAGTTTCGCGGGCGGACCGTCGAATCGTTCGGTCGTTACCGCGACGAGCTCTCCAATAATTTCGATAGTTTGTAATTAAATTTAATGACGTCGGTCGTCGGCGCGCCGCACGAGGGATTTAGTCGCGTAGTTTGTCGCACGCATCGCCAAATCGATGCGTAATGATACACGCACACGCATACGTAGCGGCTGTTACGCTCGATGTATCCGGTATCTCCTTTTCTCCCGTAGGATCCGCGCTTTGTCCCGGGGAAACGTAACGTTTTCCTCGCCCGAGAGTTTGCTTGGTAAAGAAACTTGTGCAGTTTGTGTGTGCCGTGCGCGAAACAATAAATAAATACATAAATCTTCAGCCGGGACGAACTGTCCTGTTAGACTCGGAAGGATTGAAAGAAACCTCGCGTGTTTCTTTCAATTCCTTCGGGAATCTAACGGGACAATTCGTCCCGGCTGAAGATTTATATATTTATTTATTGTTTATTGCGCAAATATTTTGCAAGCTTTCGCGAGTTAACAGTTGTATTTCACTTATCCTAATCTGCCATTCTTGCTCGTCTCTTTCTCTCGCGAAATTTAACAAATGAATTTTTTTAATGGAATGAATTTTTCCACGACAATCTTTCTTCTTCTCGAGACTTTATCTCGCCGATACGATACATTCGAATAGAGAAACACGCGAGTCCTTTGTTTTTAAATAGGACGAGGATCGCATTAATGTTTTAGTGATCTCATGTCTTGGTAATAAGCGATACAGCAACAGCAGCAACTACAAACATTAATTTGCAATGTTTATCTGAACACGCATGCCATGTTTACAAATACGATGTTATAGATTGCAAAGATTATTCGATATCTGTATCAAGTTAACGCGAGTAATTTATTTTGAGAGATATTGAAAAAGGTTATCTCTAAAAGCGTCGATTCAGTAGTTCTCCCCAAGGAACTGCGTGGGGAAAAGTTGGCCGGAAGTTTTACAAGATTTCTCTCATAGAGAAGTCAGTCTAAATTGCTAATTCGCACATTCCCATTTTCTGATATTAAACCGATAACGCTTCGTTTCTATTTCACCTCCACGTCGACGTCTTAAATTAAATGAGTTCTCTTGCATAAAACATTTTGATATTTCGAATAATTTTAGCAAGACACACCGACAAGGCGCAAGTTCCAACATTTCCATCGGGCTTTAAATATTGTAACGCCCATTTATTTTGCCTCTTCATCATGACGGTTAGGTATAACGTTAGTTTCCATTAGCAGTGGCCATCGCGCGTATACTGAAACTCTATATTAAAGCAAACATACATAGGAAGATACATAGGAGGAAGAAGAGGAGTTGCAGGTGTTACCCAGGGAGAAGACGAAGAGCAGCGGTCATACTGCCAGTTCCTTTTCTTTTTTATTATCTGGAAAGTGGCACTTCCGGGTAATCGGTTTCGAGCGGAAGTTATAAGTTCGTTTGGCGGTATCGAGAGAAAAGTCGATCTTGACCCCGTTCCTACCTTTTCCCTACAATAGCTTGTTTATTACGAGGGAAGTGTAAAGCTCTCTCGAAAGTACTTAATAATTTCGCGGAGAATGTCCCGAGATTTGCACCCTCCTCTTTAAAAGAGCCCTGGCACACGATGTTCCTTTGCCCCGCTCGTAGAGTATTTGTACAGAATGTCCCGGCATCTCCCGGACTTTAATTTAGTGACGGATTCTTTGATCAATTTAGAGTTGACCTTTTCTTAATTAAAATCTCCGGGGACCGATAATTTTCGAGATATAATATTCCAGAGTGCATGCAATTAAAGGAATAAAAGTCATCCCCTTATGTAGATTCGCAAACTTTCGCTTCGTATTTCAATTCGGAATTTATTACTGAGATACTTAATGTTGGACGTTGAGGGACCGTGGGCTTTTCTCGGAATTTTTGTTTGTAAGATAAATCGACTTTAAATTTGCAAAACTACGTTCTACATCAACATTAGAGCGGCGAACGGTCTTTCCTTGGTGGTAGGGACCGGGTAAATGCGCGTGTATATAACATTCGCGGACTGCGCACACGACCGCGTAATTGGTAATGAATTCCCAAAAGTTGGAATGAAAAGCAGGACGAAAGCGCGGCTAAACTGGCAAACGATGCTCCCCCCATTAAATCCAAATCAACTTCCTAATATGAACGAATGGTTTTTCGCCAACGGCACATGACGCCGTGATAATATCGCGCGCCATTCGTCATCATTAGTCCAGACGGCGAATGCATTTCCTGTGTTTTTTATCCTGCATCCCAAATTCGCGTGTGACCACCGATACTCACACGCGGGCGTGTCTTATACGTGTGCCCGTGCCCCCCGTAATTTTATTTTCAAAATTCAGGCACAAAAGATTTTAACAACTTGCCTCAGAACCATTATAACGGATGATAGACAGGTAAAAGATGAAGAAGACGACCGGTTGATAGAGATCCGAGTAAGCGGTTGGAAAATGTGAAAGCATAATGGCAAATTTTAGCGAATTAAACTTTGAGAAAATGTGTAATATGATTTTAAAGTCTTTCTCTTGTATACATATTTTCTTTTTTTTTCATCAAGTCTAAGTAAAATTTGTTGTTTCGTCAAGATTTTTTTTCCATCGAACGAGGGAAGTTGAGGGATTATTTTTCTGCGTGATACAATAAGAGCTTAAGAATAACGTCTCGCTGGACGTGCATCGCGATATCTCGCGATACGACAATTCCATCGAAATGAGAGAATATTGGGGATCCGTCCGAGTATGAAGTTCTAGGTGCAATCTGCATTGTTTCCACGTCAATTAAACTTGTTTGATATTTCCGCTGCAATCACGCCGCAACGGCAACATCGATTCGGCGTGCTCGTCGCGCGCTTAATCGAATTCGAGAAACAGCGCTGCTCTTTGCGATTCCCTTACTAATAACGTTGTTATCGATGGGGTCGACGTATCGAGTCTCTGTTGCCTCTTACGTTTTGCGGATCGACCACGTCTCTCTCTCTCTCTCTCTCTCTCTCTCTCTCGCTTTCTCTGTTGTTAGCTAACCCGATTATCGCGTTTCTGTTTCAGTGCTCGCTAGCTGCCGAGGTGAAGAGTGCGGACACGAGGAGCTGGTGAGGTGCGCCAGGCCCCTCGAGAGAATCAGCAACAGCGACCTGAGTTTCGCTACGAAAAAGGAGGATATCAACAAACTATGCCCGTGAGTTTTCTTCCTCTCTATGCCCGCGCGGGCGATCTCTTTAAGCGGAAAACGTCCGTTGTTATTCGCCGTCTTTACATGTTCCATGAGGAAAAGACGTCGGCGCGGGTTACGCTGACGTTCCGTTTCCTGGAGAATTTCGTGACAGTATCTTCTTCCTATTTCTATCTCTCTTTCTCTCGTTCCTTCTTCTCTACTCCTCGCTTTTCCTCTTCCACTTTCTTCTCGCGCGCTACGGGAAATTTTTCGCCACGGAGAAAAATGCTCGGTCGTTTCTCTCTCTTGTCGCACTTCGTATCAATTTTAAGAACGAAGCGCGGGAAAGAACTCGCGCGCTGTCGCGCGGAACTCTCCACGGAGCTTAATCGCGCTAATTGTGACGTCGTCGGGAAGGGGAAAAAAAGAGATAAGGAGATATGTATAATAAAGAAATGTTTACCGCATTTGGCGATTTTATAATTTCAGAAAGATTTCCTTCCATTTCCATAAAAATATACCCGCCCTACGAAGTATTAATCATTGCGCGAGTTGTGTCGTTTGTTGTTAAAAAAAGTTGGTCGATGTGAAATCTAGATACATACCGAGGACGATTCTTCGATCTCTGGGAAAATTGGAAATTGATCCGAGAACAATATCCGACGTATTCGTCCGGCCTTAGTCTATTATATCCGTCCGAAATTCACGATCGTATCGAATCAGGTCTCCGTTCCGGCTTATCATCACAATTCGGCGATGCTCGATCGCTCGAATCTCTCTCGCGCCGTCGAGCCGGCGCGGTACGTATGTAATTGAGTGGATGATTGCATGCAAGCTGCCAGATATTTCGCGCGATATTTCCAGCTCTTCCCTCCCTCCCCCTTCGTATTCGACGAGGAATCTTATTACGGCTGCAATTTAGCCGTGCCGCCCCGAGAGAGGAAATTCGGCTTATTTCATGGAACTTTAAATTTCATTCAGGCCTGGTTTCCGCGTACACGTTGCCGCGCGAGCACGACGGGCCCGTGTAGCTAATATGACAAATTATTAATCGCGATGCTCCACATCGTGCATGCACGCGCGCTTCTTTTCCGCAGTCACGCGGGGTTGTAAAACTCCTCAGGCATTCCGAATTGCGCTATCGGGATTACATTGCACACAATATCGCATCGCAGTGTTCCTACGTTTGTTCTCCGATCAGACGGACGGTTGTGCAAATCAGCCTTGCGCACTACACAATCAATTTTATAAAGATAAGACGAGAAGCGTATGCATGCATGCCTCTAGTTGCCGTCGTACGTCGAAACAACAGTCGGAAAATTTCCACACTGCACGCATATCGATCTGCTCTCGATGTTTCAATATAGCTTTATATCCAATATGATATAGCGTGATATTGGTACGTATTTATAGTCGCCTCCACGCTGAGCGATTCAGCTGGAAACGCTCTTGAGAAGTGACACAGTTCAATAGATGGATCTTGAAAGTCAATTTGATATTCGTGACATCATATTTATAATCGCGACTCAACCGAGAGGGAAGGCCTGCCCTGAGACACGACTCGAGTTCTATTTCTCAGCTTATTCCGCCAATTTTTGAGAGAGAATCGTACGTATGTGTATTGCCTTCGAATCTCTCCTGTTATTCAATTAAATTAAATTGGAAAAGATCACATTTCGTTCAATACAAAAGTGATTTGAACAAGAGGTTTAAATTAGATTGCACTTGGCGTATTAGTTAAGAGTAATAATACTGTTCTTTTGAAACTTTTATTAAATTTTTATACAAATTGAATATTATTTTAGCCGATAGATTATTTTGTCTGAAAAATAAAATAAATATATCGTAAAAGAAATTTTTGGAAAAAAAACAAGCAATTTATCATTTTATTTTTAAACATTTATTGGTTAAAAAAATGTAGTTGCTTTTCCTGCAATAATCCAATTCAATTGGATGACAAACATTTCGTTGACGTAGTTTAATAGAGTTATCCCTGTCAATTGATGGTAACATTAATCTTGCGATTACGCACATCTTTGAGATGTTTGCAATTCTACATATATACGAAGCCCCTAATAATATATATTGATAAAGTTTTTTTATTATCAATTCTGACATACGAATATTTAAATAACAGACGGTTTCCCCATTTTTGTTACAGGGATCTCGAGGCAGGTATGAAATGCATCAAAAGGTACACAATAAATTGCATGAAGGAGAAGCAACGAGAGCACTTCAACTCTCTTTACACCGGTACCAACATGGCCATCATGGAGCTTTGCCAAGACGGACCGTACCAGGACGGTAAGTGCTCTTGCCTAAATCATCGAACCGATCAGACATTTGCGTCTTCAATACACAACTATAATTGTCAAGGAATTATATGTATATATATGAAATATATATATATGACAAAAATATATATATATGAAAGAAGGAAATTATAACATTTTCAATGTTGATTCGCGTGGTTGGATAACAAATTATAGAAAATAGAAGTTTTTCTTTAGCTAAGCACATTTTTATATTTTAAATGGAGAAAAAAAGATTAATACAAAATTAAAGAGAAATGTAAAAATATTCGGGAGTCGATAAATAGAAAAAATTAACCAGCTGGTTTGTTTTGATTAAAAGTACGCTTTTTAATAATTTGAGATTCGATTGCTATTTTCGGTGGCATAATTGAAAATATTCCATCGCGCCCCTGTAAATCTACGTAGATCGTCCCCGAAGGGAGAAATAACGACGCGTAAAGTCATCCACCAGTCGACAAAGCCAGCCAGTCCGTTTGCCAATTGGGCAAGCGGCGAGCATCAATGCAATTCCAAACTGTCGGTCTCCAGTCGGAGATAGCACTAGACTCAATAATGCATCCGGCACTCTCGAGATTACGGGAATATCACGTAGATTGTCCGCGGGTCGATCGAGCCGGCATGACTCTTCATAATGTACTCTCCTCCGTTGGAGAGAGGCACTGTAACATAATGAATCGTTAGCAAGGAGAGTAATATCGATTCCTGCCGCTGTGTACTAGTCGCGTAATGTACGGCTCGCCTATCATAAACAAGGGACGGGAAAGCGGCCTTCATATTCAAAACTATCATCTCAAAACACGTCGATAATCTATGTATGTACTCTCGTTTTATTATTATAGTCCGCGCCTGTAAATAGCTCGAGTTGTTTTTCTAGGAATAGAGTCAGGAAGGGGATTTGATCCTCAATCAATTTTAATTTTTATCTGCAAAATGATTCAATCGTCTATTATCTAAACCAGACAACTAATTCTGTCGATTTCAATTACTATACATTGTTACAAATTGATATGATTTTATTCTAGAAAATTAATACGTACGCGTGTATTCTTTATTTTTTTTTTCTGCTTTATTTTTAGTATTAGATTATATATTTCCCAGCTTGTCAAGTCGGCTTGATTGATCTCGAAATTTTATTATTGGTACCTGTGTTCCTCGCGATCGTCCAATATAGCGGAAATGCAATTTTCTGTTTGCAGAATTCTTGAAGCACGCGCCGTGCATGCAAAAATCCAAAGCCGAGTACGAGCTGTGTTACAAGTCGTATCAGAAGACGACTCAAGAAATAACGGCCAACCGCTCATTGGGACATCAAAATCTCAAGTCCCTTTGCTGGTAAGCTGAAAAATAGTTTTTTTTCATGCGTGTACGAATGATTCATGAATGGGAAGTGAATGCGGAATAAAGACAGCTGTCGCGGCGTTAGTCTCATATAATACAATGATACAATTTGAAAATAATTGAATTGCTTAGCGGAAAAGTAATATGGATACGATGGCATCACCCTTTCCTTAAGAGATTAATTTCGTTATATCGTAAATAGATTAATTAATGTTGAGTTGTAAAATTTATGTATCAAACCAATATGTATATACACTTGACCGGAATTTCTACATCTTTGCAAATACGATGCAACTCACAGTCCATTTGCTTATCCGAGAAAGTTTGTTAGTTTGGCAACGCAGAGGTAAACCTTAGTACTCAAAGCGCGAGTCAATTTGACCTAGCCACTTTTCAAAATGTAGACCCTCGACTGTTTTATCTAAATGCGCCTGCGGATTATCAACTTTTCCGTGTGAGAATAAAATGGAATGATATAACATTTATTTTATGGAAAGAAAGAAACGCGCGTTTATGCATTGATCAAAATTTGAATAAATCAAACGAAGTTATCTCGCGTACTTGCTTAAAATAATTTGATACATTAAGAATTTGCTTGTTAAATTAATAGATTGAATCATGTTCTATTAAAATTTTTTGGATTTTACATAACATAAATTTGTTAAGAGGAATCGACCTGGAACTACGTTAATATTTTACGAAAATTGAGTTAAAGTAAAACATGAAGAAGAGGAGCATGAGCAAAACATTAAATTGTCAGTGAGTGCGTCGCGTCCTCGTGTCTCGAGTGCATCTCTCGGGGAGGATGATCAGTCTTTTCTCTGGATCGATATTAAATCTAAAGAAAAATCGAGTTAAGATTATGACATGAAAGATCGTCGGAGTGGAGCAAAGTACAGAAACAGGGACAAATAGGTTTAAGCAATACTCGAAATTCCGGCGTTTCGCATTAGCGCAAAGACGTAAAATCCCTCGACTGCGATAATTTAACACTTAAGAGCCCCGACGAAACAACTGCATTAATAACGACGGGCGTTGCTCAAAGGACTCGCGCAAAAAGAGTGTAATCAGTCCTTTAGGTCGGAAGTTTCACGCTGATGCCTGTACAGACACACAGGGGTGTAATGTCATTAGCGTATCTCTACCACGGTCTACTGCAGCTTTTGAACTTGTGCATCTCTCGCGAAAGGGGGTAACCTAAGTAGTATGATGCTGACCCGAAACTGGATAACAAGTTCGCAAAAACACATTCCTCGCGTCATTTTGTTTCTCCACGGTGATTCAATTAAACCCACCATTATAGGCGCTCCTCGCCGGAGAGAGAAGTTACCCTACAAGAGTCAAACGAATGTTGCGAAAAAATTAATGGGAATTTATTCCGCGCTAAGCTACGAATTTCACACGAAATTTAACATTTTTTTCGAGATATTTTAGGAAGATAACGGGGAGGGGGAAAAACATTAATAAATGTTATGACAGTAGTCGCGCGTTAAGCTGGTCACACACACTTTCCGTAGAACGTAACAGTAAGATTTCAACATGTTGGATTGGGCGACCGTAACAGTAAGCGACTAAATCAAGTACGTGATTGGTCAAAACCTTACTGTTACGTTCTACGGAAAGTGTGTGTGACCCGCTTTAGTGATGTTTTCCGCGTGATGTTCTCCAATCGTAATCCGATTTGTTGCGCTCGCGTTTTACAACAATAAAATCGATAACCGTTTATTTCATTTCGCTGGACGTCTGAAAAGGGATTTTAAACAGAGTCTGCGTTATTGTTTGTGCAGCGCCTTCCAGGAATACTTGGAATGCTCTCATCATACGGTGCGCCGTCAGTGTGGCGATGATACAGCGCGATTCGCGAAGGAATTCCTCGACAGAATGTCAAGCTCGCTGCTAAAGGTGAGTATTATATGTTTTATTTGACATCATATTTCATCGCCATCGAAAGTACACGCCGAAGAGTCGCATTAATTGCTCCGTCTATAATTGATTTGAGTTGCTATCGCAACATCATACGGTCGTGCGTTTTTTGAAAACTTTGAAAATATTTTTATATTTTCATCATTTGATTATTTATATTTGACAAATATGGATTTTTTATATTTAACGAATATTTGGAATTTATTTCTTTTTCTGGATAAAATTTCAAGGTAAGTTGTCATACATTTAAATTTGTTATTTTTCATGTTCGATAATTTAATGACGTGTGAAAATATTTTGATGGAACAAAATAGTAAGTTACTTTCTCGTATTATTTAGCAAATGCATTTTTGTTAATTGTAATTATTATCATAATTTTGATAATATAATTTAATAAATTTTATGTTTGCATTTTTGAAAATAAAATACGGAGCTGAAAAAAGGAAATTAGAGCGCAAGATTATCTCATCAAATGATCATTTGAATAGGTTGTAGGTCGATAACAAATTAAAGAAAGGGCGAATCGTTTGTCTTGTTTGTTACAGGCGCACTGTGCGCCCTACACGGAATGTGCCGTGTACAGCGGTACCTCGACGCTAAATCTTTCCGCCATTATTCCAATGACGCTTATTCTCCTTATGAGGTACTTCACGTAATTGGTCTCAGCCAAGATCATTTTTTATCTTCGAAAGATAGAAAATGGGAAAACGAGAGAGTGGGAGGGACACGCAGAGAAAGAGAATCGAAGAAGAATGGGAAGATAAGGAGGGAGAGATGCTCCTAGAACACGGGGAGTAGAAGAAGAAAGCCCATTCGGCTTTTATCACGCTTTGCTTCAGAGAGAATATATTCCTTATTTTCGAAGAGGTCTCGGGAAAAGACCGAAGGAGAGGCCGAAGCGATCAAAGGAGAAGAAAGGGGAACGTCAGGGCAAAAGGGAATATCCGAGGGAGAAGAGGAGAGAAGAAGTAGAAGGCATTTCTTTCTCCGGAAAGAATATATTTTTCATTTGCGAGATGATGCGAGAGATCGCAATAATCACGATTACGGAAGCAAGCAACGAGAGATTTGAGTATTAAGAATCTGTAGTGACGGATGGAAGAAGAGGAAGAGAGAGAGAGAGAGAGAGAGGGAAAGAGGATACTTCAGGAATACGTTATGAAAGAGCGGAAGGAAAAGGAAGCGGGATCGTAGAAGAGGATTATTTCAGGGCGACTCTCTTCTTCCACGCACGTCACGAAGATATCGCGATTCGAATGATAAAGAGCCGATCGTGACGCGATGTATATCGGAGGGAGAGTCTCTTCAGTCGATCGTTGAATACGATCTGCTAGTCCGTATTACGATACCGCCACGCAAGACTGACTCGATTTTTGCGCGGTTCTGTCGCGAGAGATGAGAACGAGATAAAAAAAAAATACTCCTTACATTAATCGGCGAGGTCCTTCGCGGATTGTCCTTTAGGAACGGTCGCGTGTGTGCTATTCTGACACGAAGTAGAATCTCCGATCCTCGAGAAACACATGGTACGTCGGGATGAAGTCGGGGAAAAAGACGGCAAAGGTAAGACACTTATAGCGAGAAGAAGGTAAGCGTGTCTTCCTTCGGCACGTTTTCGCCTCGATTTCGAAAAAGGGCGCTCGTGCGGAACGAACGAACTACCGTCGCCCCGAAATCAATTTCATCGAATAATCGCGATCTATCGATTCGCGCGATGAGGAGGAGAAGGAAGAACTCGCCGAGGAGATTCTAAGTGGAGCAAAGAATTTCTGCTCGATCGGAGGACAGCAGATAAAATCGCGGTGCGTTTCTTTCCTGCGCGCGAGAAACAGAGAGAGAGAGAGAGAGAGAGAGAGAAAAAGAGAGAAAGAGGGGAGGGGGCGAGCGTGTTTCGTTAGAAAGTGCGATCGCCGCGAGTCGATTCGTCGCCGAAAGTTAAAGGGATACTGAAATTGACGCGCCGAAGTTACCGCGACTCATCCAGAATGAGAGTTTTCGAGAGAGGATCGATACAATCAACTTTCCCTCGAAATAACAACGAGCCGATAGGTAACGAAGCCTCGAGTTAGGTACATACGTCAAACTAATTTTTCACGGATTATATCATACGACTGCCGCACTATATCGGGGGCCACGTACTTTCAATATTTGCGAAATGAGCGAGATCCGAAAGTTTGAAGAGCTTTTTAATTTTGTCGTCATATAATGTGGCTTTTAAAAAAGTTTTAAAATTCCGTCTCATCAAGATGTGCATAGAATCATAGGAAATTTTTGAGAATAATAATATGGAAATAATTAGGACGGTAGAAGGAATCCTTGGATAAAAATCTCGCAAGTAATACTCACGCGTAAACATAACATTTGCGAAGAACGCTGGTCGTAAAAGTGGAACAAATGGTACGCGATGGATTTGTAAAGGTGGCCACGGGTGTCGGCCACTTGCGTTGGATTTCACATGTCCGTTCGAGGCATGCCGGTTTGTACAAATTCAACATGTCACACGGAATCCTAGCTAGAAATGGGATGCGGATGAGTCTATATTTTTCTGAGATCTGATGTAGTGTTGTACCGTGTTATCTATAAAAGACACACGCGCACGATCGCGATTGTACTCGCTGCACAAACGATAGTATTAGCACTTGCATTGTCGTGTCTTAATTATTAAGTAGATGGAAAGCATGACTGTAAAGATGACGATGAAAAGGTGTGTGTGGCCATATTTTCACGTCGAATCGATTTTCGGTGTCTGTCGCTCGGACATCCACATCGTCATTCAAGTATGTTGTATATTATGTGTTTAGATAAATTTTATTGAAACAAAGTTTATTTATGTGTTAGAGAGATATATTTCGAGAGAAGGCACACTGTTTCGAACGTTTCAAATGTTTAAAATTATGTTCCGAAAAAAGGCCGGTGAAAGGTAGCGCTCGCTTATTTTTTCTTTCTTTACTTAAGAAAACTCAATTTTGCAACGAGAAGATAATTCGAATAACTGAAAACTTTTGCGGCATGTCTGTTACATTATGGTCCATGTAAATAACTAATTGTAACCAATTGTTTGGTTTGTGAGTTATTATAAAATCCATATGAGAAAGTCACGGCATTTAATCAAACGTGTCCCATTCATGCAATTATCGATATTTCTCTATTATCCTGCGCGCCGTGCCATTCGGAATATAATGCAGATTAATAATCTAGAAATTGAATTCCCTTCAACAGGGGGTACGTTTATCGATAGCCTCACCTCTATATGTGTGTATAATACGTACTCGGTGTCGACATCATTTGTAATTTATCATTTCCTAGAGAATTCGCGTTTTAACGGCGCAATGTTAAAACAAACGGCAAATTTTCCGCGAAATAGGAGATATGTACGTTTCTATTTTTTTTTTGTTTTCCGAGAGTCGTGTAGCCTCCCGTTTTATCGGGGGGAGACCGTGGTATGCGTGAACAGAAATATTTATTTGTAATATATAGTTAATTAAGGAAGCATTGTAAATATCATTGAGCTGTCGAGCTTAAGAGAATGTAAGATAACTTAAATACATTCGCAATAAAATCCATTATATTTTTATTTAAGAAAAAAAAGAGTGAAAAAGCTCTGCACACGCACACACATACACCTGTCCTGTTAATTCCAACATTGTTGCGACAAGCTCTCTTCGGAGCACGACGCACGAGCTGTGCATTGTGCATAGCGTAAGTACATGTGCGCTCGTGTCAGAGTCTCGTAAAGTAATAAGCTCCCTTCAACCCTTTCCCGGTGATGATGATACAGCGTTCCTCCAGGGACAATACATCGCGATAGACGCACAAACACCAAAAGCTGCCGACCCCGGTGCAACTAGTAGCGTAGATACATCGATAAATGACGGATTACTCGATCCTCGTTTTACATTTGCATAAAATGAATAATTACACATTCTTGTAGGGCAGGCTAATATTAGTTTTTCGGGAATGTTTTACGCAATGTTGCAAATTACATCCTAATAAATACAGCTTTTGAGATAATTTTTATTACCTTGAATTTTCATATTCTTGTTTATAAAAGAATTTTTTCGTTTTTTATGTTGAAAAATTCTAATTTTATCTGAAACTCTGAAAGACAAGTGGTGACAATATTTTCTTTTACTTAAAAAACTTGTTTAGCAACATGAATTAATGAGAAACAGAAAACGAGGCGAGAGATACGAAAAAGGTAAGTTCACGCTTATGTATTAACTTTTTAGTTGTATGTAAAACAGCTGTTTCGAAATTACCGACAAATAAGGTGAAAGTGCATCATACAATATGTGTGTATATATTTTTTAAGTAGATTATTAAATTTATATAATTTTATATTATATTGAAGAAAAACATCAGTAAAAGATTAAGAATTGTGATTTTAATCAACAAAGTTTTACTTTGCTAAGAAAGTATTTTATTATTTTTTTTCATTAAAACCGTGTTTCATCTAAAAAATTTAGAGAACCATGAAATATATATAATGAGATATTAATATCATAATGAAAAGAAAAATACATATATGTATATCTTGCATATGTATCTTATTTTCTCTGAAATTTCGCTTTTGCTGAAAGCTGTAATAACATATTTGAAGTAATTATCAGACAACAAAAATAAAAAATCAATACTTACTCCTTCTCAGAGAATCCCCCGTGACAATAGCATGATTCATTTGAGGGGAAAAATCCAATCTAGCGATTTTGATTGAGCCAAGGATAAATCGTTACGTATCCTCACGCAAAGAGAGTATATCTTTGGAAGATCAAACGCACGACGAGATAACTCCGCGGAAAGAAACGGAAGTGTATATTCGGTACACTCGAACGGAATATATTTCGCAGTTGGATGTGTCTCTCGCAGCCTTTTTTCGGTACTCGTCGCTGGCTGTGTCGCGGCGCGTGACCTTGTTTACGTACGCGCGCGGTGGAGGCAGCCCGAGCGGTGGCTAGGGGGGGGGAGAGGCGTGGTGGTGGGGAGAGGTGCGGTACGTACGCAGCGCGTCACTCGCGTTACTCCTTACTCCCCGGGACGGCGGCGGCGGCGGCAGCGGCAGCTCGCGAAACCGTATCATTTCTTACAATTAGCGACCGGCTAATTCCCGACTCTGCTGTTTCCGGGTATCGGAACGAGGTATCCCTCTGTTGCACGTACCTCACTCTCCCGAAGTAGGAAAATCGAGGTAACGAAGGAATTATGCTAGCGATGTTTCGTCAGGCGAAACCTGGCGTTACGTCTCTCGCGAACGATGCCTCGGATTTAGGTTAGATATCCCGTTTAGAGTAAAACACAACACGGTAATAACGGTGCACCTCGGAATTTGCGCGTGCAGCGTCAAATCTCGATTGCATACATGTATATTTACGGAGCTTTCAGCTGCGTCTTTTAATTGGGTAGATGGGTTGTAGGTATGTCGGCGTGAAGTTGCCGGCTTTTCGAAACGACCGGATATCGGCCGGCGGCGTCGCGGCCGACGCAAATACGGTCGTTAATTAACTCCCCGGCTCTTAATATTTGTGAACTGCGCGCGGCGGAAATTCGTGGGCGAGTTTTTTTCCCCCGTCCGTATAAAACGTGCGGACTCCAGCGCGAGATTTATTCGTTCGAAATCTATCGCATTGAGAGCGTGCGCCTGGCAAAGCGTCATATTTCCAGGTCGGATATTGCATGCCGCGAATATTTATCTTTAATTTCAACCCGGCGTGTTTATTCGCACTCGCATATTTGTTCACTTATCTCGTAATGCGATGTAATAATCGCGAGTGCGGGATACGCGAGCGCGTACGCGTTCTCGCTCGATTTAAGGTGCAGGTAAGGGAGCAACAGATGCTGCAGCGGGGCAGGGAGGGAGGGGAGGAAGAGATGAAGGCGCGTGAAGTTGGCCACGCGTATCCTCGCGTCGCCATTTCGCCGGACGCGTTCGTTAATTTGCAAAACGTGCACGTCGATTCACAGATTTCGAGAAATGGAACAGAAACATCGTTCTTCGCGACGTGCGGTCTTTGGTGCCTTGTGAAGGGGAGAGATGCCGCACGTAAAGTTTCCCGCGGCCTGGTGGTTAACATGCACGCCGATCGTAATTAACTCTGTTTCGGGGATGAGTGTGCGTCATGTGAGGAAGAAGCAAAGGAGCAACGCGAGAGTGGAGGAAGGAGGAGGAAGCTGAGAAGCAGCAGACGTCGATCGGGCAACGGCGGAGCAACTGACGGGTAAATAATTTATTCGTATGTATAATATACTGCGTTCATTTATGTTCTCTGTATTGTTTCGTAATATTTATCTGTATTTGCGCGCCACCGGAATTAATTGTTGTTTCGTAACTACGCGCAATGATTATCCTTTGAAACGTGGCATGAATTGGATAACGTTGGCGATAACTTGGATTTATTTGTATTTTCCAGATCGACGTAGCTCAGCGTAGTTCAACTCCGCCGCTGCGCATCATGCACCGGTGAGTGAAAAAAAAATTGTTTTTTTTTTATTTGAGGCAATGGATCTGCGAGAATTGTGCTGGATATAAATAATATGAATTATACATATATGCATATGTATTACGTTAAAAGCACGGAACATCATGTGCAGATAATATTGTTTTATGGATATGTTGCTTCGAAATCGACAGGCTAAAAAAGATTAGTAATATTTAATTCTGGAGTATATCAATATATATGATCACCACATTCGATAATTTACACTTTTGATACCGAGCACTCCCTTTGCGTAGGCAATATTTTTAAATGAAGTAAATGAAATGGAAGATAACATCATGAGAATAATGTTAATAATATTATCTGTGGGCAAGTTTAACATACATTTAATTAAATTAAAAGTTTTTTGCGTTTTTTTTTACAAGATAATAATAATAATGATAATGCATGAAAAAGAAAGAAAATAAAATTATAACAAATAAAATATTGATATTTCTGAAATACGAAGCTTTTGCTCGAGTTTCCTCGTGATGTTATTTAAATATTTTATACGTATTTGTATGTAAAATAAAAATAAATTAATTTTAGTGCAATGCATTAAGGAAACATTGTTGATGGCATTATGTGTGCTATCTTATTTTTTTCAACTTAAATAGAATTTGAGGTTTGGAATTTTTATATTGAGTACATCGCATAGTAATAATGCATTGAAATAATAATTAGTTCTTTTTTGGATAATTTGCACATACTACAAATAAAAGAAGAATAAGCAATGTTTTAGATTTGTCCAAATTATTTACTGAAAATCATGATCCAATATTAACTATTAATTGTGTTTGTTATAATGCATCATTATTCTAATCTTTTATAGTCTGATCGGTTCATATTTATTAGTCATTTTATCTGAAACAACAATAAAGTACGATACGCGCGAGCGCACATAAGCGCTATATAAATATTGGCATTTGGTAACAATCATATGATTATTAATAACATCAGGTTGGATAATTAATAATTTTATTTCTTAATTGGATTATATTTTCAGTTAATCTTTAATAAGATTAAAATTGAAATTTGATCATAAAGCGTTCGTTTTTATTCTTTTACAATATAAAAATGATTCTTAATATTTTATCTTTTAATAATGTTCTCCTGAGACGGGATTTATTTTGCGGGATCGGGTTTGAGATAAATACGTCTTTATTAAAATATTGAGACAGGTAAGAGCGCTCGGATAGCCGTCAAGTTTACACTGCGAAGATATATTAGTAGTGATTCTGCATTCGCCAAGTTTCGAACTAGTTACGCGTACTAGATTATAGGGATTCGCAAAGGGTAGGTACAAGTAGAAAGAGGACGACGGGCCAGCAAACTTCCGTCTGCAACGGTTGTAACACACATTAATTGTAAGTTTTAGTAGAGAGATATGTCTATAATTCTATAGAGATGTCAGTTCACGGTATCGGCGTTATGAAAGACATTTTATGAAAAGCCGTATCTACTTACGAGTAGAAATTATTCGAGAAGCATTACGTAAACCAAAACTGCATCTAAAAATACTATAATAATAATTATAATATATGTATATATAATATAAAATATACTTATAAAACTTACAATTACTAAAATTATTTGTTATTAAATTTGATTGCAAAATATTACAAAAATATGCGTATAATTGCAACATTACGCAAGTATCGTCGTCGCATATATTTGCCCTAAAAATATACCGATTTTTTTTCCGCTCGAACACCTTTCTACCTTTTGTACACGTCAATCAACGGCACGTACGACAATCGCTGCGATAGTTCGGTACCGTGCAATAATTCGCAATATTGAATGGAGCAAATACAAACGAGAAGTCAACGCGAAAGGGTGACTGTGCCCTCTCCCTACCTCCTCTGTCTCTCTCTCTCTCTCTCTCTGTGTGTGTGTGTGTGTACTCATATTCCCACCGTTTCCCGTAGGAGCAGTTTTTGCTGGGGAATTATTGGTTTATACGAGCCGGATAAAAATACGCGACAAAGGCAAAAGTCCCACAGTAGTCGAGGCTTATATATGCATTCTCTGACATGTACGTGTATGTTTCTACACATACGCGCGCCATTTAGCTTCTGTTTCCCATCCCCGTGACTTTTCTGGAGTTGTCAGTGCCCGGCGGTATCGATGGGCGAGTTTTGTCGATAGTTAATGGAAATTAATGGTTCGTTCTGGTGAGAAGTGAGAGAGCCGTAGCTTTTGCTGCTATGGGAATCGAGTACGGGGCAGTCTCTCCCGTCCGAATTATTATCTTCTGTCATTACCGTGTTAAAAAAGCGTAAGAGATAAATCATCTCACACGCCCTGATTCGATTACTTTATACGACTCTTCCGTTTGAACCTGTGACCCAAACGTGGGTCTATTTTGCAGCTCGCAAAGGGGTGAACTAAACAGGAAGCAAATTATTTCATTGTTGCAATTTCGAGCGTTGACCCTGGTATAAGATAATAGAATTTATTTCCATCCGTATATTTTTGAAATACGGACGTAGCGTATAATATGGACGTATATGTATAATTATTACGTTTTTATAAATATTATACATATTTATATTGTTTATTTTTTTACATATTTAATTACGAATAGCGAGAGATAAAATTAAAATACATTTTTTTACCTCGTTTATTTTACATGTACCTTATCAAAAGATAAAATAGATCATGATTTAATTATCGAATCGATAGTTGATATTTTATTTGAGATAGTTCCTGATGAAAATAAATTTCTTTAGTTAAAAAGTAATTTTATCATGCATTTACAAAGTTCTATTGAAAATTATTTAAAACGATAGAATTAATTCGGCTGGATATCTGAAAATAAATTACATCTCACAGATTAGCAACTGACTTCGTAATGACGCCTATTCTTTAGATATTACTCATACGTCCAACTTGTATAACACATATCCATCTTCCAATTTCACATTTGAGGTGGAGAGAAAAATAGCGATTTCGATGACCTGTTTAGGTGTTTATGACCGCACCTATCACATTGTCGATCTGGCTTGAAGTAATGGCCGAAAAACCATTTGCATGCCCGCGTAAACTATAAATAATCGTCGGATGTCGATCCCGGGTGATGATTTATGGTTAATTCGACTGAATTTTCCCTGGCGTGTGAATATGCGCGCGACACGCGCGCGCGCCCACGCACGCACACACACACGCGTTTATGTAAGCATTTCGGTCAGTTTTTACAGTGATTGTAACTGCCAGTCATACCTGATCGAATGCATTTTGCAAAGATTTATCGCCCGCGAGTTTTCACGCTATTTTCGTTATTGTGCTACGTACGATGTGTAGTAAAATCTTCCGAAGAACAATCGAAACAAATTCAATGCCCATCTATATTATTTATCGGAAATTTCATTTAACTGAATTGCAAAAACGTCGTATTGTCTCGATAAATTTTGGATTACACACGGATTATAATCCATTTTTATCTGCGCCGAATATCGTTTTTTTTTTCGCGCAAGGTGACGTGTATAAACGATAAGCCGGTGAAATATTGATGAAAAACAATATCATTCAAATTGTAATAATTTCATAATTGTAATTCCAATTGACTCTAATTGATATTGAATGAATATTTATGTGAATGATCGTAAATGATCCTACGGTTTCCGCGATCGTTTAAAATTAAAAGTCTAAAATTTACATTTAGCGAAATAAATGCAATGAATTTTAAACTTGAGCTTTAAAATTTAACGAATGGCAGCTCATTAATATTTTGCGGTTACGCCTCTCCCTGAAATTACTTTTGAGCGGCGGGCGCGCCGTATTGTTGACCGAAGCTTTTAATTAGTTTATGATGGAACACTTATGTTGCGTGGGTTAGTGAATTACGTGAGTTAATTAAAACGAAACACCCACGGCGATTTCTGTAAGTGACTGCCGATTGATATGACAGTCAGGCTTGTAATCGTCGAAACGTGCTTTTTGAGAGGGAAAAGAAAAAAAACAACAGAATCGTCACCATTGTCATTACTAGTCTTTTTCCGCGAGCCTTTCGTTCGCTTTTTTCTTATTCCTGTAATCTCTCTACTTCAATTTAGTTCATCTAAGTATACGACAGAATTTACATTGGCATTAGAATTACACTGAGATTGATGAGAGATGATACGTGTTAATATATTTGAACAATTGGTAATTGGGGGAGGAGAGTTTCTCGTGACAATCAAAGCAAAAAAGGAAACTTGTCTTGAAATGATATTTCGAGTAAAACTCCCGTTAAAGATCTCGTTTTTAAGAAGAATAAAGTAGAGAACACTTTCAGGCGTCTTCTTGCCCTTTGTGCGTTCAACTTTTCTCAATCGATTTTCGAAGAGGAAAAAGTTGGTTGTTATATCTGAATAAAAATGCAGACGCGTTTTAAAAGTGAGTTACAAGCAAACGTACGACAGATTTAGTAAAAGAAAAAACGAACAGTTTGTTTCCTCGTATTTTTTTTGTACCCTAGTAGTATTAAGAAAACTTGTGCCATATCTGTTTAAAAATGAAACGTTGAAATATTACTACTTATTTTTGTATTATCACGTTTTACAACAGTACTGCAATTTTTGGCTTAAAAATGTTAAAATTAAATTTTTGTAGAGAAACCTATACTCACACACATGGAATGTGGGTAAAATACAATTTTGTATATTACAGAAAGCAAAGTGGAATTAAACAGTTTCCAAAAAATGGTTTTTGGGGAAACTAATGACTTCATTTGTCGATTGTGTTGCCACGATTGTCTATCTCAATTGTTCTGGTTGCAGCGTATGTATAAAAAGCTATAGAGCAGTTGATAATGCGAATAAAACTAAATTATTCTACGTAAGAATGCAGGTCACAAGTGAGCACGCGACAGCCTACTAAAGGGATTATGCAGGAGAAAAAATTACCGACATTCTTTTGTAAAAAAAAAAAAAAAATATTTTTTAAAATTGGTTTTGCAGAATTCAAATTTCTTTATTACATAATTAAAGTACGTACAAAAATGAAAAGATCAAAGAGTTTCATATTAACAATAACAAATTTGTTAATATATTAATTTTAAAAAATTGTAAAGATTTTTTTGTTATTAAACATAAAATCGCCTTTTATCCGTTTTATTTTTACATTTACTTTGATTGTGTAAAAGAAATTTTAAATTTTGTAATCCCAACTCTCAAAGATGTTTCTTCCCGACTAGAAATTGGTCTGATGTATCATAAGGACCTGATCGTGTAATTTTAAGGCATGCCTTACTAAAGCCATACCGATTAGGACCTTATCATTATCCAATCGGAATAACCATAGCACAGTCGAAAGTAATGTAATCTAATCAGGTCCTGATAAGGGTTTGTTGTACACGTCTTGTTGGAAAATGTTTTTACATATGAAAATTTTCACAGGGTTATACAAGCAGGCCCCGATCAAAACATGTAGTCTTGCCTCGACTCGATATATTTCATATATATATATATATATATATATATATCTTTTGCTTCAAGATTTTTTTAAAAGCATCTATAATACCAACGTTTTTCTTTGGGAGCCGCATCCGCGTTTGCGATCTGCAACCCACGTTTTACGTCATATGTAGAATGGTCTTAACGCGAATTACCATTTATGCGGTGCGTACTTTCGCGCTCGGCCCGTCTTTCGGGGTTTCACAAGTTTCCGGAGGAGGGATCCGCTTTTGCCAGCAGGTATAATTACTTGTACTCTAATTTTGATTCACGAGCTGTCTACGCTGCATTCTCGCGAGAAACGCCTGACGCGCAAAAATTTCAAAGACTTGCTAAGTCATACTCCTTAATGAAGGAAAATATCGCGATGTTAGTTTAGAATGTAGAACTGCATAATCAGAAGGGAAAATTCTTTCGTATGGCAAATTGGCCGTATTTACATAGGATGTTCCTAAAATAATGGTTTTTATTCGGCTGACACTCTTTGACCAACACTTTTATGAATAAACTTCCTGAAATTATTATAAGAAAATTTATAGGACGTTATGACGATTTTTTGTGTAAATTAAAGTATCCAGAGGCTAGATAAATGACAAAAACTTAAATCGATTTAATATCGGATAGACTTTTAATAGAATTTAAAGCTGAATCTTAGTCTCCGAGATAATGGAAGTATGAAATTAAAAAGTTGCGAAGAAAAATGAGATAAAGATAACGTTCGATGAGATTTTTTCTCGAGGAACAATTTGATCCAGGAAAACGGTTGTGAACCGTTATTTCGGGAACATCTTGTATAAGCGATCGATTACCCTTCTATCACTCGTCTATTACCGCTACCGTTATTAATGCGTTTGGATTTAGTTTCAATAATCTCGTTATTATATATCGGCTCAAAAACATGTAGAATGATTTATTTGAATAAGTATAACAAGCTACAGTTGACGATAAAATAAAGAGGGGAAAATTATTATAATAAACGACAAGATAAAATAAGCAAATAAAGTTGTGACGAAAAAAAAAAAAATAGAGAGAGTGTGAAAATGCCGAACAAAAGTCCTTCTAGCATTTATTATTCATGATGATCTTTCCGTCTCGTCAATCAACAGATATAAAGGAGAATTCCGGAAATATTATATTCGATATCGGCTATTCCGGATTATCGAATATCGGTAGAATGTCCTCGGTTTTCTTTCGTGTTTGCAAAGTGGATATATAAAGCGTGTAATATATCGTCAGACAAACAGATTCGCCCATTGGATTCGATGCGTTTCAATCGTATTCTACCATTTGTCCGAAGATGTAGTTGTGCATCGCTAGCTATAGGATTATTTTTGCCATGTCGAAAAACAGTATTGCTTATTGCACGTCAAAGCGGGTCACGAAGTATACATGTATATTCATGAATATACGAAAATGATACTATCGATAAACTCAACACTAATTCGCACAATATGGTCATAGTATTTTACGCGAAAGTAATGTAAACTTTGCAAAAGTACTTGAAATAAAATTCATTCTAGCATGTCATTATAATTCCGTATTTCACGGTGGTAGAGGGAAAAATCTAAAAATCGTATGCCCTGCCAGAATAATCTCATATCGTGCTTCTTGCAATATACGTCTGACCATTATTGATTTATATTTTCGCTTTGGAACGACGGCTTCAGCTATTTCGCTTAATACCCAAATAAGGGATATATACATATATAAAAGGGGCCATTTGTGTGTTCTGAAGCCAAATAAATTCTTAATGCTGAATTTTTTAATATCCAGTTCACGACTGATGAATACTCACTGTTAAAATAAAGACGCTTCTAAAATTGGTTTCTGAAGCGTACGAAAGCTGTGCCGTCGCTGCCGAACTACTACGATGAGGAACGCGAACGCGAGCGAAAAACGCGAGCTTTCTGTGCGCATTATTTGCGTCGGATTTAGATTAATCGATGATTCTGCCTTATCAAACTCCGCTATCCGGAACATGACAGGGCCATCCGGAGACTGGCCGGTTTGCGTCATTCAACTCCCTGACCCCGTCTAACTTTCTGTATTTCCCTTCCATTATCGCCCAACCCCTGGACGTACATCGATACGTATACGTACACACACACACACACACACACACACACACACACACACACACACATACATACATACATACGCGCGCGTACGTTTTCCAGCCGGCTTTCCGGTTCGGTCGGTCGCTCGCTCGCGTCGGTTTTGGCGATCGTCCAGGAAGTCATCGTTTGAGTCGCCATCGCGCACATGGCATGATTTACCACTCGCCCTTCGTCATTTCGCGGGTGCATCTTGCCCTTCGACCTCGCCCGTCGATTCATCACTTTAACGATCTTACGGCCACGTTTCGCATCACCGTGGATTATCGCTAATGCACTGCTACGTCACTCGTGCGTAACGCACACCTACGTAGATTTTCCCGCGTCCTGACGAGAAATATTAAGCCGCGTCGTGCATACACGCACCGACGGGATTCAATATGCGCATGTTAAACGCGAGTAACGCGTTTTACATTATTATGTAACGTTATTTCTGAAATGTAAAATTTAGCTTGCGAGCTTTACATAAAATGACGTAGTTAAAATTTTGTATTGTACAAATTTATTAAGCTACAACATTTATGCGGTTAACGAGCACGGCATTGCCGACATACATTTTTAATGGCTTTTAATTGCAATGACGACACTTTGATGACGTTCTGATTTGAATAACGATAATCCGCGCGGAAGTCAAAAGTCAGTTTTGCAACAAGCCGTGCGCGTAGCGTGTACAACGTGCGGGGGGAGGAAAAAAAAGATTCCGAATGAAAAATCGAAAACGGTGGAAGCCACTGGGCTAGTCAGCCATATTGACGTGTCAGAGTAGACAGTCCGACCGTGAAACTTTTTTCGGTCGATTAATTTTTCCATTCCAGAACGGCAGACAACAAATAAAGGCGTCAGGGGGGTTATCTTTAGGTCTCCAATTTGTTTCGACTTTTTTCCCCGCGCACTTATACATCTTTCAGCAAATTTACTTGATCGGGAACACTTTTTCATTCCTCTTCGATCACTATTGATATAAAAATGACGTACGTGTCATCATTGACGAAAAAAAAAAGGAATGAAATAAAAACGTATCCCATGGGAGAGTAGAACACGATTAAAGGCTTCGGCAGAAATTGACGTGCTGCCTACGTGCGGCACACACGCTAGATTTCTAGATTCCTTCATAGTGGTCGGAAGCCAGACTTGCACTTCTGGTGATTCGTTATGGGCGAACTTTGAGCTTTGCGGTGGCCGTGATCGCGGATGGTCAGTAATGTCGGTCGGGCGAAACTCTTTCGCTCCGTTTCCTTCTCGCGTTAAATTACTGACTCCGAGACATTTGATAAAAATATTTTACGGTTTGAACAACGGCGAACTTTCTTTAACTTTTCAAATTCTCCTTGTGCGAGTTGTAGTAACGTGATTTTTATATTTTCTCCGTTCGAGGAGAACTGCAGGAATATCGGACATTTGTAACACGGAGTGATGTGATATATATTTAAAGTATATCTACATAATTTCTGCCCGTTGCGATAGCGATACTTATGAAATTCTATTTGAATTATTTCGAGATATGTTTGATTTAAAATTATGACCAACACGTCATACGTGCAATTTTCTCTTTTATGCGCGCCGGCGCCGTTTCCCATTATTGATTTTTATTAATTATTGATTTTCATCTTTATAATTTTATTGCTAAAAAGTTCCACATTCACACGTATGTATATGTCTTCTTTAGACTTATTTGATTATTATTTAATTGACTTTGTCCCATTCATTCCGTTCGATTAATTATTGTCGTCCGTGACCAATCGATACGGTATTGTTTCACATTCGATTACATTAGATGTGACTATTTCATGGCTCATAGTAAAGCAAGCGCGCCACTCTGTTTGCCGCCTACTCGATAAACGCGCTTACGTGTCAAAACTTTCGAGATAGATAGCCGAGTTGCGGATTCATATTTAATACGACCTAGCTTGTGCACCTACGTCGGAAACAGTTCCATCACAGACCGTGATTTTCCAAAATGCACGCGGGGATATTATCCGAAGAGGGTTTTTCTCTCTTTTATAATCTGTCTAATGTAGGGAGCACATTTCTCAAGTAGGTACGTACGTGAAAGCAAGCGAAGTAATAGAATAAAATAACCGTCGAGCAAACGGAGTAGTGACTTGCCTGTAACAAAATTAACAGTGTTTGTAAAATTTTTACAAAATGACTGTTATCCAATCGTTCTCGTTCTTTAGAAAGCAGTGATGACATCCAAGTGAATTTGTTGGAAAAAAAAATAAATTGTCCTGTTTTCCTAAAAGTGTCCGTTACACTTGATTCTACATTTTTTAATAATTATAAAATATTTAAAGCAGACGCGGGACGGACAAAGTGTGTTATAAATTCTTGTTTCACAAAAATGAACATTTCTTCTTAACATTCATTTATAATTATAAACATAATGAATAAAACGATCGTTAGATATGTTATGGCAGACTCTGTGATTTTGTGAAAACATTATATCACATTTCTGCTGAAGCAAATTTTTTACAAAGTTTTTTAGTTCAGGATAACGCATGTATTCTCCTCTCTGCTTTTCACGTCATCCATCGCGCCGCTCGAAGTTCCGCTCACTAGTTAATGAGACTTTTGTGTAATTAACGAAAATGGACAATGAGGAGAACAGGAAGGCGAAATTATATGAAAATATATCGAGATCCGCGTGCACGGTCGGTAATATAACGTGTAGAGAAAATACGCGTGTGGAGAGGGGGAAGGGCACTTTACCGTGTCTCTAGAAGAGAAATCTGAGATTTCATCGAAATCTCTCTCTCTCTCTTGAGAGAGATCACACATGAGCTTTCGAGGGCGTGCATTTGCGAGACCGTTCGAAAATCTGAAGTATATCCAACCCGACCGACGGAAATGACAATTTCCCGTCGTGCTATATTTTATACATATAGCATTTGTCAGCGTGTATAGGCCGAAACGCAGAATACGGCGATTATTGCATGCAAATCTAATTAAGGTACAACATTAATTCGGCACCTAATGGCAGTAATGAGATTTCATGCACAAAGCGCATGGAACTAATTAAAATGGAATATTGGCTGAGCGCGAGTGAACGCGCAATGAAACGGTCGTACTACTGCGCGCCATGACAATTCCGGCACCGGCTTCCCTTAAAACATCCGTAAGAGGTGAGCAGCTGCATAGATCGGCGAGTACAGTCTTATATATACGTGTGTGAGTGTGCGCGCTCGTTTGAGTCACTAGTTATATACAGTGAGACGTGACTGGACGAGAAACGCGAAGGTTAGAGCTGCTGCTCGACCACTGTTTGGACTGACAGTGAAGCGAACGCGAAATATGTCAGACGTTCCAATGCGAGACGTGAGAACCCGAAAGGTTGCTGGATTCGCATTCTGAAGTAAACGCGGCGAAACACTCTCGCAGTCTCTCTTTTTCTCACGTTAGGTCCACGGTTAGTCAGCAGGTTCGGCCGCGTTCTGTTGTTTATTTCAGTACAACAGGAGCGGAGGCTGCGAAATAAAAATGTTTCGCATTAGAACCGTGGAATTATTTATTGCGTAGAGATTGTACGTCGCGCACGTGTGTGGTCAGGAGAGAATTCCAAGATATTATACGTTAGCCTGACTACAGAATAGATAAAACAATTAATTAACAATTCAGCAAATTATTTCTTTTCAACTTATGAGCGTATGATAATTGAAATAGTATTTTTTATTTTTTTTATTTTTGAAAATTAAAATCAATTCTTTGCAATAAATTATTTTCACAAATATTATTTATCATTGAGATGTAACTACACTACTAGTACGTTTTTGTTTTCAAGGAATATAATATTTTACATTGATTTATAAAAATGGTTCTAAAACAGAAACATAATTTTTGTGATGGCTAAGGTGAATGAAAAGAACAATCGACATGTTCGAACAATTATTATTAATGGATTATCGCACACAATAGATGACGGAACGTTTACATTCTCCTCCGCTTCTATTTGCACGAAGCTGCAGCTCAACTGCGCCCGTTTTTTGCCGATTTCAATTGTATTATTGTTTGCACGACGATGTAAATATGGTATTGTTGCAACTCGAACTGCATCCGCTGTAAAATCGGATTTAACATTTTACAAAGTCCCTTGTTGTTTATTCTAGATGCTTTTGAGGATCTTAATAATAACTAAAATAATCTTTTAAATAGATACTTATTAAAAATATAGCAACACACATTTGTATGTCTTCTGGACGTAAGAGAATTTTTAAGAGGTACTTTTTTTACTTTGCGTTTCTGCGAAATTATACAGTAGTGTAACGTGAGAATTATCGTATTATTGGTTTCGCAGCTATAAAAGGTAGCACGAACGGCGTTGTTCACGTGAGATCCCGACGAGATCGATTGGAACAGCGCAGGATAGGCATGCATATACGAGCACTTTTATCGTCCTGTATAAAATCCCTTGTCTATTCTTAGCTTTGTTGCCGCTTTGTCGGCCTTTGTATCCTTCATGATGCCTTTATGAGTTTTGAATCCAATATCCGATTTCTCAGCATACGTTTTCTTCATTTGATCTATGTATTTATATTTATTGACGCACAAGCATCATGCGATTCGTAATATTATTGAGATGAGCAATATAATTACATGTTATTACTAATTACATTGAAAACTCGAAAGGAAATTTTTTTAATGACAAAACGCGAATAACTCTTGTAAAGTAGGTGCCATTATCGATCAAAATGATAATTTTTTGATGAAATGATTGACAGTTGTTTCTCCATGTCATGCATTTTAATCATATGAAGTTAGCAGTTTTCAATCTCTCGTTATAAAAAATTTAATGCATACGTTCTGTCAAACCGCTAATTTACAAAGAAATTTAATGCGATATTTGGATTATCCTGCCGTAGGTTCAATTATTATTTTCCGTAGAGATATACATTCTATAATAATGGAAAAGAGAGCGAGCGAGGGAGGTAAGAAGGAGGGGAAGGGGGGAGTACTAACGAGTACACGTAGAACGTACGTTTAGTATGTCGACGGCATCTGTGGCGGAGCGAGGTTTTCTAAGGCTGGCAGCAACAACCCTGCAGTGGATAAACAAGTGGTAACAAGCTACGTGCCTGGCCTCGCCCTCGACCCTCTCGCATTACCTGTGACAAATCCACCCTTCGGCAAACGGAGCCTTCGCCGAGGGTATCCTGCTGCATCTCGTGCAAGATTTAACCGCGATTTGTCATTTCTTCCCGGGGCTGCGGGTTAACGCTAAACGTACGTCTGTCCGCGAAAATTGTTTGCACGAGACATACGTAGCGATGCATCATTCGTGCACTTTAAGCGGGACGTGACATTTCGCGAAATGTGGCGTCGGAGATATTGTTGACTCGAAGATCTTCTCGAGGAGAATAATAGCGTACGTGGCACCTGTCGCGACGAATCACGACTTATATTCTATTGAAAAATTCTTGGGATATTATCTTCATTATTTCTAATAACAAGGGAAGTGTCACGGATATCCGACGCCAATTTGATTCTCCATGAAATATGTTGGTGAACACAAAAATTAAAGAGACACGTATTTTTCTTATGTGCGGAATTTCATGTTTAGAGGATGAAACATCCTTTCGAAAAAAAAAAAAAAAAAAGATTTTTCCCTTTCGGAGCGAATACCGTCGGAAGTATAAGAGATAGAAAAAAATGTTTGAATAAAAGTTGTACGGTTTCAACAGTACTTCGAAGTTGTAAAGAAAAACATTTTTAATTTTTTTGTTTAACAAAATATCTCCACTTTCAAAGGGGTGTTTCACCCTCTAAACATGAAATTCCGCATATAAGAAAAATACGTGTTTCTTTGATTTTTGTGATTAACAACATATTTTATGGAAAATTAAATTGACGTCGGACGCCCCTGATACTTTTCTTGTAAAATGCACCTCCTAAAATCTGCCGAGAGATAACAAGAGAAAGGAGGGCAGAGAGAGAGAGAGAGTTCCTTTTTCAGTTCGGAGTTTCTGATTATTTCCAACAACCGAGATCTTAAGCACAGAGATCCTCTCTTCGATTAATAAATGTTAATTAAAAAAATTACCAGGTTTCTCTCGCGGCGGGCGGGGTGTGAGCCGTGGCGGCTTTCTAACGGGGTGGTGCTCGCAAAGAAAAACGGCGATAGATCATCGTTAAGCACGCTCGAGTGGTTCCGCCGCGCACCTAGCTGGACCCCTATATATTTTAAGGCGTCTGCAACATAGAAATGCCTCAAGTTAGTTGCTTAGCGGTTGCCGGCTGGCGAAGGTGCAGCACTTTATAAATACCAATTACGAGCTTTAGCGGACCGAGCAATTTAACGCGGATAATTTATATCGCTTAGCTTAAAAAAGGAGATATAGCGCACGCCTTAATTGCGCTCATTTTTGCCTTTCACGTCGTACTTTTGCGCTGTGTGGTCAATAATTTTGGACCGAATTATCGTTAAAGATCGTTACTAACGAAGGTTCGTGCTAACGAATGGCATTCTATGTAAAAGTAAATTATTTAGAAATGAAATTCTATGAAGCAAATTGTTTTAAAATAAAATATTTTAAAATTGTAAATTGTTAAATACGTGAAAAACTACCGCGAAATATACATATATAAGTGAGGGTTGTTTTTGAGCGAGACTGCAACGAAATCAGATATACGAGACGTAGTGTCAGGTAATTGATTGAATACATAAACTTGGCGGAAGAATAAGAAGAAAAAGCAGAGTTAAAACGGGAGAGAAAGAGAGAGAGAGAGAGAGGGGGGGGGGAGAAGCGAGCACCTAATACCAATGCCGCCGCTGCCATTCGACCGTTCTTGAAGTACCCACTGTTCCGTTCGTGGAAACTTTCGCGCAGCTAGTTTTCTTTAACGAAGCGCGCCGCGAAACTTAAACTTTATATTAAGTACGCATTGCTAAAATGTTTGCCTTCCATTTCTGTCTGTCCCGCTTCCGCCCTCGCCCCCGCTCCCTCGTCCGCCATCACTCGCCTCTTTCTCGCGATCCGTGATATCGACGAAAAACAACCCCCGCGAAAAATCCTCTACTTCCATCTCGTCAATGGGAGTTATAATTACAGTGACCAAGATAATCAAGATAATCCGGTTGCTCGTTCGTTTGAAAACACGTCGAGTCGATGAAAAGCGCAAATAATATCCTTTTATTAATTAATGTAATGATCGATCGTAACGCCGATACAACGGCGCGGCGGCGGCGGCGGCGGCGGCGGCGGCGGCGGCGGCGGCGGCGGCGTACAAGGGTGTGAGAGCCGGAATCGAGCTCCGCCTGCAAATATGTAATCGCTTGCGCTCTCGGTCATGTCTTTTTAAGCGGTAAGATTGGTTAATCCGTACGCCTGCAAAGTATGCTTGGCGCGGCCACGGCGAAACGCAGCGCGCACCAGCGGCGGCCGTTACGAAATTGTGTTACTTATTCATGCTTATCCGGGGCCTTTCTGTGCTGAGTTTACCCCGACAAGTGGAAGTAAGAGCTTTTCGGAAAGAACAGTAGAAGGATGGAATCGTGAATAATCTACGGCAAGGAGCTTCTAAGATGCTTAAGGTCGTGGAATCAGTCTTTCCTGTGCTTTCGCGAGGGAGAGAGAGAGAGAGAGAGAGAGAGAGATTGTGCGGTTTACATCGGATACCTGGAGACGATAATATTGGTGTGTTTGAATAACGCGAGCTTATGAATTTTTTTCTATATCTATTGATATTTAGACATAATTATAAAGTTGAGTCAAACTGGGGGGGGGGGGTACAATATGTGTTGAAATAACTAACGCCAAATTCTCGCTCCATTGTAATTCGTAAGACTTTACGTCCCCGACATATGACTCGGGACAGTCGTTATTCGTTATAGCACCTTACAAATCAGAGGCTTTGTCCATTGCTCTAAGCTAGCATTTTATTTAATGGCTCGACCTATCGTCGATCAGCGGGGAAATGCATACAGCTCAGCACACATAACGCTCGTAAATAATACGATAACTGCTGGCGGGAAGAAATTGCGTCGCGCACACGTGCTGCTCGAAAGGCACGATCCTCCGTTGCTGCCGCCCCGCTGCTACTGCTTCTGCTTTGCACACGGCGTGTAACGTGCAGCAGCAGTAGCGGAAGCGGATTCTGTGTGTGCCAAGCCCGAGAGTGACATTCTCTCTCCCGCCTTTGAGGCGGAATATCACGATCGATTCGCTGGCGTGAAGGAAGCGGCTATATATCGTCCCTCACCTTCGTCGATTTACACAGTCCTCCCGATCCCCGTTGTCAGATAGAGAGGAGAGCGAAGGAGCAGAGAGAGAGAGAGAGAGAGAGAGAGAGAGAGAGAGAGAGAGAGAGAGAGAGAGAGAGAACAGGGGGCGGAATAATCTTCCGGTTGCACTACTGGGCACACACACTTTCAGTTTTGTTTATCTCTGACGAACAAAAGTTCGCGCTCAGTTCCGAACAACGTCGCTTCGGATATTCTCTCTCTCTCTCCCTCTCTCCCTTTCTCTCTATCTTTGTCCCTCTCTCGCGCACGCCCCTTGTAGGTACCTTTATTGAGGCTACGTGGTTGGGATAGGGCACACTGTGTTAGGTCCTCGGAAAGCTAACGGCGTCATTACGCCTTTCGCTCGCGTACGGCTGACGGCGTGTGACTGTGAAAGGTGGTACGAAACTTGGGGAGAACATGTCCCTCGTACCTCCAGGGTGAAAACCTCTATACGCGCAAGCGACTGAGGAAGTGCTTCGTTTCCTCAAATGTGACGAGACGTTAAACCCTTTTGCACCCTAGTGCCCACTGTAGCATGGTTATGTCCTTTTTTACTTTCGTCACACCGAAGCATTTTAGAAACCGTTGATGTGATTTGTAATTTGATACAAATTATACGATTCCTATCAGCAGATAGTATATGCATAAAATGCAAATAATATGCAAATATTATTGGTGTTTCGCTCGAATGCCAGCATGGAAAATACATTGCGTTTCTATCTCTAATTCCGAGAGAGAGAGAGAGAGAGAGAGAGAGAGAGAGAGAGAGCGCAATCAGATTTGGAGAAACCGACACGTTCACGTCGCTCTCCGGATCTATTCTTCCGTCTCTCGGAGAACCGCTCGCCGTCGCTTCTTCTTCATATATCGTTGTCTGCCTCCCAAGACGCATGCATCGCATCATTACAAAATTGCTGACTATTCCCGCAGCCGGCTTGGCGCTTCTTTCTACTCGTTCGTCTCGATCGCCTGGAGCGAGGAATCGAAAATGGCAGTGAGCGATCACGGTTCCCGCTCCAAGACAGAGGAGAGCGCGGACGAAGAAGAAGAAGGCGGTTGCTTATCGGGAGAATAAGAACGTAGAGAAGTAGAAGAAGAAAAAGAAAAAGAAGAAAAAGAAGGGACGCGAGCGAGTGGCGTAAAAATAAAGCGATACTTTCCGGCACGCGAGTCACGTGATGCATATATCATATGCATAAGCGGAATCGCTCGGGCGGAACAAAAGTGGCTACGAGATTGATGGCGATTTGGATCATCTCTCCTTTCGTATCGATCTCGTTTTGGATACTAAAATATCGAGAAGGATTTTTAATCCCGTGATCTACGCGTCCGTTCGTTCGCTCGCCCGATCATGAAAAATGGCCGGATAGGTCGGCGCTTTCGCCGCCGGTGTGCGTTTCGGCGTGTCCATGTGCCACGTCAAAATTCGTCACTTTAATGCCTCGTAGACACCTGTGCAATTACAAAATATGTAGCAGAGAATTTACGTTTCTATTTTAAATCTCTCCTTCCCTTCTGCCTCTGTATCCCGATGTCTCGTGTCCATCGCACACGATCAAGCCACGACTAATTACATTTCCAGATCAAAGAATTCAGATAGCGCGAATAGGAGGAGCGCGCGCGCGCGCGCGATCATTTCTCATCCGCTATCTTTTTAATCCCGCGCCGATCCTCGACTAAAATTGAGGAAAATCCTCCGGAAAAGAGATGGATTTCGTCCGGCAGGTACAAAAGCTCGCTGTCGCTCAGCCGAACTGAGGGAATATTCGGATACTTTTGATACGCGAAAAGGAACAATGAAGGAACGACGATGTCGTGTATACGTAATTCACGCCTCGAAGCCGAATAAAGAGGCAGCGAGGGTGCAGGCGCGCGCATTTTATTTTATTTTCCCAATAATACGTAACTGTACGGCATAGAAGTACAGAGCGGGCCTGCGGGTAGAGGCAGGAGAGAGTGGATACTTGAAAATTGCAATATAGCTGCTGATCGTTGCATATTCGTGTCATGTGCAGTAAAGGCGAGTGCGGCATCCCGCGTTGACGTGCAAATAGTCGATTCGCTGCCCAGTTGATAGATATTTATTTACAACGGGAAATTAAATTTTAAATATAAACGTACTTCTCAAAAATATGACATTGGAAATTTTTTTTTCTTTTTTTAAGATAAGAATATCTGTTGTTATCGATGCATTATCTACCTACATGTGTATATTATGTATAAGAATAGAGAGGTTGTGCAGGTATGCATTAATATTACAGAAATTTAATTAAGATAGCAATTTGCATTAATTCTGGAAACGCGACAGGTTGCACGCGTGTAAACGTTTATCGAAACGTCAAGATGGAATCGTAATCGTCGACACGCTATTACTACAGTGATTTTCTGCGACGTCGTTGTACGGCTTCCTCGAAGGGCCATTAATGCAACGTACGCATTATGTTGCCCGTGCGGTTGCACGCGTGCGGCAACGCAACACGCGTTACGTTCAATTTCAACTTCCACGTCATTTCTACTTATTTTTAGCCTGAACGCGACAAATGTGTTTTGCGTCAGGTGAGAACTTTTGGCTTAGATTTTGCTGGTTCGAAGATGTGCTTTAAAAAAAAAAAGAAAAAAAAATCGAGCAGCATGACATTAAAATATCCGAAAAGCATTGACGTGTCGGGAAACATTTTTATCGCGTGAAAATTTCGATGTTAATTCAACATCTCTTATCGGAGCGGCGTGCAACAACCGGCCGCCACAATACCGGCGGAATCGCGAGCGCGCAATGCGAGCGCGTGTAAAACGTGAAGAAGCTATCAGGCGTGAAGTGTAAAACACGAAGGGGATGTGCATCGGCGGCAGGTAGCGATGGTAGCGGATGGCTGGTGGTGGTGGTCGAGGCGGAAGCGAAAAGGAGTACGACGTATAATGGAGGGTGCGTGGTGAGCTGTGAAGCTACACTGATTCCATTGTGATCCTGGATATAATGGGGCACCTACACGGAAGTGTAGCTCTCGCGAAAAATAATGGCACGCTATTGGGGCCGGTGGTGGCCGGGAGCGACGCGGCGGGTAGAACGGGAAGAGCCTTTTCGCTGACTGGATTTTGAGTGTACGGCTGATGAGGCACGAAAGCTTCGACGCGAATTTTTACAAGAGTCGTTGCCGGCGCGCAAACGGTCGTTTAATTGAGATATTTTAATTATTGTTGCATGCTGCGCGAATAGCCATGTATATGTATGCACATAATAGAATTGCACAACGAAATTGAGACAATTCAAGCGATATGATATCCGTATCTCTCACGGGCATCTGAATACTTCGGATAAATAAACATTGGCTATTATTGTAATTTATTTGCAGCATATGTGAGTATCGTGCAAGATAAATTCTATAACAATTATCGTACAATACCTGGACAGCGCTATTCGGGGATTAATTGGAATCGAAGGTATTCTAATACGAAAATGCCAATAGCCTTGATTATAAGTAAGAAATATTGATTGTTTCACTTTTGAATTTTGTTTTCAAATAAACATTTAAATCATTTGATTTATTAAAATATTATGTATACAATTTTTTTTTTTAAATAAAAATAATTACAAAGATATATTAAGTAAATGGTAAAAGCTTTTTTAATTCACAATTATTTAATAATAATGATGAATTAATAAAACCCTATGCGTTTATAGAAAACATGTAATTAGGTATCAAGATGGCAACTTTTAATTCAAGATCTAATAATTCTCTAAATAAATCTTAATCTTCTAAGAGATAATTAAGACGAGCATTTGAACCAGAAAAATATAGGTTGCGGTGTGACTGAATTGAGAACCCATTCACTCGCTCTCTGATATTTTTCTCTGCGTGCTTTACTTGGGAAATAATTAGATAAAAATTTCTTAAATTCTCGTTTATAAGGAGATTTTACACACTTAATTTTACAGTGTAGGTACATCGAAACGAGGCTTAGTGTCTCGAGGGAGTTTAATCCCAAAGGAGAAATCAAGTACCCAAAACATTGCTTCAAATTTACCTTCTAATTGATTAAATAATTCATATGTCATAAATGTATTTGACGTGTTAAACCCAATTGAGACAAAGCAAACGACCGCGAACCAACACGAATGAGCAACTTGCTTCAATGAGTACGAACGGCGTTGTCAATACTCGCGGCGCTTTTCGTATTCATTGAAGCAAGTTCAATCATGTTTGTTCGCGTTCGTTTGCTTAATCCGAATCGAGCTTCAAATATTGCGTCCGACAATCGTACGTGCCGGAGAGTGTCATATTTTAGTAAACAGTATTCGTGTGATTAATCGCGAGTAAGTTTCGTGAGCTGGTATTCGCGAATAAATTCCATGTGTTCGACGAGCGCGAATTTCCATGAGCAACTTGCGATCTCAGTAAATGGAAAACCTACAGGGCAAAGATCGTAACCATAGGAAATGAGTAACTTATATATTATTTAATATTTAATATTTAAAGATAGTATAATGTCAATGTTATATTAGCGTAACATTTTATGCGACGTGAGGAAGAGATAAAATTTAATATTATTATGAAATACAAATGAATTAGAATGATATTACGATAATAGATTCTTAAATAATATTTTGTTAATAATTTCTACATTGTAGGAACGCTCATTGTTGGGTATTAATAAATTAAGAATAATAGATGTTCAAGCAAGAATAAGAGATTTTTACATTAATATGAATGTTATATATAATGGATATATATAACGGAACTAATTCATTTATAGATAAATTCACTATATAACTTATTACATCGATTTACTGTGGATTTAAGTTTTTTGTATAATTATTTTAGTATCAAATAACACATAACACATCCGCGACACATAAAATATATATTATATATATATTTATGAATTTTTTAAGTGCGTGTATAGCAAGATAGAGATAATCATATAAAGTTTATCATTGAGGGATTGTAAGTGGGCATCTAAGATCTAAAAAAGGTGAGCTTGGAAAATCTTATTCCCCTCGCAAATATCCGAGTAACGATTTGCGAAGAATGGCGTGAAGAAGATGTACGGTGAAAATTTGATGTCGCAGTAATGCGAAAGAGGGAATCGGAACGCGTGCGCTGTGATCTTACTTTGCGTCTTTCTCGCGCTTAGGGAGTGGAGGGGGAGGGAAAGTCAAAATTTTAGATGCAAGTGCGAAGGAGGAAAAGAAAACGAGAAGACGAACTCACAGGAATTCGCAGAACTTCAAAGGCAAAGAATAACGAAGCGAATCGGGAGTACAGGTCGCCGGTCGGCGAGCACAAAGATGTAATTTACAAGACGGAGGGGCATATCGTTCGACAAAGCAATTATCGTTGCAAAGAACATGGGCGAAAGAGAGAAACGAAACGAGTGTATTATACGAACATAAAAGGAGTTTCGCGTCGCGCTGGTTTCTACTACTTGCGTCGTGCCGCACAAATACTCTCTTTCTTCACTATTTACTGCAAGTGGTACTGGTGGTAGTTCGTAACATACAGATCTTATTCTACGAAACGACTTCACTGCCTTCTAATTTATCGCTTTGCGCTTATGGCTTCCCGATAAGCAAAGAGCATTTGCATTGCGTCGAAGGCTGGAGCCGCTGACTTTTTTGACGCTAACATTGATATGAGAAGCGTCATTAAAGAATTGCCTTTGCGTACCTTTGGGGCTGTAATACGATTCTATTTTTAAAAAATGCTGATATGTACTATGCTAATATGAAGTTTTTGATATTATAGATCAAATGAGTCACGTTACTTGTCAAAATTTATTTTAATTTCGTTAAACACTTTAAACGAAGTATCGATATCTTTTGAAAGTTGAATTTTTGAATTTAATCCCAAAAACGTATGCACTAGAAAATATTTTTATTTCTTAGCGTGAGGTTTAAATGCAATTTGCGTGATGTATTGCTTTAATAATTCTTCATTTTTATATCTCGGTTTCATCTTACGATTTCTTATTTCCCTCGGAAGTGCAAACGCGGATGCTAAAAACAAGGCGCGGAGCGCAAAGTGTGAAGCTGCATAGCCAAGTGAAACGCGGGTCAGGGACTAATCATCAATTAAGAACACGGTCGAGTATTTCCATTTATCATGTGCCACCAGGCGCACGACCGAATTTCGCGTAAGCAAATTGTGTCGTATCACGCACCGAACATTACTTCTTGCTAATTGCATTAAAAACTACAGTAGACCTGGCGAAAGCATGGAGCACTCCTACGCGGCACGTGCATACACACGTGTGCGTTCGTATTATGGGCGTCGCAAGAAATTTCAGAATTCCGGGAGCTACATGCGCACCGCGGGCATACGCGCGCCGCCCTTTATGCACATATCATAATTACGTCGAGCGCACTTGTACGGGACGCGAGATGCCGTTATATTAATAACGTCCCCCCCCCCCGCCGTTTTAAAGCGGATATTAGTTTTTACACGTCTGCAAACGACTGCGATGAACTTTACCAGACTGCGGGTACAAACGTCGTTTTCAACCGTTTATCCTGCCGTTGCTACATCGTGAATTAAAATCGCAAAGCAGGATCTCACCCGGAATAATTTAAGCTATTGACGCTGCTAGCGCTTTTCGGAGACACGTTTTCATATAAATAAGATAACGGTACATTAATAAACGACGGGACCTTTTTTGCAAAGATATTTTTTTATCATGATAAAACTTATAAACTTTTTCTCTAATTCTGAGAATAACATGTTTTGCACTCTGGTAAATTAATGTCGAGAGATAAATTTATCAATTGCTCTCGCAAAAACAAGCATTCTATTTTCCTTGTTTCTACTTTGGCAAATAATTTGCAGAACACATTCTATTAATAATTTATTCTATTATTAATCCATTATCGAAATTATCTATTAATAATTATATTGTTGTCAATAACAGTTCTATCTTAGAAATAGGGCGGCCTCGTCTGCATATTTGAAAGGAACATTTATTAGAATACATCTGTTTTCCTTTCTTCTTTTCTAAAATAGAATAGAAAAAAATTGGACAACATTGATTTTTTTCACGTATTGATTTTATCATTAATTTTTCCACCCGGTTGCAGATTATTTTAGATTGTATCGCTTTGGAGATATGGAGGATTAATCGCGTTTACATATTTTTTAAAATAGAAGATGTTATTAATTTTTGTCCGATTGTTTTTGGAACAGTTATTAGATTCCGAGAATCAATTAATATCAATATAACATCGCGATTTAAGTGTTGTCTGCATGGTGCAAATATAAATCGATTAACTTCGTGCTAATCGAAAATGGTGATGCTACTAACTAAAGCAAAACGTATATCGATGTTTTCTTTAAATTTTCTGTTTTTAGTAGAACAACAAATATCTGCTATTTGCTCATTATTTACTCGTATGTGTTGCGATACACGCACGTTTAATGTTTACAATCTTTTCCTGGTTCTTCTTTCTTGGTCGTTTGTGCAACGCGAAAAAGATAAGCAAATTGAAAAGAATCGATAGGAATTTATTTCGTGAAATCTATTCTTATATGTAGGTTTCATTCGTTTCGCAACGAGAAGCAACCAGGAGGATCCCAGAGAAATGAATCCTTCACTCGAAATCAAGATACGTTAAAGTGAATTCCTCACGAGGAATTTTCAAATCGATCTGCAAGATTTCGGACTAACTCGTTTCATCTAGTAGGAACGAATTTCTTCCAATTTACTTTAATTTGTTTTGTGCAAAGTGTATGTGTATACGTATTTTAGCGCCCCTTAACGTTTCTGGAATCCTTTAGCCTCTCGTCTTTCTATCTAAGTATTCTTGTACCAATTTCGAATCGATTTGGCCTTAATGAGAATTTCACTCGATGTTCCTTTCTCACTAATTTTCAATTCAATTTTAAAGCGTAAATATCTGTTTGGGATTAATTACAAAATAAAATCGCATTTTTTTTGGCCTACATTTTCGGATTTTTATAATTTAACAATTGGATAATATAATATTAAAACAGTCATTGGTTTCCTTAACTTCTCTCACGCGGTATCTTCAATTGACAATTCTGGATTGTCCCGTATAAATTAAGATGTAAATGCAGTCGTTATAATGCATGCACAGGGATTAATCTTCGAATGGAATATTTAACGAAGGATCGATAGCTCGATGTTAATATCGCCGTTTTTCTGATTTTTTTCCATTGATAATTAACAGTTGAGAGCGGCAACGACGGCGGGATTTCAAAGACGTTCGTATACGTCTTGCCGTGTCCACGCGCTGTAAAAATTTTATCACAATATAATGACATCGTGTGTCCTGCTACGTTCACGCTATCCACTACACCGTCATCGTAAGCGTGCGCGAGATCGCGGAGGTGGGAAAAACAAGTAATAGACAGGAAGTCGAAGGGAAGAGAAGTAACAGAGAGCGGGTTTCCTCTTACATTTTCTCGGAATTTTTCCAGACACGTTCGTGCCCTCGACGCTCCTTCGTTCTTTGAGCTTTTCCACTCCACAGAGAAAGAGAGAGAGAGAGAGAGAGGCGAAACGCGAGAGCGCGTCCGGCTAAGTTTCTCTGGAACTTGTCGCTTGGTCCCGGCCAAGTGCAAATCCGGCTTTTTGCGCGCGAGACGCGCCTGACGTCCCGAATTATTATTCCAACGGATCGAGAGACCCTTGCGGTATACCAACTCGATCGTCACGCTATCATCGCCGGATGTTATAGCTGCATTTAAGTGCGTTTAATTTCCACGTTACTCGCAAGTAAATTGTATGAGAGAGCTCGTATGTGTGTTTATATACGGTAAGCGTTTAATGCAAAAATTTAGCTGCTTCATTGCGATGTTTTATTTCACATTCTCGTAAAAAGAAAACTTATAAAGAGGAGAATTTTTCATTTTCACGCTGCGCCAAAATTATTCCGGTTATTGTGCAATAAAAAGCACACACTCGTTTCTTATTTATTTTGACATAACTGAATATTAATAATATACGTACGTTTTAATAATATATTTTATCTAAATTTATACGCAAGTACGTGTAACAAAAAAATTGTGTGTTTGTCGGGGATGTCCCTCGCCGATGCTGTATACTTTCAGTTGGAAATCGCCGCGGGAATGTCCCTAAGATATGACGGGGAGTTACCTGACATCCACGGCGCGTTTAGGGATAGTCTTAAATACAAATGGCAAACTCGATTGTACGCGCCCGAGTCGTACTCACCGCCAATTAAAACTTTCGAATTCGGCTGTGAGCTACTTAAACAATGTAAAGTTTTTCGTTAGTGCCGTTTAAAGCTCCCCCGATATTTACTCGTCTTAATTAATTCACGGCCAAAGTTTCGCCCGCGGATCTCTCTCTCTCTCTCTCTCTCTCTTTCCCTTTCGCTACGGGAAGTTGCTTTCAATTCGTAAATACGATCGGGAAGTTTGCCTCGCGGCGGTCGCTAAGCCGACGATGATGTGGCATATATAGCCGATGACAGCGTCAAATTACGCGAATCCGCGCGCGGATCCTCGAGTCCTCTTGTTAATTCTACGTGGTAGGTTGCGATGGCACGAATCTCGATCTCTCCTTTCGCTCCTCTCTCTCTCTCTCTCTCTCTCTCTCTCTCTCTCTCTCTCTCTCTCTCTCTTTCTCTCACTCACTTTCTCTTGCTTTCTTTGTCTCTCTAGGCCTCAAGCTAGTGTCTATCATAGCACAGTGAGATATATAGTTAGACATGACTGGGCGATAAGGGAGAGACTTATGTTAATGTTATTCCGCAGCATGACAGACATAATGAGCGAATATATATCTCCGGACATTATATTCGAGATATCAAAGGACCCTTTGGAATCTGCACGTTCCACGGGAGAATTTAAAATATTATATCGCGCGCCAAAAAAGGAAATTGGGAAGACTCTGCGGGTTTAAACAGAAGTTCAGATACACTGTACTATTCGAACAATAGCTGCAGAAATAGCCACAAAGCACTACGTGCAGTAGCACTGTTATTGCATTAATTCAAGTTCTGCTATAAATGTGACTTAGGTCTATACCCTCAGTTCTTCGTATAAATGCAAATTCGCTCGAATTGTTCTCGAGAAATAAATATCCTTCGCGGCTGTAAATTCCATCCCAGACTCTTACCGGAACATAGCAGTTTTTATTTTTGGCACAGTTTTGCAGTTTGCACTCATTGTTTACAAGTCCCCAAATCGGAAATTTATATTTTTTTATATATTTGATGCATACACATGCATTTTTGGCCTTTGTGATGTTTTGTATTTTTTTTCCTCCCGGGGTGGAGCGAAACGGGGGACAGGTGGTGTGCGGTTGTAATCGTAACGCGAAATCGATATACGGGTGACACGAGATCGTGCAATCGGCATTGTTAAAACTTAAAATATGAACGTCGCGGTTTTTGAAATTGACTAGTAGGGTAGAGGTAGTAACGCTTCACGCTCGTAGCCATAAACGAGGACTCTCGCGTTCGTTGAGGTATGACCCTCTCGGGAGAGACTCGCGCGCTTTGGAGGGAGGATATAGACACGGAGGTTCACGTACACTAGTACTCGTTAATGGTCGCCGTTCTCTATTCCCCGACAAGGAGCATACGAAGAGCAGCCGCCCCGATGTATGTACGTACGTAACCGTATATCCGCAAGAATGTCGCGCGGGTAAAGATCGAAAATACCCCGTGAGATAGCCCGACGGCGAGCGATCCGCGAATCGCGCTCGCCTAACTATGCGACGCTCGCCGAATATTCTCCGTGTCTCTCCCTAAATAAAGCGACGTCGAATAAGGCGACGCGCCGCTTAAACGGCCGACATCCCTTGCACTATGCACCAAAAACTTGCGCGACATGCGCCGTATTACAACAGTGTATCAACCGCATCCCCGCACCTCGTCGTCCCCTCGTGTTACCTCCTCATCTTCAGCTCGTGCGCCACCACCATGATACATGGCGAGCATTACGAAGGCTTAACACAGACGCGTGTATATTCTGCACACCGTGAAACACGCTACGACGAAGGCGGGTTGTCAGGGCAAAGAGAGGGAGAGGGAGAGAGAGAGAGAGAGAGAGAGAGGGAGAGGACGGGAGGGAGATTTCGGAGTGTACGCTATCACCCCGATATATACGGTCTTTGCGGCACTTATATTACAGATCCCGTCTGTGCAAGCGCGGCTCGTTAATGTATACCGTTAATGTGTCACGTGTGCATACCGATACGCGTTGTTAATTTCATATCCCTTCCGATCATTTCTAACCCTTTGAGATTCGCTAATGCCAATTGCATCTCGTATTCGCGCGGTGTCACAGTCTCCCAAAATTATCGATCAGCGATATCTCGTGGTCTCCAAAGTGACGGAAGATGGCACAATCCTTTCGTAACGGAGGTATGAATAATTGAGCTTCCGGAGTTTGGAGGAGTCAAACAACTTTGCGTCTCAATTAATTTCAAGTAAATTTTCTTTTGACAAGAAATGTAATTTCAAAAGTAATTATCAGATTCAGTCTTGTTGCTTAAGTAAGGTTAAAAATAACTGGTTATTGAAAATAATGAGCTTCTCACGAATTGAATTTTCAAAGTATCTAATTAACAACGAAACTTCATTGTTTGTTCTGCGAGCGAGTTTCATCATCATTTTAATTTTCATGACCGTCCAATATTAGTAAATAACAATGGGCACGATGATCTCTCTCGCACAATTTTCCTCCAGAGAAAGTTTCACGGTTGCGCATATGCAGCTGCACAAGTGTAGCCGGTAAGCGAGTCGTGATGTAGTCGGCGGAATGAATCCGACGAGACTGTAAGACGAGTGGCGGGATAAACAGTGAATGTTTCCGTCAAAATTACACCCCGTGGAAATTAGGTGGAGACTAATTCAGAGGCCCCTCCGCGAAGACTTAACGAAGAGATAAACGTCAGACGAGAGAAGAGCGAGAACGCGCCCTCTTTAGCGTTTCGCGCGGTACGAAGGGGGCGAATGTTGTCGTCGCGTTGCTCGAAAATCGCGCGGAGGATTCGATACGCGAGATTATCTCGCTTCGAACGTTTATTCGCGAGGCTAATTGCATACACGTGTTGCAATTCGTGACGCGGTCGTTTAAAATAATAATTGAAATACAACTGGGGAAAAAGCACAGTAGTGCACCTAGGCGGCTTTTTTTCCGTTTCCCCCTTTCCCTTCCCCCGGTTCCGATAAACGAAGCGCAAATGATAAAAGCGACAAAAACGATCTGATTGTTAATAAACGCGCGCGCGCGCGTCGATAAACTGGCGCATTGTTGCAGAAAGATAACGCTGCTACCTATATATAGACGACACATTTATAACTCGCGCATTATTCTGTCAGAGCTGCGGTATCGCTCGCGAAAAACGTTCCTTGGGGCGCATTGCGTCATGGGAGCGATGAACCGTCGGCATTACCGGAACGATATCCATCGCCTGCTTAATCGGAACGCTAATTTCACTCTTGCATTCTCCGAGAAACGCTACTTAAGAATTGAATATCTCTTCTCTCTTCTCATCTGAATTATATGTTTTTTATTAATGTTTTTTTGTCAATAACGGAAAAGTGAGATATCGAGTACTTTGATGTGTAATAAGATTTATAGAGATATCACTTTTTCTATTTTTTACAACGTTAGTTACTATGTCAATTACACAATGTTAAGACTCGTCAAACATCGAAAATTTTAATTAGATTTCAAGTTAAAATAGAAATCAATTATCAGAAGTGCCAAGTGCTGCATACCTGCATATTATATAGGAGAAGCGTCTATTTTTATTTGAAAATTAAATTAATCAGTTAGAAACTTTACGAAATTAATTGTTTAATTTCTTTCTTTTTATTGCAGAAATATAATTCAAGGTATTTTGTTACAAAAAATATTATTTTATATAATAATATTAAAAACAACTCGTTTAAATTAATAAAGTTCTGGATAAAATAGAGCTTGAAAATAACGTTTGAACTTAATAAAATCAACTGCTATATCGTATGAGTAAAAACTGTGTGCCATTATGTGTAAATAATTTTTAGCTTTGCTATATATAATACACAGAAAAAAAGGACATTGTTATTTTAATATCTTTAGTTTTAAAATGAAAATCTGGAAATAAGATTATATTGCGTTAAATCAAAGAAACTTACTTGAATGAAGATTTATTTTAAGATTTTATACAGTTTAATCAAGAAAATTATATTCTTGTTATTTAAGAATAATTTTCTTGAATGGAAATGAAAAAATGTTGGATAGAAATTACTGTATGTTCAAATTGAAGATTATAATTTTTTTAGAGTAAAATTATCAAAATAATAATATTATATTTTTGAAATAACAATTATAGTATTGAGAAATAAGGCTATAATATTGTTAAAATTTAAGATTTTCAAATTCTTCTAAGAAGATTACATATTGTTGCGTATATATGAAACAATGCATGCGTTCATATGAACATATAAGAGTTAATTTGACACTTGTTTTTTTTCTGTGTAGTGTCAAAGTACGAATATATATACTTTGTTATTTTTAATATTTAATAATAATCAAATTAGATTTGATTTATTTTATCGACTTTTCAAAATGATTTTTTAAAACTATTTTTTATTATATACGTACAACACGAATGGATTTTTTGTGCGGAATATTTTGAATCCTGGTTTGCTTTGGTGCTCTTGACATTTTGTTATTTGCGATCACACGGGTATTACATATCGTCGCATCTGATGGTTTTACATAGCACGAAGCAAGTGAGAATCTCGTTACCGTTGTTGCAGTTGCTCTCATAGTCGCAAACAATATTATTCATTCACCACTACTGTTATCTAATTAGATCTCTCATAGTCATTGTAGAATATTCGCAGCTGATCGTTCACACGTTCTTATCAGCACGTTGGCACAGATTTCGTTGCTTACATTTTCGTAGGATTAATCAATAAGATTAGACCACAATTGCGAAAATCATTAACCCATAAATTGTACTTGTGAAAATTTTTTAAAGCGTTATACATATCTTTTTCACAAATTTATTTTTGTACAGATTTTTCAAACCATATCTGATATCGGGGATATGGTTTATTCGTGGCGAGTATTCGTCGCATGTCCCTCAACGATTTGTTCGCCGGTATAAAATTCCATTCTGCCCTGCCGCGCTTGTCGCGGCACCAATAATTAGGAATCGTTTACGTGACATCCGATTGTTATTACAAGGTGTATCGACCTGCCAGATTTTATGATCGTTTGATATCGTCCTATTTCATCGAGCGACCTTAATGTTACTCTTCCTCTTTCATTCGATACGACTAATTGTCTTCGTGACGCAAATAAAATTGTAATGTTTCTCTATGTGTATACACAGAAAAAAAGTAATATAGCCAATAACATATGTAATTGCGGGTTGCCAACTACATAAAATACTCAATACAATAATATTTGCTATTAATGCAAGTACAATGTTGATACTGCAATAGCATATATTATTGTATTGAGTATATCTGTAGTTGGCAGCCCGCAACTACATATCTTATTGGATATATTAATTTTTTTTCAGTGTATATTTGAGTATTTTGTTTGCGATTTAGTTAAAAATTTAGTTCAGTTTTTATGAGAGGGAAAGTTTAAATCTATTATTCACCGAGAATATATGATAAATCTTTACCCCCTAATAGTCAATTGGCCCCAAAATCACGTTATTCTAATTATCTCGATAATTTTGAAATTGCCTATATTTATAATTTATATTCGCGTGATATATAACTAATGGTGCTTAATTTTGACCGAATGATTGATTGCTCGAGTGGATGAAGGAAGAATTTGTAATTTAAAATTATTAATTTGAAAACTTGATAACAGGTTGTAACAATATAATCAAGTTTAACATTTTCGATAATACATAGAATAAGATAATATATTTTTAATGTTGATGTTTCTCATTCTTTTTTGAAAGGCAATTTTTTATTATGATTAAATACGCAATATTTTTATGTTTTCAATAATTATATTTCACATCCTATTAATTTATTTTATTTCTATATTTGGCAATTATAACATCGCGATATATATCTCGATTCAATTAAGTGAGTCGCATATATTTTAAGACGCTTAGTATAAAAAGATACATACTTCATTCATCTACTTTATTCTCAACTTACGTGCCTTGGTGTCGTCTTGAATAAATTACATTTCTGAAAGATGTTTAATCGGATCTCCAGGAATACGCGTGTAATATACGCGGTAGCGTATACGCGCGGGTAGAAACGAATATTTATCATCGCGCTATCTATTTAATCACGCTCCGGTTGTAAACAACGCAACGACCCGCTCGCGGGATCCTGTCGTTCCGATCGGCGAACAAATCGGCGCTGATTAGCCGATACATGCGTCGTGTCGCGGCGCGAACGAATGTCGGATGTAAGTGGATGTAGCTGGTGGTCAAGCGGGCAAATTAATCGATTGTCGACGCTCCATCCGTGTCATCTGTCACGCTGCAGCACAATATTCACCGCAACAAGAAGCGTCATTCGGTTTAGTAGCCGACTAAATATAGTGGATACATCATTCTTGCGAGATAAGCGCGCATTTGTCGTGTCCCGCAATGGCAAAATTCAATTGGGCGAGAAAAAATTGCGGACACATCGTCGACTGACGCGATTACCAGCGTTTATCGCGGTCACGCGTGAAATATTAAAAATGGGTAAAATCCGTTGACAGAATCGTCAGTCAACGAAAGACTATAAAAATCGTTTTTTTTTTTTTTTTGCTAACTTGGATCTCATGGTTAATTGACACACCACGCACACACATTGCGCGCGCCGTTAACGCTGATTAAATTAAACAAGGGTTCGCGATCTCGCGTCGCATCTCCCTCCTGGAACGGAAGATAATTTGTCAATGCGTTTTTTAAAACCTAAGTACGAAACAACGGCCGAAACGAGTCGGACGTCAAAGTGGACTTCGCCGTGGCCTGCAAAGAACAATCGGTTTTCCATTCGAACTCCATTTAAGCTCTCGATTATCTGGCGGCGGTCCAATCCGCGCCACGTGTGCGCGCGAACATGTTTGTAACCAAGTTAAATTAAAATCCAATTTGTTGCAATAGCTTTCTATATCAGTCGCCGCCGGGAAAGGTCGACTGATGAGAATAGGGGGTCACACGCGCGTCGATCGTTTCATTGGCGGCGAGAGATACGGCGAGAGTCGCATAAACGTATTCGTACTTTCGCATGAAATTGAACTCTACACTATTGAGACGAAAAGCCCGAAGAGTACTTTTCATTTGATCGCGATGTGTAATTCCGTTTTCGCGACGGGAAATTACAAAAACAAAACTTGGTGAAAACGAGACATTCATCCCCGTCGATTCCCAGCTTCGTCAGAATAATCCGACAGTAGAGATAATTATTGTGAATTCGCGTACTACGTTTGATCGACTTTAATTACACACGACAATAATATATAGACGAACGAAAATGCGAGCAGAAATGCGCGCTCGCGTTTACTGAATTTTTAATTGCTTACCCGTCTCTTGTCGGAAGTCGCGTTTCGTTGCAAGAGCGAGTCGCAAATGATTCAAGGATGAACGCATCGCATTACAACGCGACCAGTTTGTTTTACATGCATTTGCACGAAAACTAGGGTAAACCATACACAGTTGTGTTAGCGAACGCCGTGCAGTTATTGGCCGTTTGAATTCATGAGCTTCTAATTAGGACAATCTTTGTCTCTGTATTAATTTTCTGTTGCCATGTAAATTTTCTGTTTTCAAGCAATGATAAATTTGCCATCTCTTTATTATAGAAAATTAGAGTAATATATATTTTTATAATGTGATAATTCATCAACGTGAAACTGTAAATTCTAATTTTAACGTTTATATAAGTTTTATATGCATTTTACAATTTTAATGTAAAATCAGCACAAAATAAGAATGATTAGAAACATATATCCTATAATTATATTTAATAAAATATTTAATTACAATATCAAAAGCAAATATATCTCTTACGTAACATTATTAACGCTGTACATTTTCAGTTAAAATTATTTTCAGATAAAATCGTTACCAACCCGTTTTCATCAATCTATCGTTAATCGTTCTTCGTTAATGATTTAATAAGATTTTAATTAAGATAATTTTGCTCAAATACACAATTGCGTGTGTCTTGTAATGTGTGTCTACGACAACGTACGTAACTTTTTATTACGGCAGTAACATTTACAGTACAAAAGGTCCAGAAGGTGCGAGAAAGTAGGACAAGCTCGATTAGAGCGCTATGGTCGTTTCCATCCTGGACATATTGGAAGCAGTGCTTGAAAATGGCTCTCGTTATGGGTCGTTCTTTTTCTTTATCACGCAGTAGAGAAAGAAGGGTTGTAATTTCTCTTCCGCTACTTATTCCAATAACTCTCTCACTAACTACCGTTCGTCTTGCTTATCTATCGAACGATTAATTCATTTTCAATAGCAAAGATTTCAAGATTATTAATAAATTTTGCATTTGCGTAACAAATAATATTTGAATAATTGGGAAAATAATACTGAGATACAGAAATAAAATTGCGCACTGGAAAATAACCAGATTTAACGTTCATATTTTTATCAGTGATAAAAAAATAAATGTTTCCGCTGTCGCGAGGAGTATTTATTATTTTCATGTCGGAGAGTATTTATTAATACATCTGAATGTATTAGTACCGTACAGTCCTTGTTACTTTTTTATCACTAATAAAATTCTTATTGATTTGTTACTATTAATAATGTTTTCACATTTTTTAAAAAAATACAGAAATAACAGTTTTGCAGAAGTATGTAAAAATTTAATCAGATACAGATCTATAAAAATAATTTTGTTGATACATTAAAATAATTATAAAGAATGTTTGAGCGTAATGAATAATGTTACAAAAAGTTCTAACATTTTAGCAATTAGCTTGAACATCCTATATAATTATTTTGAGAGTATAACAGAAATATTCAAATCCGTATTCAGTTAAACTTATAGTAAAAAGAAATACTTTAGCAAAAAAATTATTCTTTTCGTGTATAAAAGTGTTAGTTTAAAGCAATATGAAATATTCTAGGAATATATAGGGATGGGAAATAATTAACACATACGATTTTTCTTTATTCGCTTGTCTAATATGCACTTTATTATCGGCCAAATATCGATTTGACAAAAATAAAGAAGAATGTGTCTGCGCGTGACAGTCATTGGCGCATTCATTTGTAACTAAGTTTTCCGGAAATTCACTTAATCACTCTCTAAAATCTCATAATTAATCATACAGGTGTATGTACATATTTATTTATGCATGTATGTCTGTATGTGTAATATTTTTGTATCTTGTATGTGCGTCGCGTGCTGCGCGCAGCCCGCGGGCGATCCGTAGACTCGGAATAGCGTGTGAATTAATGAGCTGCGAATTAATCGATCGTTAACATTAAAGACAATCGTTACGCATTGGCTACGTGGCTCTCGTCTCTAGAAGCACACAAATAGAAGAAACCTCGCGTCCTAAATTCTTATCTCGACACACTTTGTCCTTAGTCGCTATATCATAGTCACTATCACCGCCCACATACAGGCACGTTTCTGAAAGTATAAGATAGAAAGAGAAACGACACGCTTTTTCGCACGTGTCTCTCTCTTTCTTTTCTTCTTTTTTTAATCGCATTTTCGAAATTTTTGCACGTGTCGCTCGAAATACTTTTCGTCTGATATCAAATGCATTACTAAAATAGAATCAATCTTGATTTCTTTTTATAGATCTAAAATACCGCCTTTTATCTCTTTTCGCGCGCGCGCGCGAGAAATAAAACCACTTCGAATCGATTCGCCGTTTTTGTTCCTTTTCTACCTGGTATGTTATTAAAATTCATTCGCCTTTCCGTTCTACCGTAAAATTCGTGTTTGTACAAGGTGCTGCTGCCGCTGCTGTTACTGCTGCCGCTGCTGCTGTTGGTGTTGCTGGACGACTAGCCAGTGATGGGAATTCAATTAATCGCGATTTATCGCGAGGCTATGAAATTGAGGAAAATTGTCGGAATACTTACCGCCTACCGCTATCTATTGATTGGTAGAACCTGAACGAAAAGACTTAATCTCGAAGTTCGTTTACGGTGCAAGACGTGTGTGTGCAAACTTCGCTACGTGCCAGATAAATCAGACCTGCTCGGAACGGATGCACTCCCTGTTCTTGCAACCTTGGTCAGAAAGTTCGAGCGATAATTGAGTGGTATGAATAAAGTCGAGCGAAATTTCTTTGCTCTTATTTACCGGCGGAAATGTTCCGGCGAACGTGAACAAAATGCGCTTTTGCTCGTATTAACCGCAAATGAAAACAAATATTTAAAAAACGTATTCGTATGAAAAATTCAAGCATTTACTTTTAAAAGTAAAAAATTATAGGAAACATTGAAAAAAACTAAGCGAGCAAAAAAAAAGAAGCACGAATTGTGTATTGTAATTTTTAAATTAAAATTTTACAATTATTCAATGAAGTGGGAGCGTCATTGCGAAATTGAAATATATTAATAATACCACGTGTAGAATATAATTGCAATTTTCGTGTTCTAAAAAAAGAAAGCCTTGATTAATATTCTGCAATTTCTGATTTTATATACAACATATTGATCATGTGTCAAAAATTCTCGAAAACGTACGTATTATTTGGATTCCCATCACTGTTTAATTCCACGCGAAATCCGAGATAAGAGGGACGCGGAATATCGATATTTAGAGATTTATTAATATTAATTCTTTCGTGTCTCCTGAAATATGTAGAGAGGAGTGGAGGGGTTTTATCGATAAATTAATTTTGCGTCTTATAGAAAGAACGATCGAACATCGAAGATATCGATTTTTCATTTGATTTCTCTTTCTTTTTCTTTCCCTCTACCCCTCTTTTTCTCTTTCTCTCTTTCTCTCTCTCACTCTCTCTTTCTCTCTCTCTCTACGCGATCCAAATACATATTTACAAAAAACCTCGAAAAGCGAATGCTAATCTCGTAACGTTGGATGCAGCAGTGGGCCAAAAGCGGCACGTCAAAAAGTCAGATCAGCTGATGGACAGAATTTCCACTTTCATAGCAATTTCGAATGGATTGAATGTTGACTTGTTAATCATTAATTTGTATAGGTGAATTACGCGTTCAGGATTGAATTAGTAATTGTATAGCAATTTATTATAATTACACAGTAAAAATATATAATATTTAGAATATATAACGGGTGTGTGTATATGTAGCACTATACGAAATATATATATATATATATATATATATATATATATATATATATATGTATGTATGTATTTCGGATGATGCTACATCGTCGCGGTTAATGGTAATTAATAAAATATTATACCTGCGCTATAATATTAACTACAAGCGTCTAGAAAGATTGCGACAAGACTCGTTGCGCATTCTTTGCGCGGAGAAGGTACCGTATAATTCACCACCATCATCCATGCTTAGCCCCTCGAGAACACCGAGCTCCTTATCGGTTACATGCTCTTACCGAGCGGGGAAAGGTGGCCACTTCGCACAGCTGCTGTTTCAGGACCTTTTTATTTTTATCTGACGACTATAGTTACTGCGAAGGGTAGTTACTCGGCGACACGTAGCCACAGTATCGGCCATATGCAAATTCGCAACCTATACGCTTCTAAATATGCGTACTGTGAGCATACAATTTAAGCATATATTTTTTTTACTAAAAATTTTTACTGGTTGATAGAAAATAACTGTACAGTTTACTCTGCAACGTTTTTATTGAGACAAAGAGACGGAAAGCTGAAAAACCGAAAAACAAAGTTGATTTGTGTAACCGCGGTCCCGGTGTTCTTAGGGCTCTAGAGGTTTTCGATAAGGCCTGATTACGTCCGCCCAACAACACTGTCTAGACATTCACAGTAACCACTCACGGAAGCTTACTGATGCATCGTGAACGATTAAGATCTCTTGGTTTTTTTTTTCTTTAATATTTAGAAAGCCTGGCTGACTCTCGCCGTCGTCTCGTTGCGACCCTCATGAAAAAATACTATATATTATACACACGTATTTAATATTTTTACGTACTACATTGATTGAATCGTGTGTTCTATACAATGGATTAATTCGATCGTCAAAAATATCTTTAAAAGCGACATGGCGCGAAACACCGCGCAGTTTCAACGCGCTATATGTACACAACGGAGCATCCTATGTATATTTACACAGAAAACAAATCGTTCATCATTTTACGCGTATAAGTACCTCTCAATCCTTCTTTTCTCGATAATCGCATCACTCGCGCGCGCATTTATTGTGTCTTCAGTTTGTACTTCACACTCCAGTTCGATTTTCGAAAGACTCTCTACACTCTAATATTATATTATTATATTATAGTACATGTTATAGCAATTTTCGAAAATTTTCTCTATATTGTACAGGTTTCATTCGAGAAAATGCGATAAGATGTCGCCGGACCATTCAATTTCGATGAAGTCTCATTAAGGTTTTTCAGAAAAAACTGGACTCTTTTCTGGAAGTCGATCGCAAAACTGTCAATTGATTTGTCAGTTTTTTTATTTGTCGCATTTTTAAGTTTCTCGTTCCAGGCAAATAAAACGTCATTTGCCGCGACAAAAAATTTTATGGTTTCGTCAACCTTTATTTAAACAAAGTTTTTACTTTCTTTATTTTTCAGAAAAATCGATCGACTGCCTGAAAGGTCATATCTATAACACTAAAAATTTTTCTCACATAAAATGTTCTAAAAGTATCTATAAAAGTGTCTTTACATATTATAGTTTCGGGGATGATCCCGAAAATATGCCTCCATCGAATCCAAAATCCCGACAATAGAGAGGGTGGGAAACTACGACTGAAGCGTTGGCTTTGCAACACGGTTCTATTATTATTATTAGGGAACTTGTACTCTGCTAACTCGTTTGTATATTCTCATACGAATAATCTCAAAAGTAACTTGTAAACGCTCCGAGGGCGACTCGAGTAAATTGCAGATGAGATAAAGGCCGAATCAAATTTTATGTCTTAAGATTTTTGCACCTTTTTCAGCTATTGTGTTATTAATTTATATTATTATTTCAGTTTCTTTGCAAACTTTTTCGTTATCTTTTGTTGCTTATCTTTCTCACAGCAACGCAAGCATACATGTTAATCACGATTTAACTGTGTAAATAGTTTTTAGTTTATTTATCAGCGTTAAAAGGCAAACGTAGCTTCTTTAGTCACTGAAGATGTAAGTGGTATTTGCTTCTTTTATTGCCAAAAACAACGCGCTGCACATGTGAATACGAAAACGGGGGTTATAATAAATTTGTATTTTGAAAATAGTTAAATTCTACGCGGTTAAAATTAAAAAAGTAGAAAGATGCAAAGAACGATATTTATCGTATTCAATTATCCATTTTTTATGAAAAATCGTTTTTTGATTGATGTACAGCACCTTGGTATATAGATATCGAGTTAATTGATGTGTCAATATGATATGCGAAATAAGTGAAATAAAGCAAGAAGCGAGAGATATTTTTGTTTAACAAAGATAGCACATGACATGTGACTCTGAACTCAGTTATATAATATTTATAATAAATATATGAATATGTTAAATAATATAATGTTGCACATTTTTGGATGTAACAATATATTACTTTGTGTTCTCTGTCTTTGTTTTTTTTTACAAATAATAATTTCTTATTTATTTAAACAAAGTTTATCTTCTTTGTTTATTAAAAAAATGAGTTAATAATAAGTCGTATATAATGAACTTTTTTTATAAGTACATTCACGATCATTTAGGCCCGAGTCTTGCGAGTCAAATTTAAGTTTTAATACGATATCATTCTAATTCTCTTCAGTAAAGGAAATAAATTTATCCATTCACTATCGTTTCGACAGGAGGTTTATCATCATTTGATGCACATCGTAAATTTGCATTTTAATATCTTAACAAGTTGTTAAGCAATATTTAAAGAAAAATTTTTTCAATTAATTTGGTGTTAATGTTTTTACTTTTATCGTTGTAAACGGCTTTCTATATCCCTCGGGCGCTTTCTCAAACTCAGCGAACAGCCTGTTACATTTAAATAATTGATTTTCTTGCGAGCTTTGATGGGATTAATTCTTTATTGCTCGTTACATTTGCGATATTTCAGGTCAAAGCATCTGACTGTATCGCAAAATATGCAAATGTCTATTCTATAAACGCGATTAGCGTTATATCGATTAGCGAAGTAAAAACACGACGTATCGTGTTCGTCATCGATCCACTACGACAAATCGAAATTTTCTAAAAGCTGTATCTCTAAAGAATAACTTGAATATCATCTTCGTCTTCAATTCGTCCTTTAGCGAAGTTACATTATCCTTATTTATCGTATGTTTCATCGATCGTTAAAAAAATTTTACTCTCCGAACATGAAAATAGTGTACTTCCCTTTTTTTGTTATTTAAATATCGAAATGTTATTGTTACTCGAGTCATTAACTTACAATTTAAAACTTAAGCTGTATAAACTTGATTCTACCGTTTTTAACGCGATTTACATTAACGAGTCGTGTGCACGCAAAGGTTAGACACACGTTCTTAAAATCATATTTACAATATGTACAACAAATAACTTTTTATCTTGATCACTTCCGCGTTTAATGCCACTTAGTGTGATTATTGCATCGATCCGTTTCTTTCTCTCTCTCTCTCTCTCTCTCCCTTCCCTCCTCTTCCTCTCGCTTTCTCCTGCTAGCAAAATGTAAGCGTAATTACAATTCGGAAATTCTCAGAAATCGAACGGCAGTCGGATCGCATTTAATGGGAGGAATTTTTGAACAAGGCACAAGTATTTTTTTGCCTGTTATAAAGATTAAAAATTGCAGGCTATGAATCAATTTATATCATTTTTAGGTCGCGCACGCATTAAACGACAACATGCCTTTTTCTTATTTTTTTAATGATCTCAAGTCGATCGACGAAATATTTAATTTCGTGTCATGTATTATGATAACAAGATATTTTCATATAAGAAATGCAATGAAACAAATAGATAAAATAATGCTATTGTTAGTTAATGAAGAAATTAAAATACTTAGATTCTCATCAAATAAATCTAATATTTAGATATTTTAGATAATAAATAAGTTTTTTGTCCTGAAAAATTATTGTTTTACATCGCGAATCGAGTAATGCTTGTGCCTTGTGGATTTAATGAGCAATGCTCTCGCGATAAAGATATGGAGAAATAATTTCATCTTTTGCGTGTAACGTATCGCCTACGTTTCTAACGTACAGCTGTAAGCTTTCAAGTTTGTCTTCCTCCGCACAAAAGAGAGCCGTTCATTTTAAACGGTTGTTACATCGAAAATTTCGCAGAGTTGGTAGCTGACCACGATTAAGTAATTCCGGTTAACTTAATCGTCAGCTTAAGCTGTTCTCATTCATTCAGAACAGCTTTGACGCCGGGTGCATAAGTTACCGTTGGATGCGTATAAAAGCCAGCGTAGTAATAGTAGGGATCGTTGTCCTCGTAACCCTTTTGATGTCTGTGCGACTGTTGCAGTGTCTTATTATAATCTTCAAGTGGTAGCACCATTACTTTGTGGGAAATCGTTTGTACGTCGTTTGAATCGCTGTGCTTCGATTCAAACAGGCCACCCTGTGAATAAATGATCATTTGCTTTTATTCAATTAATTTGTTGGTATAAAAGAGTAATAAAATAATTATTTTTTGCGACTCAATGTATTGTGCTTAATTGTGCATCGAATTAAATTTTAGAAAGACGTACTTGAGTTACTCATTCACTTTGACCATATCGCATTATGATAGTAGAAAATTATACAATTTTATTGTATTCGTTAAAAAGGAAATTTATAAAAAATAAAAATTAATTTATATGATTTTTCGTTTTCAACGTCATTATCTAATGTGACAGTAGAGATTGATCAGTAACTTTAGAAGAATATGTCTGAAAACTCGAGTGCAACTTTTAAGCATTTCTTTTTCATATCTTATGTAAAAGAAAAATTACCGGGGGATTTAGGCTGCAGGGTGGTTGTAGCTCCTCAGGACGATAGAACCATTGGGATCTCACTCTCATCTCTAATTTCTGATTTAGCCACAGCGACACAATTTTGCCGATGTAAGGTTTCTCGTGAGGCTTTCGATAGGAATAAAATAATACGCTGTCGCCTATATTTATCGTTTCTCTGCCGCGTTTTATAGCTGTGAAATATTGGTTTCCGCCAGACACGCGGCTACTGCTCGCCCATTTCCAATGGCGTTTGTTAGGCAACATGCGGGCTATTGGACTGGGAGTCTCAACGGGATTCGGCGGGTTGGCCGGAGTTGTCGGGTTGGAGGCGCGATTCTTCGAGGCCCGATTCGTGGAGCTGCAACTCGTAGAAGTCTGTACCGTCGAGGCGTGCCTCGTCAAGGCGCGATTTGTCGTTGTGCGATTCATCGAGACGCGATTCGCCAAGGCGCGACTCGTTGAACCGCGAACTGTCGAACCTTGGTTCGTCGAAGTGCGATTGATCGTGGCACGATTTGTCGAGGCACGATTCGTCGATGCCTTCTTCAGCTTCTTCTTGACTGGTTCTGGCGGTTCCTCAGGCTCCTCGTCGTTCTCCTGGACATCTTCTTCGGATTCCATCTGTGTCTCATCGCCAACTTGATCGGTTTCTAATGGTTCTTCAGATTCTATCTGAGTTTGTTGAGTAGATTCTTTTTCCTCAGGCTCTATCTCAGTCTGCTGAATGGGCACCGATGGTTCTGACGTCGTCACCTGAACATCGTCATCTTTGTCGACTAATTTTGAGTCCGGTTCTTCAAGCTCCACTTGAGCCTCGTTGTCTTTCTCAGCAGTTACTAATGATTCTTCAGTTTCATCCTCTTCTTCGGACAATCTTGTTTCTTCGACAGCGGAAAAATTTGTATTCGACAAATCTGTAATGGCTTCTTCCTCATTCTTTTGCTCCCAGCTATTCTCTCGACTGTTAAAAAACATTTTAACATTTTTGTTAAAGATATTAGGAAAGCTCAGTAAAAAGTAGAATTAATCCATAATTAGTAATGTTAATACGATTTCGTATTCAAAATGAATCTTATAAATTATTTTGAATTATATTTTTCGATTATGTTTCTCGTACATTTGCAAAACGCTTTGTAACAAATTAAACTTTTTTTATCTTTGACAGTTTGCGATGTAATGTATAGGTCAGATATAAGTATACAACAGATTATGATGATATATGTACATACCTTCCGTCTTTTGTGTCACTATTGCTTCCGTGATGCCTGTGTTTGTGCTTTCGATGTTTTCTGTGCTTGTGTTTTCGATGCTCCTTACAGGATCTATGCTTTCTGTGCTTCTTTTTCCCTTCTTGAGTCTCGAGTAGCTTTTTCTTTTTTATTTTCTTCATGTGTTTCTTTTTACGGTACTCTGTACCGCTCGTGCTACTCGTGTCGACATTTGTTTCGGTTTCCGCCTCGGCACATTCATTAGCGCTTGCCAGTTCGACGTTAGAAACGTAGGGACACGTGGCGAAGCTGTTGTTGCTAGCTGCCACACTTCGAGATGTCGATGGAACACCTTGACCATTTGATGGAACGACCAGATTGCCCGTGGAACGCTTGTCTTCCGAAGTCGACGTTTGCCGTCGTCGTTTGCCCAGTGAGAGTAGAGGATTTGGATCATACACTGTAGATAAAAATGAAAATGAGAGATAAATTCAATTTTACTATGTAACAAGTCTTGATTTGTAGCGAACGTAAAAATCTTCAAAACACGTACCTACGACAGGATAGTTAGGCTGTAAAAGTCTGATATCATCCAAGACGATTAAACCACTGTCCCCATCATCAAATTCCACAGTGACGAATTTCTCATCGTTCTGCAGATCAGGTACCAAAGGTTTCACGGAAGTTCCTGGATATAAGCACCTGTACTGCTGGCTCCAATACGCACATAGTCTCGTTCCGGGTGGTAATTCTTTCGTTGAAGTCGGACACACTTCCACAATCTACGAGATAAAATATTTTTACTCTCGAATTACTTTATTTTATATTTTCTTCCTCTCTCTTTTACTTAAGATTTTGTTAACTTTTTATTGCGTTATGTGCTAACTCATGATTCTTTTTATGAGTTTTGTGTGACAAAATTGACTATGTTACATAACGATATTTTGCATAACTGGTTAGGACATTAGTAAACATCACGAGACTTAAACTAGTCTTTGTTAAATTTAGATTCTAATCTGCATGTGGTTTAGATTTTAGATCATAATTTGATAGATTTATTATAAGGCAACAAATTAAAATAAGTCGAAAGAATCGTTGTTGAAAGAATCAAGCCTAGATTTATTACCGCGTCTTGCAGAATCTCTTCTCTGGAGTGAATATGCGGTCTATTTCCGCGCTCGCCATCCAATGTAATAGCATAAACATCAGGCGCTTGCACAGCGCTCAGCCTGCCCGCGTAGAAGAGACCGCCCATCGCCATGAGAACCCGCAGCTGATCGATGGCCAAATGAGCGGACGTCAACTTGCAACGGTTGACAATGCTCTCGGAGGTTTTCGCAGCGGCTGCCTTGGCACACTGTTTACATTCCAGGGACTTGCGTCGTTTAGACTCCTTTCTGTCACGATTCGGTGATTGCGACGAACTGGATTTTCGCTTTTTCTTCTTCGACTTGTCATGCCGTGATCTTTCCGGTTCCTTTTCTAACATTTCCACAGATTCTGTCGGCATTTCCTGATACACAAATGAAATTTTATGATGAAGAAATATTATGTGTTTTTCTTGCTTTTTAAAATTGTGTGGAAATTTATGAAAAATTTTTATTACCTTCACAGGCGTTTGAACTGTAAGTTCTTCAGGTGGAACAATGTTTTCGGGTTGTACCATATCGTTCTCGTCATCCTCCCAATTTTTCACCTTTACCTCCGCTTTGAGTTTCGGTTTTATTTTACTGCAATGCTTCTCAAGCTTTACCTCTTGACTTAACTTTGCTTTCTCAGCGATAATTGAGCTGATCACATTTTTGTTATGTAGCGGAGTTTGCTTTGCCGGCTTTGTCTTCATTTTTGCAACTTTTTGTATCTTGGTTTGTAGCTTTGGAGAAGAAACTCCTGATTTAAATGGTAACGGGGTATAACCGGCTTTACTGTTTATGCATTGCTGAAAACGGAAACAGCACTTTATTAAGATCATTACTATATGGCAGATGTTTAGAGGTTTTAAAAAGATAAATCTTAGCAAGTTACCTTCGTTTGTAAGTGCCTGTTCTTAGAGGATAGTACGTAACCCACTAGAGAACTTTTGCTTTTAGGTTTTTTTGCGACGATTGTCTCTGTCAAGTGTCTAGCACTACCCGAGGTGCAGGTGAGCTTTCGCGGTCGCCCCACTTTTCTCTTCTTAGAAGCGGAAGTCGAGTTTACGACAGTCGGTGCTGGTGACGACGTGTCATAGCCCAGCTGAAAGATGGAAAATAAAAATAAATAAAAAAGAATCACATTTGTAAAACTGTTATTCTTGTCATATTTCTTACGCTACGTGATTAATAAGATTTGAATAGTAACTAAGTAGATAAACAAGAAAATTAATATATGATAATAAATATAATTATCTTAAAAGATATCACACCCATAGAAAAGATTTCTGGACATAATGGTATCATTCTTCAATCTATCATAAAATAGGATCGGTATAGCGCCAATCATATTTATTATCAAAGAAGGAATATTGCATTCTTAAACAGAAAGTTCTTAAATCTAGAATAAAATGACTTTTGATGCTATCTTATTAATTTTCTTAGAATGATTTAGTAAATTAGTGACAATCTCATAACATTCTAGATCTAAGAATAGACCAATGTGAAGATAGAAATTTTTTATTTAATCTTAATCTTGTTTTATTTTTATACTACACGAGGTTGTAATAAGATTAAATAGAATATTTTTTGTCTTGGTATCAGAAATCCTTTCTGAAAGGTCAATATCTACGTACCGTTCCTGTACTCTTTTCGTCATCCTCCGGTATTGCGTTACTGGAACCAGGTAACGCTGGGATCGGCGATGTTACAGGCGGTACTGATGTCGGAATACTGGGTATGTTATCCAGAAGTTTTATGTGACTTTTGGGCTCGCCGAGTTTCACGAGGTTCACGTTGCACTTCGGCATGGTCAGAACAGCTGAGGCTAACGGCGAAGGTGTGCCACGCTCTGGTGATTTCGAGGGCGATTCTCGCGACGGAGAGGTCATAAGATCAAGCGCGGGTGGCGATGATAACGTCCCGTGATCGGAACTGCAGAAATCAAGTAGTCAATAATCGAATTAGTCAAATTGAAATATAATCAGTATGTAAAATTTATTAGTTTAATTGATTTTTAAAACTTGATAACAAGGTAATTGATATTTTATATTTATCGTATTTATCGCGTATTTATATACTTACATATTTTAATTTTGATTCACACTCACCTGGTGGAAGAATGACTCTTTTTTCGCGGTCTGCCAGAGTATTTCTTTTCGTCCTTCTTGGGAATCAACTTGGAAAGCTCCTTCTGTTTCTCTCTATATTGTCTCTGAATATCGGCCATTCTGACTCTCATATCAAGTTCTGTGGCGTTCATGCTCGGCCAGTCATCCTCGTTATCACGGTTTCCCTTCTTGGCTATGAACTTCTTCGCCTCTAACTTTGTTCGTGCGTTTTTGTAGTCGTGGCTCTCTCTTACGTCTCTCTCTTCGACGGACATTTTACGCTTGTTATTTCTAATTTCGCAACTCGTTGACTCTTCAGATAAGACTTTTGACTCGAACATCTCGCCCTCTGAATCCGACAGCTTGTCTTCTTTCACGTTCTTATAAAACGCATCATTACTTAGTAAGTTATTCGATGTTTTGTCCGAGGAAACTTGGAGGTTTTTAACAGTTTTCGTATTGGAATAACACTCGTCTCTATTGAGAGATTGTTCTTCCAAGCCAATAGTTCTTTCATCGGAGATCCTATTGATTTCCTCTTCAGAGAAATTATTGATATTCTTGATGGCTTCTTTTGATTTCAGAGCATCTTCTTGTTTTCTTTTGTTAACTTCCATTGTCTGTTCTTTGACGTCTTTTTCGTAATTTTGCGACACATTCTTAGCTTCCTCTTCGCAATCTTGAAACTTGAATCGTTTGGAAAGATGATCATCAGTCTCGATATACTTTCTTTTGTTTTCATCTTTCTCGAGAGAATTGCTTCTGCCCAGATTTAACAGTAGTCTACCAGCTTGTGAGATTTCCTCCGAGCTTTCGAGGTTTAGTTTTCGGGGAACTTTGTCGCCCACCTGCATAATCTGTTCGGCTAGTGCACAGAGTAAGCCGAGAGGACTGCCGACGTTGTTATTATTACTTTCACTTTGCGGGCTTATCAGTTTGCTTTTAACAGGTGACTTCTCGGCATCCGCGTCCAGTTGCAGATGTTCCGGCTGGCCGACTCGTTGCTCCAGCTGTTCGATGCTGTTTGACAACAATTCGAGACCGCTCACATCGATGGCTGGCTTTTGTCTCTGTACCTTGGACTTTGTCTCCGTAGATGTATCTTCTTCGTGATCGTTGGATTTGCGAATTACATTAGGCTTTTCAAATGGTTGCACCTCGCAGCGCCAGACAGTCTTGGGTTTAACGTAAGCGGTAATATCGTGGGAGACATTCTTCTCATTTTTCGCTAGCAATTTCTTATCTTCGAACGCCTTAATATTGTTGTTATTACTCCTGCTGTCGTTATTGTTTTCGTTAAGCAGACATTCGCTACTGGCCATATCTCTGTGATGAGGCGAATGTCGTCCCGATTGATCTTTAAGATGTTGCTCCGACATCGGGGTTTGCGAGGAAGAGATCTCGGTGTCGACTGTGCCACTCTCTAGAGAGTTTTGGCACGATCTTAGAAGATGCAACTTCTTCGGTATTGTTTCAGAGTACCTTCGTAGCTTGACATTCTCCACGTTCGACCTTTCCACAGATTCCTCGATTTTTTGAGCGCTGGGTAGCGCGGCTTCTTGTAGAGCCGCCGCGTTTTTCTTCAGCTTCTCTACTACATTCTCGATACCCGGATGATGGGATTTCTCCGTGGAGTGTCGTTTTGTCGCTTCCTGCAACGATTTCTCGCAGCTAGATCTGTATCTTTCGCTGGTAGACGTTGGCTCGCACTGAGACGATTCGTAGCACATCTCATAGCAACTGTCGTCAGCTTCTTGCTTGATAGCTACTTGTTGCATTTCCTGATCGTCGCAGTCGATATTAGGCATGTCGAAAGATTTAACCGTGATTTGAGGTCTGGTTTCGCTGTTTGAGGTATTCCGGTCCTTGTCGCAACTCTCGCAATTGATTCTTGACGACTCCGTTGAATCGGCTACGTTTGACTTCGTTTCGATGACTGGCGGTGCCGATGTTTTAGAAAATGTTTGATGGTGAACTTCAATGTTCTCCGAAACGTCATTGATCTTCGGCTCGATCTGAAAAGTAAGACAATTTTAAATGTTACACCAGAAGATATCCAGAACGAATACAAGAAAATCGTGATATATAAAAGTTTTAAATACTTAAAGGTTTATTACCTTCTTTTCATGACTGTTAGACTTTTGTACAACATTCTCCTCATCCATAGAGTAATCTCGATGATCACGCTGCTCCGCGCTGATGTCTCGTCTCCTTGCGAAGAACTCCAGGTTCTCGTGGAAGCTATCACAGTTCTCTTCGGTGATCTCGATGATCCTAGCACCAAGCCTGCTGCCCCTGCTGCTGATAGGCGTCATCTTGTCATCCGTACAAACCTCCTCGTCGACACGAGAGTCCTGCTCAATCGTTTTCATGAGACTTTTTCCATCTTTTGCCGAATACTTGGCGCAGTCGGCCATATTGATGATCGTATTCTCCGCCTTGTCTACCTTGGTTACGATGCCACATACGGTCGGATTTACCGTGGTCGTAGTTGTCGTGATTCTAACGACGTTGCAGATCCTCTCCGTCGGCGATGGGACGATCTCGAAATTGGCGGCGGTTAAATTCGACCCTGTGGATTGGGACACGACCTGGCACGGGCTCAGATTTTGCTCCTGCTTCACAAGAGTCTCCTGCTTCTCCTCGGTATCTTCGGGCGCGTCGGTTTGATTCGAAGCATCCTGAACCCCGAATGACGATGTTTCGATTGTGTGAATCGCCGCCGGTATTTCCGGGGGTGGTGTCAGACACGAGACCGGTGACGTAGCCTTCGCGAAAATTTTCTCCTTATATTTTTAGAATGTTTGGAGTCTCACAAAAGAAAGGAAAGAATCTTTCTCTCTTTATTTTATCATTATTAAAGTTATCTCCAATTTCTCGCACGAAGTCATAAAAGTATTAAAAAAAAAAAAACCTCAAAACTCTTATTTTACATGCGCTCTTACGCGACACCGCTCTCTAATTGTTTAAATTCAAGGTTTAGTTATTGTTCAGCGCAGATAACGTTAGATTTGTTTCACACGAGGAAAACTAAAAGAGAAAGACCTTCGAACGGGAGCGGGGGAGGGGAGCGGGTGCGGTGGAGCGCGGCGGTAATTACGTCAAACTCCGGGCGCGGTCCAGCCATTCGCATAATGTGGAAACGTTGTGGCACATTGTATTAATCATGGGCAAACCCGATTTGCATCGCTATCTGCATAGATATTGCGACGGTCGGCCGGCCGGCCGGCCGGTCGGTCGGTCGGTCGGTCGGTCGGTCGCGCAATAATTCGCGTTGTGCGCTGCATACCGCGCTTCGACGTAGGCGCGCACGGTGTTTAAACCTGGTGAAAGGTGATGTTACCTACCTGTGACCTGCAGTGCGTGGTGGTAGGCTCGGCCTGGCTGATTTGCACCAGTGCCGGCGCCTGGGGATAATAATGCAGCGTGGTAACCAAAGCTGCGTCCGGTACCAGAGCGCCAGTCACGGATGTCATGGTTTGCAAGGCGGTCTTCGACGATTCGGTGGACGCTGCGAAAGATGGCAAGGATACGCGGTTACGTAACGTATGAAATGCAACTAAAGTGCAACGATAATTTCGCTACACCCGCGGTAATCAATTGTAACTTGGTTCGGTTATTTTTTCCAAAAGTGTGAGAGAATTTTGTATTGATTTGTTTTATATTCGGATGTATACAGAAAGAAAAATTAGTCTCAAATTTACAATTATTATCTCATATATAAGCAAGAATATAAAATCTTTAAAGAATTTATTAATCTTGAACGAACATAATTTGCTTACATGAAGAATTTTTGTATAGTTTTATCAAGAAAAATATAACTCAATATTATTCAATAATAATTTTCATTGAAATGAGAGAAAATCTCTCTACAATAACAATATTTTCAAACAAAAAATCTTTTAATACTCTTAGTATTAAAACAATCATATGTCATGCTCTTTAGATGATTGTTATAATATTGAAATAAAAAATATATTTTGTTGAAATTTAAAATTATCCAATTCTTTAAGGATTTGATATTCTTGCTTATATTTATGAGCCAATAATTGTTGAATTGAGACCAATGTTTTTATTTTTTTCGTTTTGTTCCCAGTCTTCTGCTAAGAAAAATAGTCATACGTACTGATTATAGTCGTTGGACTGTTGCTGCATTCCGTTTCGATCTTTACTATCGGCAGCGCGCTTTGTTGTTTCCTTTTGTTCTCGGTCAGCACTAATCGCGCGCCGCCGATATCACCCAGAAGCTGTATCGAGGGTGGAGGCGGCGGTAGCAGAAGTGGCGGCGGTGCAATGTTGTTGCTGTGGTTCGAGTAATTCGGCCACACCAGGGCTTGCTGCATTTGTTCTGTCGGAAAATAATAATAATAATGTAAAATTGACTTTCGCCGCGCGTTAAAAGGGATACGTTTAGAACCGTATTTCCGCATTACCCGCAGCGTGAATAAGGAGAATATGTCCGGTCGTTGGATCGCGGACTAACTGTAATCCACCTTGCAGTCCAGAACCCATCTGCGGAAAACCGACCGGCTCCGTTGGCATCGCTGTAAAAAGCAACATCAATTTCTCATCTTTCGTGTATATTTCGATTGTGTCCTACACACATGTTTCAGCTATAATTTACTCGAACGCACATTTGGCAATATAATAACGAATATAAAAATCTAAAGAATGTCCGCGTTATTGATCTCTCTGGATATCCTTTTCATTTAACTCTTTATGTCCCAAGATCTGGGATTTGACCCAAAAGCGTCAGCGAAGAGATTGTGTTATTGCCATCATTATTATTTAATATTCATCGAAGAAGTCGTGAGACATAAAATTGGTTATGCGATTTGTATTCTTTAACGCGTCAATTTTTATCCCTATCCAAGCGCCTATCGAGCGGCGAATTGAATTTAAACGGGTGTGCGTGAATGATTTACACGGCGCGAAAATACGCGCGCGAGCTGCGGACCGGGCGATGTAGTTCAGCGTTATTTGGATAAATGTCACTCGGTCAGCCGGGCCGGGGAGGTCAGCGCGGGGAGTGAATTCGATCCGAAATTGTGTAGGTTCGCTCGTTAGTGGCCCGGTTAATCCCTCACGCCAGTATGATGCGCGTATGATATACACATAACGTGAGATGTTAATTAATTCGAGCCTTTGTCCATTGATACGATCCGTTTAAATCGACAAAAATGAACAATATGCGAATTTACGTTCATGCAGGTAAATATTTTGCATGATAAGCTCCTCACTGGTGCGCGCTGCTCCTTCATTAAATTCTACTTCGATAAATATTCAAGTACACAGATCGTTAGTTACAGAACGATTTAATTAGCATCAACAGAATTTTATGAACGAACATAGACCCGCTTTTCGTTCAACCGATCAATACCGCGAGAGAGAATTCAAATTTTCTCGCAGTTTCGTATTTCTCGCTCTGTAAAATCTCCTATTGGTTAATCTCTGATCGGACTCTCGAGTGTTGGCATACGCTATCTGCCCCGAGACAGCTGAAATTTCGTTCGATCGTAGATTTTCGTTTATCTTATTCGGGCTCGATTCGACAGGGTTGGGGTGAGTTTCGCATATCGCCCCGTTACTTTTATAATAGTGTCGGTCGTGGATTACCAACCTGCGGCCGCCGTAGCCGGATACTGCCACAGTGTGGGCGGCCAAGCAGCGCCGGCCGTATCGGCCGCGGCCGCCGGTCCGCCGCCGATGCTGCCCAGGGTGGAATTCAGGCTGGAATTCAGGCTCAGCGAGGGCGCGAGAGCCCCAGAGGGAATGGCAGCGAGGTGGGCCGCACGATCCTCCCCTCCAGGCCCTCCGCAGTGCACCAGGGTAGTGCCGCCTACCGCCATGGCCGTGCTGGAACCTACAACGGACCCAAGTTGTTCATCGAGATTCAACCACTATAAAGATCGGCAGAGATCGCGAGAGGAACAGCCGTCGCTAGCAGAGAGTGGCGGAACCTCGAAGCTACGACTCTCCCTTTCCATGCACTAAATGACAATGAAAGCTAGCAGTTAGAGAATTTAAATGCAGATGTGTGACATTAATTAAAAACTTGGTCAACATCGGTCGAATACGATCTGTCGTATTGCGAAATATTTTGACTCTTTTTAAAATACAATTGAAATATCGAGACCGTAAGATTTCTGCGAATTTCGATTTTAATCGATAGAGTCTGATCGATAAGAGCTCAGGAATAAGGAATATCGAAACAGAAAGATTCCGTTTATACGATTTTATTCTATTTTGTTATATTATTAAGGGATCTCTCTTTCTTAAAGTTTCAGAATTTAAAATATAAAATACCGATTAAAAGTTCGTACTTTAGAATCTACGCTAAAGTGCATTCTCTTTCATCAATGGCGTCATTTTCGAAGAATCATATTATCGTCATAAAAATAATAGCCTCCGGTTACAATAATAGCGGCGATATTTTTTCGCGATAAATTACGTTCAAGACACGAGACAATGAAGCAGGCAAATCGTTTCTCGAAATTGAAAATGATGAGCGTAAAAAAGCTGGATCGGAAAAATATTACGCGATTGATATTAAACAATTTTTATGCACGATGATTGAATTTTCGAATATACACCGGCAAACCTAAGCGAGACCTCTTTAATAATCGCTGTAGGATTGCAACTTGTATGATCGTACTACGTGAACATGCTGCGCAATTGAATATCATGTATATTACATGCAACTGGAGAGGGAGAGGAGGGGGGAATGCTCATTTGAAAGAGATATCCTTTAACTGAAACAAAAACTTTGTAAACGTGTGCAGGTTTTCCGAAGTTTAAGGCTAATATTTGGTCACATAATATTCCTTTAAATACTTGATATCATACTTGATGTAAAAAGCGATAATGGCGCGGCTACGCTGGAACGTAGACCTTGCAAACAATTTTACAATGCTGCGTTTTTATCAATTGGCAGTATCATTTTTGTAAAGAAAGCATAATACCATTTGTTCTATTTCTACTTTTGGCATTGCTCTTTCATGCTCGCGAGAAGGATAATTCTTGCATGCGGGCTCTAATAAGTACAATACATATATTACATTCGTATTATTAAATGATCACATTTTACGTTGCGAGTAAGAATGCCCCAACGCGGTTTCATTCATCGCGTTTAATATATTGAAAGAAAAATGATTTTAAAAAACAACAAAGTTTTATTTAATTTAAGAAAACCATTTATTCGATGGCTATCACGTATGTACTTGTATTCAAAAGAGCATATGTATATGCTTATTTTATGTATTTATTTACGTATATATAAACAATTTTTTAAACTATGGAACAAAGATAAATTGTGATCAAATAAATATATATTTATCATTACACTTGATATTCCAGAAAATAAAATATCTTTTTAATTGAAGAAAATACATTTAAAAATTTAAAATTATTTTACCTGTATTAAAGTTTTTTTTCATACTATTAAATAAAGATAAATTGTATTCAAATAAATATATTCTTCTCACTAAATTCGATATTTCAAAAAGCTAAAAGTATTTCTTCAAGAAGATAAAATAAGAACCAAATTTATTTAACTTGCACTTAAAAAATTTTTTTTATACTATTAAATAAAGATAAATTGTGTTTAAATGAATATATTCTTTTCATTAAATTCGATGTTTTAGACACTAAAAAGTATTTCTTCAGAAAATATAACAGAACAAAGAAATATATGCTTTAGGATAGTCAAATAAAACTGTTTAAAATAATAAATATGATTATTTGATTTTTCAAATGATATGTTTCATTCTATCGCACCCTGGAATGCCAACGCTCTGATCATCCTAAAAAAGACGAATTGAATGTTTTTGTGAAAGTGTTCTCTTCGAGAACTATTTGCACAGACCCTGCAATAAAGCTTCTTTTACCTCCTAAGTCTGCGCATCTTACACGCGAGAAGTAGCCACGCGGCAAGTAGACGATTTAACCATTTGCGCGTGCGTTTATTTGAAAGTATTTTTATTTAATCAAAAATATTGAGTTTCTTATTACAAATGAATTATTTCTTTCATTTATTAAGAAATTTATTTGAAATTTATTTAAAAATATTTTTATTTCAAATGCATTAGGTTTCTTACTCCAATATGATGTCTTTCGTTCAACAAAATATTTGATTGCATGTTATTTATGTATTGAAGAATATCAAGTTTTTTTTTTATTGCAAATACAGTATTTCTTTCTTTTAACAAAATATTCATTTGATAATATTTTTATTTATTTAAGAATATAAGAATATAGATTTTTTAATACAAAAAATGGTTTTCTTTGTGTAATAAAATATTTGTATTTACGTAATTTTGCTCGTTTAAAAACTCCAGTTTTTTATTGCAAAGAAATAATTTTATCTCAGTTTAATAGTAATAATACTATTCATGCTACTAAATCATTACTTAGAGGTACGAAATCGAGACATACAAAATGATTTACTTATTAAAAGAATGAAATATTTATTTACAAGTATTCATTTATTGATCTGAAAGAAATATTTACTTGTATCAAAGAAATCTGTTTCAAAAAAATGCATTTACTTGTTTCGAAAGAATTTTTTTCTCAGTGCAGGAATGGAATTTCATAACCGTGGTATCTCCGTGAGAAAAACTTACCCAGGCTGTCCGGCTGGAAATGATGATAGCTCGTCGCGTGATGCGACGTGTGATGACTTAAGGACACATTGCGCATAGACGTCGAAGTCTCTTGATGCTGCAATCGCTGCCTCGCCACAGCAATGCCAACCGGTATGCCACCGGCTCCCGCATTAGAGACGGCTATCCCTGAAACGATTAAGGAAATCGCGCGTGAATCGCAACGAGAGAAACTGCGCGATGCTGCAGCCGACTAAATCGTAAACTCGGTAGAGAACGTAAGATTACATTACGACGAAGCACGAACAGAAGCAGCTCTCGAAGGGGTATTGATTGACAAAATCGACGTGTCATTGAATATCTCTTGCTTTTTTTAAATTTCGTGCATTCTGAATGACACGTGTCGCATTTGTGGCTAGAGATCGAGAACTAGCATTAGACTAATACATGCAAAGAACGCTTTTGATACAAACAAGTTAATAAATCGCGACTTTATTATACTATTACCATATACTGTGTACAATATGCTTTACTGTACTGCTGGATAAAATATGTATTTTATTATTCAAGATATTTGCATATCACTTTCACATTTATTGTTGGATTAGATCAATGGTTTTAACACCAATGGCAATAACATTAAATGTGCAGCAGTGTATTGTAAGAGATAAAAAAATTGATATTTTTGGCATATCTTTACATATCAATGTTGTAAACACACCACTGATTGAAATCGGAGAATTGTTTTGATATAGACTTTCAATTTATACATTATGGCTGATTTGTAGATACTATCGCATATAAGAAAATGCAAATTTTCGATATGGAAACTTTCCACAAGGATATCATGTGCGATTTCATATTTAAAATGTATTTGTCTAAATCACTTTCCGAATTTCTATCTCTTCTACTTTAGATTACCGATCTGTTTTGAGCCTCGCGAAATTTTCTTTGATGTATTACAATTTTATCGAAACCTCGTAGTTCACGTGAGTCTCGTCGACGTACTACTCCGAAACGTATTCATTTAAATCACCGTCTCATTTGTCCGCCCGTTCCTTTTGATATTATTCTTGCGGTACACAACCCGAGGTATTTTCACCGGAACGCCGCAATTCATTCGGAAGTGCATTCATTTAAATCACCATCTCGATTTATCCGACCTTCCTTCGCTTCGTTCTCCTCCTTTCTTTCCTTTTCGCCATCTACCTCTTTTCTCCGCACCTTCGGCGACACGCGTTATGCTCGCATGACGTAACACGTGTGGGCATCACGCACCGGCACGAGGGCCGTGTGTGGTGTACCAGAGAGTGCGGATGTGTCAGAATCGGAGAGAGGGTCGAGACTCTTTCGAACCACGCCTTGTGTTTGCGTCGCCATGCGTGCCACGCACCTCCTACTTTAACGAGACTGTCTGCCTGCCGTTCTCTCTCTCTCTCTCTTATTTTCCGTCTTTGTCTTTCTCTCCTTCTCTCTCTTGCACACTTCACCGTGCCTCTTTGCTTCTTTCCTCTCGCCATCTCGCTTGTGAACCAACAGACCGATAGACCGGTCGGTCTCTCGTCTCGCACGATCTCGTCTCGCATCGTCCTTCTCTCTTTTGCTTCTCTTGCTCTCGTGCTCCCATATCGCGTGGTTATGCATGTTTCTTTCCTCTCCCCCCTCCCATATTTGTACGCCTATCAAAAAAGGCGTTGCACCGCCTTCGTATTAGACGAACGGCATGACGATATTTCGTGCAGTTGAAAAGTGTTCATGTTGATTTCGAACGATATTGTTTGTTGTCTGTCTTATACAAAAGCTTTCGCAAACGGTAATCCTCTCATTAAGAAGCTAAAGTATCTCGATTTTGAAAATGTTATTTGAATCTTAAGTAATAATCTCATATTGCGTTTTATACATACTCGATGAATAGCGATTCTTTGTGTGGTTGGTGACGTAACATAATTATGTACGTAATTTCAATGTAATTATGACTTACGTACGGGTGGTATTTTTTTTTTAGACTTTTATCGAAGCTCGACTTACCATTCTCGGACTTTGGAACGGGTTCAATCTTGACAGAGGTGGTAGTGGCATGAAGGGACGTGGAAACTTCTGCGACTTGACAGGGCACCGAAGCCAAGGGTTCCCTTTTTACGGTCAGACTAGCGCCGCTATTGTTAGCACCAGCATTGCTGTCCTGTCCGTTCCAGGATGAGGCGACAGGTAACGTCCTGCTGCATCCCACATCTGAATGCACCACCTTTGTCTTTCCTGTAATCAATCAATTGCCGGTCTCATCGTCAACACATACAGGTTCAAAATAATCTGCTGTCATGCGACCTATGATCCATTACGATTAACGCGCGGCAGTAATCTCGAGAATGTGTGTAACGTCTTAGTTTTCAGTTAATCGAATTTTCGAACTTGGAATTTCAGAATTCCATAGCTCTATAACTCTTCTAGAATTCCTTAACTTTGAATATTTGAATAAAAACTGTAGTTGTAGAAAAATTCAAAGATTATGAAAATCCGAAGAGAGAAATTCAAAGTTTTGATGGAATCTGATTCTGTAACTCGCCGATCGTTACAATCGTCCGGAGATTGTAAAATACAAAAGTTGGAAAATTTAAAAAATTGAGGCAAGAACGAAGAAAAACATTATCTTCGTCATATTTTGAACAGAGCCAGTAATACTCGGATATTATCCGCTGCATTTTAAATAAGGGACAGATATCCGGGTATTTGGCTAGCTCCTTTTTGCCTGGTCCAAAGCATCAACCCTAATCTTGAAGCGTGACGCGTTGTTTGTTCGCGCTGCGCGATCCGTTGAACTTTGCATGGAAAAGATCGAGGGAGAACGGACGTCGTACCGTTGCTGTTTCTGCAGAGGCACGACGTCCTGGTCGATTTGTTCTCCAACTTCACCGGTTGGCCTTGACTGGAAAGGAAAGCCTCCCGTTTCTTCGTGGCGGTGGCTTGAACGGCGATCTGGTTGCCGGTTGCTTGGATACCGCCGCCGTGCATCATCATGCTGCTGGTTGTGCTGCTGGTGTTGGTTAAACAGGACGAACCGTTCACGGTGACGGTACATCCTGTCGCCGCTGTTGCACCTATTGGCGGTTGATATTCCTGCAGAAGGACACCCGTCGTCGGCGCGATGCCGTTGGTCGAGGTTGGTTGCGACGAGAAGTTGTTGATGGTCAACGTCGGCGCACTGCCGGTTACTAGCGACAGCTGAGGCGAGAATGTGTTCTGATGGAGGCCACCTTTCGCGAAAAAGCACAGAAAATTACGTTAACGTATTCCACGATTAATCCGGAATGATTGCGGTATATATTTGGATGTACTAAGCGTCAACAGTTCAATATTTTCCATTTAAATTAATATACACGTCGGTACTGTAGAGAAATGAGAGAGAGAGAGAGAGGGGGGGGGGAGGGAGGAGGGAGCTTTAGATACGAACCGAACGTAACGACCTGTGCTATTTTCGTGATAATTGATATTGTTCTCATTAGCATTAAACAATTTGAAATGGAAATGATTTATATTGAGAAATAATATGCAGCAGTAAATGTATAATCGAGGAGTATAGGAAAAATTCGTTTGCAGGTTTTTCCGAGCTTTTTTCGATGCTTCCTCCGCGCGGGAAGTGCTACAAGTGTTCATTCGTTTTATAGACAAAACTGCTGTTCGTGTAACGAGTTAAGCGAACTCATTTGCTCAATTGAAAGAAATTCAAAAATACTTTAATTTACTTTTCCGTGTCACCTTATTTTTTCGCTTATCGAATTCAGTTGATTAAATTTGCCAAGTTTCATTTAAAACAAGAGACACAATTAATTTGTAATGCCAATCGTTCTACTGCTGATATTGCTCCTTCGAAATCGGAGATATTTATTCTGCTATCTTCGTTTCTTTGCTTACCGCATAATAAGTAGGGCTGATGATTTGGATCGCGTAAAGTGAGTTATCCTGATATCCAGGTATTATTAACTAGAGTAATAACGTTAAACAGATATTATCGGGATAAGGCGATTTAAAATTGGCAATTTATAGTTAGCACATTATTCCGATAACAGTACCTGTAATTTTGCTTTTTTTCAACTTCTTATCCCTCGTAATGATACCAGGAAGGAAATCATATAAAAGTTCTTAAAATCAGGTACCAATGACTCAAAAACAGTGTTTGTTTATTTGGTAAGTCTAATTTTTTAATTTGTGCATTATTTAGCATCTCGCGATGCTACCAATTCACGGATATCCGCGATGGGTTTTTCGCGAATCTTTTTCGACGATGTACGGATGGACCGACTCACCGTGATGCAGATGATGGATTCCGGTGAGGTTGAGGGTATGCTGCGTGTGCTGCGTGGTATGTTGCGCGTGATGCAGACTGCCCGCCACGTTAACACCGACACCCTGCAGACTCAGAGCCTGCTGACCTGTGGCGGCTGCAGGCGCCAGGTTCGCTAAATTTTTCGCCAGCAGCTCCAGCTGTGTCACGGGCACAGGGCTGTAGGGTGATCCCGGCGGGGGCGTGGGAGCACCCCAGGTGTAGCCACCTACCCCAACCCCGACCGCCGCGGAAAACACGCTCTCTGAAACTGGAGAATCCGCCGCCGATTAATCGACCCGGCCTTCCGCTGGTGAACGTAAGTTTCGTTATGCCGCGACTAGGAAATATCGTTTACGGTATCGCGAATAGACCTTACTCTACTTGGCGTAACGTGCAGTTTGTTAACCCTAGAACCGTTTAACTCTTTCACGCACGATGTCCGTATACGATGCTATACAATACGCTTCTTTCTTTCCTTCTCGCGGTGATGACCGATCCATACAGTCATTTGGGTTTAGTAAACTCACATTTCCGAGCTCAGTACACTCTACGGATACTCACATACAGTTGTCATATAACGTTTAAAATCACACGATTTGTGAGTGCAACAAATTATAATTTAAACGAAAGACGGAAATAAGATACAAACTCCAACTTAAGAAATAATAAAAGTAAGAACAAACCATATATGAAGGAGGATAGCGAAAGTTAGAGCACTGAGAACAAAAGTGTGATATTTGTGACTGTGATTGCATAGTAAAATAATTAGGAATAAATCGTAAGGAATAAGGAATTAGAAATAAATAGTAAGTAATAAATAGTAAGGAATGCCATTTTTATAGTAATTATCACTATAATATCGATAATAATAATTATGCTTATAGTGATTATTTCACTGTACAATTTACTACAAAAATCTCCATTTTGGTTGTGACAACTTTATCATAAGTTGTATAGATCAATATTATGAAAACTTTAATATAGTTCAAACAAACTATAACTAAATTTATATATCGTTGAATAACTATAAAAACATGGTTGGATCAAAAAATGACTACAAATTATATATTACTGATATTATGGTTACTGTAACTATTTTTTTTCTCTCGGTGAACTTATTTTTTATTTTACATATCTCTTAATGCAGAAAAAATCTCTTACATACATTTTATTGCAACAATTTTGTTTATTCGTAACAGATAATCAAGTAGCTCTTGACGTCTATAACTACAAATTTTTGCAATTTTGCGTAACCAGACGAGAACATTTTCTACTTTATTATTGATAAAATGTACCGAATAACTCGCGCGAGTGGAGGAGGACTACTTTAGTCCCATATTGCGCTAATAATTAAAATTCCATATTTTATCGATAATTAACTGATTGGATATTTTATCGTTAATTAGCAAGTACGGAGGTTTTTCTAAAGAGGTGGTGCGCGCAATAGAATAGGGCGGAAATAATATTTTCGGAAATCCGTTCCGCAAGGAAAATGCGTAATTCTCGGGAGGGAACGCGTCCGTCAGCACGCGCGGCAACGCGATATATCTTTGGTGTGGCGCGCTGCGCCATTGCTAGGACTATTGATTTTATCTAAATGCGGATACGTATCTGCCTATGCAAATTGATGTGTGTAAAAAATATCTGATTGATATCTACAACTGAATTGGTTATCGTTAATGGGTACATCGAGAGCGTGTTCTTTCCTCAAAGCGCATTAAAAAAAATTTGCATCTATGTTTGCGATTCTTTTCTTATCACACGTACGGCTCGGATTACCCGTTTATACTTACTTGTCCGTTCTGCGGCAACGTGAAAGCATGGAAAAATATGCGAAAGATTAGAAATCACAAGGAATATAATTTTTTTTCTCTACAAAAAGTTGTGCGACCCGAAATTCGATTCGAAGAGACTTTATCTCTCTTTCTCTGCAGTTCACTGTCAATTAACGAACCGCTTTTTCGACGGTTCGCGAAAGACGTCTCCTCGAAACCTTTCACGCGAGTTCCGCGGGTCCCTCGTCTACAATGGAGCAATTATGCAATTAAAGCGACGGACTCGAGGGAGTAAGGATCCGGAGGGAGTTGAAGAAAAACGCGCGCGTCACAAATAGAATTCCCGCGTGTAGCCGCGTGTCCAGTCGTCGTGTAGACCTTGCCTCGCCTTCTTAGTTCCTAACAACCTCATTGTTCGAGGTGTAATCCAAAACGCGGCTCCGTGAAGCGGTAGACGGCGAGTGGATTCGAGAAAGAGAGGAACAAAAAAAAAAGAAAGACCACGCAGAGACGCGTCGGAGGGTCGAATCCTCCTCCTTCTCGAAGTCTTGTCGAAAATCGAATCTCGCCGGCGAGATTTCAATTATCCGAGGGAGGGTTGCCCTGTTCGCGAAGGTGACTGGAAAATTTGCGAGACTGGCGAAGTTTAACGTTAAAAGCGATTTCTAATTGTGGTTCTTTCGATCGCTTCGAGTGCTCCTCTATCTTTTGCGATCCTACATCGACATTTATTCAAGTCATTTACGCAAATTTTACGGATAACACGTTATAATTAAGGAAACGTTCGGAGTTCAAAGCTTGCAAAAGCTCGATAAAATGTTTTATCGTTAATCGTGTGAAAAGTAACGATCTCTGGATATTGCAGTTATGAAGGAATCGACGAGATTTGTCGCAGAATTCGTCATTAATGTTAACTTCGAAATTGTTTTATTATCCTTTACATTTTACAAAAAATATTCTTAACAGCGTTATTCAACAGAGATGAGAAGTGATCAGATTGTAAAAATACTCGCTTCTATTTATAAGACGCAAAGTGTGTAACTCGTTCGCAGCAAGAGAGATATCTTCGAGCGATTTTCGAGGAAAGCAAAGTCGTAAGAAAGGAAGTCGTAAACTTACCCTTGTGCGTCGCGTGATAAGCCCGTGCTGGCATCGGTTGCTCGGGGGTGGCGGGGGTGGCAGCGACGTAACTGCCCCCGCCACCCCCTGGGAATAACGAGTACAGCCCGTAGCGGTTCGCACCTGTAACATTATCGCCGAGATATCGAACGGTTAATAATTAATTGAAGCTTAAGAATTGATAATGACGTAACGGGATTGCGGTTGACAGTTAATTTTTATTGAGACTCGCAGACGACATACTTTTGAATAAGAATACCTTAAAACGATTAATTATATATAAACGTCGCACTTGGCTACTGTACTTATCGCAAACATTGTGAAAATGATGAAGAAACGTCGGAACATTCTTTCGTTGAATTCCGCGCAACTATAAAGTAAAAATCGAGAAAAGATTCAATATTTCTTCGCATCTTATCCTTTTTCTTTATATCTCCAATACACAGGGGATGGATAAAATAATGTGAACATCTTAAAAATATACTGTTTTTATTTTATTAATAAAAGGTAAATGTTGTCCTTAATACAGATTTTATCCTCGTTTGGAATAAAGTCATAAAATTGTTACCAGTGTAATATTATATCATTCTTTTAGCAGAATATCTTTTTTAAGAGATATTGAAGAATGCTTAATAGATATTGAAGGGGATCAAAATCTGTTTTTCCTTTCAAAATAACACAATGATATTTAAGTCAAGCAGTTACATTGGTCGAGAAAAACGTTAAATTTTTAAATAACAGAGCAATTTTAGAAAATAATATGAGCAGCAGATTCCTCCAACATCACTTATGTAATCAATTGAAAATTGTTCTGCTAAAATAGTATAACATTAGCTATGCAAGAGTGCATGATCTTTTATTCCAAGAAAGGATTAAAATCTATATCAAAGACAAATGGTAGATTAGTTATCTAATTAATAAAAAAGTTACGTATTTCCTGAATGTTATTTTATCGGTTCTCCTCCATGATACAAAAATATGTTGCATTCCAGTCAGTCTTTTCTGTCTATGTTTAAACCTTTTGTTTTGCATGGATTAAACCATGGATTAAAGCACAAAGTTAATTTTGCGGCTGTAACAATATTTTCTGCATTTGATATGATTTATCATAGAATTATTAAACGCGTCACGGCCGTTCGTATCCGTATTTTATCGCAATTCGTAATATTTCGAAACTAGACTTATTTGCATAATAAACGGCTCGTGTTTACGTCAATTTCTGTAAAAGCAATAATTATAATAATATTGTCCAGTTTTTTCAGCGGATAGTAATCAATTGTTAAGACAAATACAACGATAAACACTGCGAAATATCGCTCGTATATGCTAAACCTTATCAAAATAAGTGCTAACTTGATAAGAAAAAAAGTAAATACTTTTTTCATCTCAAATGTGATAAAGTTTCATGAAATTCACAATCACACGTTTGGTACCTTTATTAAACATATTTATTTTAGACTTTTATTATTAGAAGACGAAAGAATCTGTGCCTAAACCCGAGATTGAACTGGAAAAATTTAGATCTTCAATCTAAACATTGTTCCAACTGAGCTGTTTCGCCACACAAGGAGTCTTCCATGCAGCCCGAATTTGAGATATCGGATTGATAAAGCATGATAACCGTATTACACGTCAAGCGTGAACGACCTCTGATCAATAGTGAATATTACATAACGTACATGAATGTGTCGGGGAAAATACAGTATTCTTCATTCAATTTGAACACAATCTTTCCACGACGAAGAGTTAATTGAACGAATATCGTTTTGCATTTTTTGTGTGAATGTTCGATATTAAATATTTCGACGATCAAGAATGGTACTTATAGTTGAAGATTATCTTAAGTACTGTCTTCAGATATCATTAACCAATTACAGAGCTGTATTAACATCGTAAGATATTACTTAAAACGGTCTAAAATATTGGGTGCGGGAATAAGATTCGAATTAAAATCAAGACGAAGTCTTAACTTCGTGATCATAACTCTGTATTTTAGCGAAGGAAAGGTCGTTTGAAAATTTGATCGGCAACAATGTAGTAAGATTGTAGTGAACATGTTAGCGAGAAACGAATACAACTTTTTGCGATATACATATTTGGGAGAAACACCCGCGATGTGTTTCGTGATAGGACTTTCGCAGCAGTTCGAAGCAATCTTCGGATCGTTACGCCGCCGTGAGGTAATAATGATGATTGATACGTATAATGTAATGCGAACCTTGATTGTGAGCGGGCGCAGGCGTAGCGGCCAGAGGTGGTATGCCCTGGGACTGTTGATTGGGAACCTGATTGGACTGCGCAGGTGCTAAAGGCCATAGGGTCGTCGTAGCGGCACCGGGGCCGGTTGTCTGCTGAGCCCGTGCCACCGTGTCCCCCACGGGACGATCCCCGGTCCCACTTTGGGCCACGGGAGGGACCAACATCGAACCACCCCCTCCCGAGGCTGCAATCAGAGTATCGAAAAAACACACGACATTAATCTCAATTTTAGATAAATGCGCATGCGAGAGACGTTTGCTTAAGAATCTTGATTTTAATTGCCGATTATTGACAGTAGAATAGAAGCTACAAAGTTCAATTTTCCTAAAATCTCGAAAGCATCCCTATTGTTTGTCGCAACATTTTCACTGTACGAATTTTAAATATCCTATATTAAAAAGAATTCGGAATAACAAGAACATAATTAAAAAGTAAACTTAATTCAGGAGGATTGTGAACAAGATCGTTGTTGCGTCTAACATTTTAATTTAAAGGAGTCAAGAAATTAATTTTAAATTGATCAGGACGTTCATTCTCTTAATCAGTCTGCCATTTTAAGACACCCCGTAGATCGTAGCAGACATCTGTATGTATAAATCTCCCGCGTTTAAAACCGATGCGATGCACACGGACGGGAAAATTATTTATACTTTTAAAACCGAGTCGAGTCGGAAGTGCAACCGATGCCCACAGGTATGTCGATACCGCGTTATTAGTACACTGAGAAAAATGGTTTTATTATAATAATAAAACGGTTCTGGTTGAGCGTATTCTTATTAAACGAAACAGAATTTCTGGTTATCATAACAAGATTTTACAGCTTATAACTACACCGTTTGGTTAACTGTACTATAAGGATTTGATTAAGTTTTTCTTGTTGGATCTACAAAACTTCTTGTTGAATCTACAAAATAATACAAAACTTCTTGTTATATTTACAAAAATAGCGATAATGCTGGCGCCTTCGTTCTCGCAGCGCAAGTCGGTGCATGCCAATCTCGCGCAAACCAACGCGGTATCGATGCGATACTAATATCACGCGGTACCCATAAGGTAGCTTTTATATTTGTTTCGTGTATCTTACAATCGTGTATTTACGTTATTCTATTTAACGGCATGGCGGACGAAAAAATGTCTTCTCTTCTGCGCGAATGGAATTTCGACAGCTATATAGAGATTTTTAGAGGTTAGTAAAATATATGTAAAATATATGCAGTGTACTTTAAACCAAGATATATTGTTATTATTTTAAAAACTATCCAAACTCGTTTTTTAACAAAAAAATTGTGTTAACCTAATAAAACAATATAATAAGATTAACAAGAAATTTTTGTAGAGTTTTGTAAACCTAACAAAACGATGTAGTAAGATTAACAAGAAATTCTGGTAGATTCAAACAGAATGGAATTAACCAGAATCCTCTGGTAATTCCAACTACAAAATTTGTATCGTTCATTTTCGAACAAACGGACAGGTTGAATCAACCAAAATTTCTCATAAAACAACAAAACTTTTTTTCCAGTGTATTGTAGCATCGTTAGCGGCTTGAGGGCAGCTTTGAGAAAAAGAAAAATTAACGAGCTTAAAAAAAAAGAAAAGAAGAAGAGCGGCGGAGGGGGGACGAAAGATGGAGATCGCGAGATTGACGAGCCAGTCGAAAGGGAGAAACGACTGAGAGGAGAAGGTAGTAAAACGAAAAGGAGACCGAAACGAAGAATATAGAGCTGAACGAAAAGGAGCACGGGGAGAAGCGCACGACGATAGGAAAGGGGGAGGGGGGGATTCCGTTTCGTAGCAGCGGGTGGATTAGGTCGGAAGGAATAGTAGAAGGGTGCGAGGTAGGAAAGGGTAGCAACAGGTCGGCAAGCATAATGTAGTCTCTTAGATATACAGGGTGACGCGCCTAAGGGTGTGCGCACGGCAATCGCCATGAGTCGATATATCCTGTCTTGATACTGTCTGATACTTAACCCTTTTTAACGCCGTGATTTTTCAGTGTTACATGTTTATCGGTAAAGGAATTTCGTTTGTTAGTCGTCCTCGAATTACCACCGCGTAAATTTTTAGATCGTATATACCACTTTACCCCGATAGCTTCTCGAGTTTTACGTGCGGAATAGCAGGATCAAATTAATTAAGACATAAATAGTGGAAGGAGAGACGTTAGCTTTATGCTTGGAGTGTAAACAGTCGATTCGAAAGAATTCTACGGGAAGAAAAACCCAGTGGAGCAAGATCTATATCGATCGCGGTCCCGTCGTGCGCGTCGAGCGTCTCATTAAGAAGAAAATACGTGAATTCTAGTTAATTAATTTGTTTGCATGAAGATTTTCTTTCAGCACAAAGATACGCTGAAACGTATCAATAAAACGAGAGCGAGCACACATTAATACGTAACTAGATTTATTCCAACATATATTATTTTGATGCGTCCAACGAAGTAAAAGTTTGCCGCTTCCCAGTTTGGTCAAGATTAATTTCCGGTTACGCCCATTGGTTCATGCACAATGTACGACATATACAATGGCGCGTCAGTGAGAGCGCGCACGGCCGTTTTCCGTAAGGAAAATAGCTACGGCGTTACAAGTAACGAAGTTAATCGCGATCCTTGACGCGCCCTCGCGTGCGCTCGGTCATGCGTGCACGCGCGCGCTTACGCACATAAGCGCTTACGCATACTCGGAATCGGAGCGGATTCGCCCTCGTTACCGCGTGCACGCGTGCAGTAACGACCGACCGCCAATAACCTGTCAATCCGCAGGTATACACCGTGTCGGAGGAGTACTGCGCGTGGCGCGCGGCACCCGCCGATGGTCGCACGAGTGCGAGTTATTATGATCGGCCGCCTCCTCTCTTTCACGGGCCTCTTCTCGTGTTGTACACGTGGGATAGAATATTTCACTTCGCATTTCGACGGCATTAAAGCCTTCAAACTCGCAGACTGCTCGCTATACACGCGGTGTCCAAGACGATGGAATAGGGTGCGGATAATTCAGTGTCGTCTTTTCTCTGGCTTCTGGACGCGCGTACAAATAAATCGTTAAATGAAAGTGTCGACGGGTAAGATATAATCGCTGACAGTCTTCTCTTTGAGCAAGAAACGTTAGATGGAAATTGCTTTTTTTTTTGCAGCTCGTTCCGGACTTTGTACTTTACGTGTTTCCGATATGAAGTGGATTTTTCCTTGAACGTATAGAGGAATTCGTGATTCTTAATTAGTAAACGATCGAAACCGAGGCGTCATTCGGGGACTTTGAAACGGTACGAATCGCAATCCGGGATACATTATGTATTTATGAGAAATCACAAGCAAATGAATTGTACAAGAAAATTCCCTGGAACCTCCTTTGATAAAGCGCTTTCTGACGTAAGCGCCTAGGAACTTTCTTCGCGCACTCGACCGCACTCGGTGTGGAAATCAGGCCGCATGTTTTACAAACACCCCGTACGTACGTGTCGGCGTGCGATAAATAAATGGCGGTGACGAAAAAGTCGGCGCGGGAGGCACGGAGAGACGGAGTTTCCGAAGGAGGCGAGGTCCCGACAGCGGCCTAATTTTTCATTTCCATCGCTCCCGCCGCCGGAGCAGCGGAGTGGCCGGGGGCCGCGGAAGGGGAACGGGGAGGGCGAGATGGTGGTGGAAGAGAGAGAAGGGAGAACAGGTTTCCAGGTCGATAGGGTACCCCTACGAGCCGGGGCCCTACGAGCCCCGTGTATCTACCTGACGACTCGAGCCCTCTACGAGGAGGGAAAAATGGTGAACAGGTGCTCGTAAAAATCTGACACCTCCGACTTTTCTCGCTCTCTCTTCCTCATCTCCCCCCCCCCGCCCCCCCCCGTTCTTGTTTCTCTCTTTCTCTTCAATCGGTGAGGCGAATTACGGGGTCGAGTCTATCGCGAGCTTCCTACTCGGTGACTCCGATTACGCCATAATCAGCGGGAATCTTGCTTTTTAACTTCCGCTTTGTTTGACCGCGTAGCTCGAGCAAGCGATATTACTATCCGCGGCCAGACACACAGGGAAACTTAACTCTGTTATCGTCAATTGACGTCCGACGTTGTTGACGAAACTGTATACGGAATGTTAGAGGGAATAAGATCATGTAACATTTCAAGAAAGACACTAACAGATTTTATTACGTTTCCTTTTTTTTCGCCTTCCACGATGAAAGAGTTTCGTGATTAAAAATCCAGGATGCAGAGATCGAGGATCCTGAGTCATCCCTCTTCCATCATCTCCCTCTTTAATTTTGAGGTAGAGATTATTCTTTCCCCTTCTATGTCCACACTTTCGTTATTGAGGGAATACGCACATTCACGTATTCCTTTATCTTTACCAGAGCGAATGCATTTTTTGTTGCATTATTGTTATTCATCGGACATATCGAATCTCTTTCGCAACCCGCACTATCGATGACTCGGAATGATCGATAAGCGATCGCCAACTACGGCCGAGCCGACGCCTGCTCCGATATCCGTTGGTCCGTCAATTTTTACCCCGCGACAACCCGGATGAGGGTTAAGGAGTCCTCGTTCTCTCTGCCTTTCTCTCTTCCTCATGTATGCGCGAGTCAGGGGTCGTGCACACTCCGCTTCGCCATCGGTGGGTCGATATATGCAGCCTAGGCGACGGGGAAGAGGGTGGCCGGGATTCCCGCGCGCGCCACCCCTCTTCCCCCACACGACATGATGGGGGCGACCGAACCGAGCCGGCTGTCATTTCCACACACAGCCCCACGTTATTTCGAGGGCCGAAATTTCCGATCTCTAGCAACGCACCGCGTGGAAGATGCCATTTTTCCTCTGAGAGGCCAACAATGTAGCTTAATGCTTCTTTTTTTTTAAGTTGATATATGTACATAATAAATCTAAAGGAAATTAGTCTTAAGAAATAGAGTTCACCACGACAACAGTTTAATCTTTCTCGACTCCTTTGACAATTCGAAAAGATCGATCCTCGCATTAGGAAAATGAATTTTCGACGTTTTCGCACAGCTGTTGCATCGAACCCGCAGTTTGCGCCTAGAAATTATTCCGATGCGATTAGAACTGCGCTGCGTTCGAGATGCTCGACAACGTCGTGTTCGTAGCTGTAAACCAAGGTCCGAGGGGCCGAATCCTGAAGGCTTTCTTTAAGCCTCTTCAGAGAGGCCCGAGAAGAGAAGGCTCAGTTCGAGAGGACAGGTTCTCCATCCTTCTTTAGTGCCTCTCTCGTCGTCGGGTTTCACCTACACGTTCCGGCTCCTTCGTCGGTCCTTCTCTCGACCCACGGATCTCGCGTTCGCTGATAGTGCTCGCTCACTGCCAGAACACCTGGCCAACCGAGCGAACCGAATCAAACAAAATCCCTCGAACGTGCATCGACGAATTTTTTAGCGTTATACATTTCTTTTCAGCATGTATTTCTCTGTTATGAGATATAGAACAAAATTTGTCACGAACCATTATAGTGTACGTATATTATGTTGATTCGTTATTTTGGGGATTATCTTTCCCTCCAAAATTCTAGTTTCCGCTTAGCGAAACTTAAGAATGAGATTCGATCGACTTTACAAATCATTCAACGAAATGTAATTCGGAAAATTCTAGTTGTAAACAAAATGAGAACCTCGAGTTAAAAGGATGAGAGAGAGGGAGAAAAAGGCCGAGAAAAGAGAGAAGCACCGATCTTTGAAGAAGACAGAAAATGCGTCGTCGAAGAAAGACAGGAAGCTAAGGAAAGAGACCGAGATAGTAGAGGGAAGAGGGGGAGGGGCGTAGACGGAGGACCGAAGGACGCAGAGACGAAGGAGGAAGAAGCAACGTAGCGAGAGCCAGCAATGAAGGGATGGAGGGGAGAACGACGAGAAAGACGAAAAGAGAAGAAAGAGACTCCAGCTTAGAAGATAGGCAGAAAGAGATAGAGGGAGGAACTCTCTTCGAGTGAGAAGAACGATGCGGAGCGAGGAGGAGAGATGACGCGGACTGAGCGAAGAGATCGAGAGATCAACGTAGAGAACGTGAATATACGAGTAGTAGTAAGAAGAGGACAGGTATACCAGGGTTTTAAGCTACAGGCACAACATTCCAGGACCCGGCCGTCCGTCCGCCCGTCCGTCCGTCCGTCCGTTCACACATCCGTTTGTTTCTTCATCCCTTTCCTAGAATCAGGGTCAGCACTGGTAAGAGAGCGTCATGAGTAATGCATTTTGTGTTGCATTCGAGTTGCCGGATTATGCCCGCCGCCTCGTGTTTGTCATCGTGTGTAAAGACACTTGAGGTATCTTCATTGAGTCACGGAATACGTGGCTCTGAAAGGAATCACTGTGTTTTCAGGCAGTGCTCACGTGCCCGTTTATAAGCGCCCAAGTTCCACGCGACTGTACCTTCGGTTCCACGCGTGTTATTACTCCGGTTTCTTGTTACACGCCGTTTGAGCAACAACAGCGATTCGATAGGGAGACCACCCGTTAATATTTTAACCGCCACGATCGAGTACACGAGTCGTACTTGCATTTTCTCGAAAATTGCAGCAATATATTTTAAATAATATGTCAAGCGACTTTTTTCCCATTAACGGATATTAAAAGATGTCTGTATGTTTTTTTTTATCTCACGTTACGTCGAGTATATTAACGACAAACACAGGAAATGAAGCGGAAAATATAGTCGTCACATCTGGGCGAGTGCCATAATTCTCGAGGATGCATAGACGTCATCTATATATACGCGCGACGCGGCAATCAAGTTGTCAATATAGGGCGAAATTGCGCGTCTAAGGGCTGATTGTATACGCGAGCTATTCCGGAAGAGAACGAATAAAAACTGTGCACCAGTAGCTTGCACGAGTAATTTGCATTCGAGGCTGCTGGCTTTTAAAGGGACGAGCGAGCCGGGAGAGCTGTTTCGGAATTTTGTACGCTTTTTCATATATTCCCTCGAGTTACCGAGGATCAAGGATCAAGGATCCATCTCCGTGCGATTTTCCAGGTAAAACTTTCACCCGAGCGCGAGAGAGAATGGAGAGACGGAGAGACTATTATCGATCGCCATGATTACCCGTAATACCTTCGCTTGATACTTTTTCTAAGTATTCGATGCCGAATTGGTCTAAATTAATGATAATCCTCACAAATCAGTCGGGAAAAATCTGTTCTAAATATAGAAGTTTATTGCGACTGCCTGTTATTATCAGAGCGAATGAGCAGGACTATACAATTTTAACTCTTTATAAGAATTTGTCTTAATTTTTTGCATAACCTAATCATTGCACGGTTACAGATCAATATCACATCTTTCTCCCTCTCTACGAGAGTGTGATCTTTAAGTATGATTCTCGCGTCCGAGCCAAATCTTGCGGGGCATCCGTCAGCATGCGTATCTCGCACTCTATTCTTACGCCCCTCGTTAGCCGTCGTGGTATCTATGTATGTTGCCGTGATTCGCGATAGCCGGCTACGCCGACCGGTCCTACGTACAGGCACGTAAAAGCTTTGTGTTTTCGGGGCTACGGCAAACAAAGTGCGCCCGAGGAGGACTACAGGGCTTCCCAGGGTAGGTCGCTAGGCAACTGGCGCCCCACTATCGCCCGCGGTGCGATGCCGCGTTCACGGGGTGTACCCGAATTAAATGACTCTGCACCGCGCGCGGCGCTGGCGTATTCCTCCCTTTCGTCCCTTTCTCCCCCTTCTTTCTCTCGTCGGACTTCACCGGAGATTCCGTGCGTGATCTCCGAGCACGTTGCTCGCGAGGAATCCCTCTTACGGTCGGCGGCCGTCTCGCTGTCGAGCGATACATCTCGCCCGTCGTCGGATCAAGGTAAATAAAGAAAGAGGGAGAGACGCGGAACGACATTAATATTGGATAAGCGAAGTCAACGAATGTTGCGGCAATGATCATTACTCGTGCGAGCGTGCTGTCATCCGCGGAATACGAGTGCGATGCGGCTGCATCTCCTCCGCATTCGAACGAAAGGATTCTCGTTTCGTGCCAGCAGTTAATCTTGCGTACATTGACCATAAAATAACTATAACAATGCACGGCTATTGTTACATATCTAGCTATACTGTTGTACAAGTATATATGTACATATATTTCTTTCTTTGTATATTTCGTGAAAAATGGTTCCCCCTGAAGCTTAAATTTCCTTAATCCCTTAGATTTATGGCTATTTGTCGAAAGAGTGGCTCGCGTCGTGCCAACTTAATTTCGTTGCTCGCGATAGAGTCAGTTCCAGCCGCGCTCGGTTAAGACCAATCGAACAAGTCGGTCTATGTTTCACGGTCGGACGTAGCCTTGGCACCAAGCACGCAGGAGAGATCGCGGTGTCAAGTTTCGGCGGGGTTCGCCAGTACAATCACACGTTAATGGTTAATTCTAGCATACCCCCATAAAGCCCCGCGGGTTCTTAGGAGCGCTTTTAAACCATCGGGCCCCGCGTACGTCGAGGAAATTAAAGTCCCTCGGGCCGCTCTCTTCTCCTTCGTCTCCCTTCTCTTCTCCCACCTCCATCCTGCTCCTCCTGTCCGTCGCGACTGCCCGCCGTTCGTAAATTGGAGTAAACTAGACCTAACTTAACCCGAAGCCCTGCGCCAGACCTAACCCAGAACCATGGCCGCGATACATATGACAAATAAACGTACGCTCCGACTTTACGTTTCTAACGCGCGGCCAAGACCGACGCCTTCGAGATTCTAACGACGACGGGAGGTCCCTCCACCCCTCTCTACCTGCGTATAGGGTGCCCCAAAAATCTCTGGGCTTCTCCGAAGATGCATTGTGAATGGAACTCCGTTTTGGAAAAAAAGCAACGTTCTACACGAAGTTCTCTCGACATTCAACGTTTTGTTTCATTACCATTAAGACTCTAATTGACAATTTACAAGTAAGATTCGATTGAATTCGAATGAATGACAAGTACTGTTTCATTACGTCTAGTTTCCAGTCGATTCCAACTTGAATGCTGTTTGTACTTGCACATCATGACCCGGGAAAGAGATCGGATCGAAATCGTTTTGAGCAGCTCGCCATCAAAATTCAGTCTTAAGAATCGCGAACGTTCGTCTCGAAACCCACAGTCGGTCGTCGAGCGTGACGAGAAGGAAGGAGAGGAAGAAAGGAGAAAAGAGCGTCGAAAAACCGATCGATCGGTCAGTCACGATTTCACGGATCACCCCGTATATATGCTCGCGCGGCTAGAGAGATGGGTGGAACTCTCGTATCTGCGCGCCCGCGCGTTCAGATATATAGGAAGTGGACGAGAGAGACAGAGAGAGAGAGAGAGAGAGAGAGAGAGAGAGAGAGAGAGAGAGAGTGCGTGCAAGAAAGAGAGAGATAAAGATAAAGAGGCCTCTTTCTTTCTCTTTCCATCGCTCGCGTAAAGGGGATATACGCTCGGCTCGGTGGCGAGCAAGGCCGACAGGCCTGTAGTAGCGCTCTATCGGCTTTAACAACGAGTTTCAGAGCGCTTTCTGCCTCCCTCGCCCCCGCCCGCCACCGCCAGGCCTTTTCTCCCCCCCTCTGCCCCTCGCCTTCTCTACCGTCCGCGTTCTCCCTCTGATCCCTTGCTCGCCTTCGCCGCCTCCTTTTCTTGCTTGGTGTCTTTCTGAATTTTTCAGCCTCCTCCCTTCTATGCCCCTTCTCCAAACGAGACTCCTCGTCCGCTTCTTCTTCTACTCGAGGTGAAGCTACGCTTCTTTTCCTCTCTGGCTCTCTCTCGCTCTCTCTCTCTCTTTCTCCTACTGTCATCTCGCTCGCTCCTACTTCCTCGTCTTCATTTTTTTTCTTCTCTCCCTCTTCATCTCGCGTTCCTCCCTCCCGCCCCCGCCCTCACGCTTCCTCTCGCGGACAAGTGCCGATTTATTATTTGTCGTTGCCGTGTAGCACGATGCGTTTCGTTTTCACTCGTTTATGATTTTTCACCGCTCGTCGTAATCTCGGCTTTATTGGCGAAAAGCGAGCGGTCAGCCAGGGGGAAAAAAGGATCTACAAATTGCGTTGCGTGCGGGTTACATTCGACGAAGTATACGCATTTGCGTGACGGAAATTACCGTAGGAAGTTTTTAGGGAGGTATAGTAGGTTCGTACTTCGCGGGACGTGACTTCAGTTTGCTCGCCCACAGTGACGGTATTTCCGAGTTACTATTTTGGCTATTTATGTAACCTCTAATGGAACGCTTCTTACTCATTTTCTCGACGGAATTTAACAGCGTGTGAAAATTGGGTTACACGCGTGAATAGGGGGACACGCGGCGAACGTTTTTAGCTGTGACGGACAGCGTCGAAAAGAGACAAAGTGAAGTCCTCGGCCCCGGCGAGTGTGTCGCTATCTTTTTGCTCGGATGAGAATACTCCGTGGGTCTCCGGCATACGTGATTCAACATCCCCACATGATTCCCCCATATGTCTCGTCTCGGATCTCGTCGTGTGCTTGCCGGGAGGAGGTCTCGTTCGATTTGAAAGCGATTTGGCGCTTCGAATTCAAAACTTCTCATTACTGACGTCACGTTGCTCCTTCGCGCAATCGTCACACGCTGCCACCGTACGCTCCCCAGAAGTTTGGAGCGAATTTCGATTTGGATCCTAGCTGTTTTCCGAGTTGTTTTTTTTCTCAAGTAGAATTTGAAAACGTCGTTTTCGCCTAGCGAAAGTTCAGCAATGCGGAAAGTTACGGGCGCAGCGGGACGTCCTCGAAACGGCAAACGCCGCCGGTGATGTCGCGTTCTCGACGTCGACACGAAAAACGGAAAAGCGCCTTTAGCGTCGGCTCGAAAAGCGCATCCGACTAGGGGGTATTACCACCCTATCTACCCCGCTTGCTGCGGGGTGATTAGACTTTATCAGATCAACGTAGTTGCGAGTAGCGTTCGTTATTCACAGGTGCGGATCGTAGGCACCGGACACGAGGAAATGCGCGCTCGGCCTCGTTCGAGAACTCCCATTAAATTAAATCGTATCGGTATATCGAGGCATTATTTCCCCCCCGCCACTTTATTTCGCTTGTAAAAACTGACGTCAAAGTACAAAACGGTATTCTATTTGTTCAGAATTGTTTGTCTCGATTGATTTATTTTAGGATAAGACAACAAAATCTGATATAATTTCTTTGTCAATGTTATTATAAGTATTCGACTTGTCTTTTATCGATAAAATCGATATCTAGTATCAATAATCGATTTGAAAAGACACTTGTCCGGCAAAGTGCTACAATATTAGAAGGAACGAAAAGGATATCCCACGTCGTCCGCGGAGTGAGAGCTAATGAACGGGGTTAAAACGATCCACGATCGCGGGAACGGTCGCCCGGTCGGTCGCAGGGGAAAAAAAAGATGGCGCCAACGAGATACACGCGTTTCGCACGCTACGCCGCCGATGCGAGATAAGGCACACAACTAGGTTACTCCACGCAGTTGCGCCATTCCACTTAATTGCTCGACTTGGAGCAAGGTAGAATTCTCCCGGCGGCGGCGGCGGCGGTGGCCGATTAAAAAAAAAAGGCATAAGCATAATTAACAAAAACGGCACGCCGGACTTCGACTAATGATGAATAACGCGCCACTGAAGTTCTCTTCCCGAAGGTACAAGTACTTATTAGATCGGGAAATGTTAAATTGGCTCTTTGCGTATGCTATTTTCCTTCTTTTTAGAAAATTAAGCTTGTAACGTCTAGTCGGAGTGGCGTCTGAGAATCTTTAAAGATGCGGGAATAAAAGTAGAGATAATTAAAACACAATGGAACTTTTTTTCCTGACAATTTCGGCATTTGTTCTAGATATTTTGCAGCATTTACAGTGATTTTCACATAAGATAATCTATTAATTTTTACAGGACATAAAGATTTCGCACTACAAAGTATTGTTTTCGTCAAGTTCGCAAACTGCAAGAGAGACAAAGACATCAAAACGAATTGCTGGTTAACAAGTTCTTCGTATCGAGACATCGCATCGTATTTAATCTTCCAAATGTTTAGAAGAGTTTCGAGTTTCTCATCTAACAATAAATAGTTCTTTTGAGCCCTCGAGCGCCTCGTGTGTCTTATAAATTTTTCGATAAACTTTCGATAAAAAAACTGCAAAGCCTCTGCAAGAGCCCTCGGTATACATCGCGGCGATTATAGGCCCCTTCTTCGTCAGTTCTGCCCCTCCGACTTAGAGCCTGGCCCCGCTCTTCGCAGTCCGCATTCGTTCCCCTTTTCCCTTCCTTCCCCTCTTCATCTCTCCCTCTCTCTCTCTCTCGCACACACGTGGCAAAGCGCACTCGGGGCGATATCATGCTGCGATATCTACTTTTGTTGCATGCCTGCGCTATCTCCATCCTGCCCCTTCCCGTCCCTTCTGCCCGCGCCTCTCCTTCTCGCTCCTTTCTTTCATATTCTCCCGCTTCGTCACGCGCAGGTCGATTGTTGCTGGCTTTCCCCTTCTCCCTCGGAGTCGATAGAGCAAATTTTTAGCGCAACCACTCAGCCAACTGGGCGCACTTGTTATTTCGGATAAAGCAAATGCGGTCAGTTAGGGGAGAGGAGTGGCGAATTAATCCCGACGGCGGGTGTGAGGTTTTGTCTCGTTGATGTGTGCGAAATAAGATTACACAGTTAGTGCATGATATATTGCTCTCCGTGTGTCACTGTACGTAGATAGGATGTATCGGAATCTCCGAAGATATAGGACGAATTATAGAAAAGAAAGAGGCCGGATATTTTAACGACGAGTTATTCAATAACGTTTATTCGATATCGAAAATTAAGGAGTCTCAAATTAAGCTTGTGGGAATGCAAATAGATAACAGATCGATCCTTGGCATTCGATTTATTTCGATTGAACTTCATTTCGGTTTTCCCAGCTACTTTCACAAAGCGGGGGTATTTCTCGAAATCAAGACGATCGTTGTCGAATTCTTTTGCAAGTTTTCCTTTCAATGTCGGAAAGTTCCTAACATTAGAGATCGCGACAATCGCTATCGTTTCTACAGGTTGGAGGTATCTCTCGAAACTGGTAAAGCCATTGTCAAGCTTGCCCGCAGATTGACGCTACGTACAGCCGACACGAGCGTTCGGAATATCGCCTTGCAATTTTCGTCTCGTTGCTCGGCATCTGAATAGCTTTACCGATCTCTTCGAAGGTACTTTTGTACCTTCTCCGGAAGATCAGCGATAATTATCGTTGTAATAAAGCAATTTGCATTGCTTTTCCCGAAATAACGTTCCGAGACTAATTAGGCGGATGGTGTGAATTAACTAATCGTGAGTTACGGATTCGCTCTTCTTCTCGTCTGTATTTCACCGCTACTACGTATAGAACGTAGACTGAGAAGATGAAGGAGCCAGTTAATTATAGAGTTAACTGTAAACCGATAAAAGCCGACATTTCGAAAATGAAATAGGCAGAGTCCGTAATAATCGACGTATCGAGATTTCTTCCACAACGAAACTTTTTTATTAAAAAGGCAAATCGGCACATTAAGAATTTTCCAACATAAATTGACACAATTACTTTCTTTCGCGAGTAACCCAAATCCCTTCGTCTTTCTTTTATTTCCTCAGTTTTCGTGCGTTTTTCTCGAAATCTTAATAATCATTATGAAAGGTTGTAGTTTGGGAAGGTCAGAAAGAGAAAAAGTTTGTCAGTTGGGAAAACTGTCCGAGAACTTCCGAGTTACGTGTAACAACTCCGCTTTACGTTTTCTTATTCTCTCCGTTTTCTTCCCTTCTTTTCGCGTTTTCCCTCTCCTTCCTCCCTCCACGTTTTGCTCGAGCGCGGGTTTAAGGGGCATGTACGAGCCAAAACTTTCGAAAAAACCGAAAAGACCGACGCTCAGAGGCGCTATCAACGTCGTTGCCTGGAAATACGATAATTGGCTGATATTTTCGGTTTTACGAGGAGGAGCGCGAAGCAGCTGCTGCTGGCAAAGCGTTAGTAGTTAATCGTCGTTCGGAAGCGACAACGACGGGAAGGCGAAATCGAGAAGGCGAGCGTATACCTATCTGTGCGAGAATGGCGCGGCGGCGCGGCGGCAGCCAACTGAAGCTAACTGACATTTCGAGTAAGTCGAGGGAGGGGAGGAACAATATTATAGGGTAGGATCAAAGGAGTGACGGGAAACGATGAGGCAGAGGAGGCAGAATAGTGTCCCTTAAATGATTGACGGTCGGCCCAGGCCAAGAGAGCAGTCGAAGGACGAGCAGACCGAGTGCTTTCCAAATGTTCTTGTCTAGCGGCTTGTACTTGCCGTCGACCCCCGGCGAGCAGTCGGATCATTAGGAGTTCCATTTTCGCTAAAGAAAACTACGTATTCGTTAGGATCCATTTGCACCTCCCGCTGCGACGGATATGAGATAATTGTTCGCCGCGTCTGCGAATGTACGTCTATCCTCAGCCTGGGTTCTCATCGACTTCGCAGAATTTGTTGTTAAAGTCAGTTTATTGATTCAATTAAAGGAAATTTAATTTAATTTAAAGGAATTTAATCTCGAATTAACGGGAGAGGATTATTCCTAGCTTTATCTTAAAAACTTTTGACGACTTGTTAAGTTTTATATGAAAAAAAAAAAAAAAAAAAATTCCTTTCTTCTTCCCGGTAATTTATTATTCACAGGAACAAATTGTACAAGGAGTGAAAAAGATGAAAGAAAAATATGTATTTAACTTTTATATATCGAGCTCGTTCTTTCCTAGCCTTTCAGTTAAAGAGCTTAATATCCCGAACCAGCCGCCGCGGAGGATTGTGCTTTCGAAGGTGACGGGATTTCATGCCGCTCGGGTTATTGCAAATACGTCGAAAGCATTACAGAAAAAAAAAAAAAAACGGTAGGCGAGCAGCGGCCGTGCCGGTGTCAAGCCGACCCGGGCAAACAGGAAGCGAGACTTACGTCATGGTCCCCGACACAACTCGGTTGACTGCGCGTTGAACTGGTGACTCGAAAATCAAGATCAAGACGGGACAGAAATGGCTTCTATAAATTTTGTAAATCGCTCGCGACCGAACGCGCTCACGAACGGAGCGAGCAGTTTACCATAGATACGATTACCAAACGCGGAAACCGAGATGACGTTCCGAAAGAACACGTCCGACGAATCGTTCCGCCGACACCCTTTCCTCCTCGGCTGTGGAAACTCGGTTTAAAGAGCACGAGAGAGCGCTTCGAATCTCTCCACGATACTCTTTACATTCGAGAACTATATATCGGCCATTTATCGCGTCGACAAATTATACCGTGATAAGCATAATCATAGTGGTTTTTGTTTTCGGCAATATTATAATCTATATCTATATTTAATGCTCTCGACGTACACGATTAAAATTGACATATATTTCTTGGCGATACCGTCGTTCAAAATGTCGAGTAACAAAGACACCGCGGCAGCCTGAATTGATTAATATATCGTGAAAGGCGAACGAATTAAAATAAATTGAAAAGAATTATTTTCTGCAGTACGGTACGAAATGTCCGATCGTGTGAAGGATTGATCTGAAGTATTTTATTTTACTACACCTTCTCTCTAATTTCCTTTTAATTTGAAATAAAATTAATTAATTTGATAGAAACGAGACATCGTGCTGCGGTGCACTGAAATAAAATAAAATGACGCGATTTTTAGCACGAGATTTAGCTGAACTTCAAATGCATGTATCGAGACGCGTCTGTGCTTGACATCATCAAAGAATCCGAATGAGAAAGATTCACGCAGCAAGCGTCTATTCCAGGGATTTCCCACTTTGAGGAACTATAATATAATAGCCTTAATGCATAATATATGTATGATTAATACAATGCAAATATTCTGCTCCGTGACACGAACAAAAAGATCACGTATGCCACCTACGGATTGCCGAGGGACGTGGATTATTTCGCGAACCTGTTTCGCGAAGCTGATAGGACGAAATTTCGCAATACGGCGCTAAGACGGTAAAGCGACCGGTTCAAGGCACAAAGGAGAGAAGGCCTCGCCTCGTGTGTCTCCCTCTCTCTCTCTTTCTCTCACGCGCTCGCCAACTCTCCTTCACGGCACTCTCCAGCGGTCACATCATTCAAAAGGGACGAGAGGAGTACATGAAACGCACTCGCGATGCGCTGGTCCTACACGCAACGTGATGCGCGTAGGTAAAAGCGTAGTGTAGTCCCGCTTCTTCTTCCTCGACCTCCTCCTCATCCTCCTCCTCCTCCTTCTCGTCTTCCTCCTCTCCCTCCTCGTTTCCTCGCCTCTGCGCTTCTGCTTCTAGCTCGCGTGTGAGTTTAAACACGTGCGCGACCGCCCGCTCACTCGCTCGCCCGCTTGCTCGCTCGAAGGTAGGCGTTCACTCGCGCGCGCGAGTCCTCTTACTCCTCGTAATTCGGATCGTCTCAAATACGCGCTATTGTCCGACGAGAGCGGAACGCCACGTAGAAAAACGTGGAATTAAAATTTATACTTCGGTAGACGTTGCTTTTCCAACGAGCTACGTTTCACCAAGTATTTGATAAATTCGTATTTTCGAGGAATTTTGAAATGAGATTCATGACGGCATTTCGACTTACGAAACGTGATTTACTTTTCAAATTAATGACGTGTTCTTTAAATTTCATTTGTGTATAATTGAATGTGTAATTAGCACAAAATTAAGCATTAATTATAGAAAATCTTAGTATCTTATCATTAATATGAATTCTTGAAAGATTGACTGTCAAAAAAATATATATGTTCAAATTAAGTCCACGAGAAGCCAAGATAGCCATAAAGTGGCAGAGAGAAAGAAAGCGGATTGATCGCGCAGTACATAGCAATTATAATAATTACACTGATTTCTTAGCTGAAAATTTGCTGGTATTAGGATCGAAGGATCGAATTACCTTTCCCTGCGTTTCACGTGCGAAAGCGCGCGCCTCCGCTCGGAGTCCCTCGCGCGTTCCGCGGCTCGTTAAGCATTCGTCATTAATCGACGACGACGACGGGGACGATTGTCGTCGTGAACGACTTCTGTTCTCGTATTCCGCGAAAGCGCACCTCCCGGCCGCGCATTAAGGAGCGAGCCAGGCAGGCAAATGTACGTGATTCGCGAGGCGACTATGCGAGCCACTCGCTCGCTCGCTCGCTCGCTCGCTCCGTGCCGTGCCGAGACCTCCGAACATTCTCCTCCGGCAAAGTAGGCGGAACATTGCTTGCACGCACCTCGACGGCGGTCCTCCTCGGTAACGAATGCTCGAAATGATAGTCGTCGAAGCCAAATAAACGCCACTTTACCCCGACACGGGACAGGCAGCGAACGATTGATATATGCTCGAGGTGGAATCTTATAGACCGAGTTAATTCTTGCGGGAGAGACTGCAGAATCAGCAGCCAGAATCTTTAACAAGTTCACCAAGTACATTTTCGGTAACGTCAAATTTAATTCCCGGCAGATGTCTATCCCGTGAGATTGTTAATTAGCCGCGTGAGATAAAAAAAAAAGAGGGGTTACGCGGAGAGAACGGTACGATCGAGATTACTCACTCGCACGTCTTTTAATTTTAACGGATTTTCTTTCAAGCAAGGTATATTATGCAAATTCCACGGTATTAAAAAAAAAAAAACTTAATCATATTTGCGACATTTGACGGAGGTTAAAATTTCAAATAGCTTTTTTAGAAAACGAGATATAATTTTTTTTAGCATTTCTCGTTTTCTGAATATTACGTGAGACCGCAAGAGATTGCTCCAAAATTAATTCTGGTGGAACTGTGCGTTTCACGTATTTTAAAAATGAATATTACAGTCACTTTGCAATTCGTAACATGCAATCGTGAAACTTCTCAGCTCAAAAACATTTTCTTGAACTTCCTGAATTTTTTTTTTAAAGAAATTTGTTACGCACAGTAGCGCTTGATTTCTGAAGAATCTTGAAGCAACGTGAGGACGATTTATTTTCTCACAGTTATTTTGCCAAAAAGTACCTGGTCTAAGAACTTTGTTAGACTCACTACCGCATAATGTTGCCTTAAAGCGACAAACCGGTTTCCCACATTTTCCCCGTTTCTTCGTAGCCTTCATAGCCGTGTCTATGCGTTTATAGAAAAAGTACCGTGGTGCGATTTAAAGTGACCTTTGTAGGTAAACGGGCGTCTTACTTTACGCGTTATTGATAAATGCATGCATATACGTATCGACGATTAATGCAAGTTTATTAAAATATAACTATAATATCCTCGGGGTGTACATATATGTAAATATAATATTATCAGAGTCTTGTTATAAATTGATGAGATCTGAGATAAAATTATATTGCATATTTACATTTCATTGAACTTTACCCACTCGTGTCTTTGAGGAACTGGAACTTCACTTTTCCACTGCAGAATCCAACGGAGAAAATTTCTCATGTGTACGGTGCCATACATCAGTTATCTGTTAAATGGAACGTTGGTCGAACAAAGTTGGGACAGATAATGTGATGTGATCTAATCACAACTTATGTATACTTATCGATAATACGTGTTTACGATAAATGCATAACAATACATCTGGAGTTGTGGATCTTTTCACGTCACGTAAGAAACGGTACTTTTGTCGGACCTGATTTTCTTTTACCGCTGTCTTCGCAGCTCTCCCCGCGGATTTGTAGATTTTTCAATTCTTACCGCTCCTTTCTATCTGAATTGCATCATTTTTTGGTTTATACGGCTGATGTATATTCACGCGAATCGCATGGCATAATTATGTAAGAACGCGTCCAATATTATACATCTGAATGTTTTCCGCAGCTACAATTAAAGTCAGAGGGCGATTGATGAAATTTAAATCCTCGTAACACATAAATTCACGATGCCCAAGAATTATTTGTTAGCATTGTCAATTTATTTGCACAAAATAGTCTCTATTTGGCCGAGAATTCCTGCGGCTTTCTGTAATATCTTCCCCGTATAACTATACTTATGCGAACGATTTGCGTAATCGCTTATTACAAGATGTAAAAATATAAAGATCCAACACTTGTATCTGCCCGGGAGGATGGGTGCTTGAATAATATTTATTTATGAGAATCTAGTCTGAAGTTTGCGACTCGGCGCAATGTCATCGCTTAACATGGAAACAAACGTTCGATGCGACCGACCACAGTTCAGAAATTTATCGGTTCGACATTAAAATCGCATTAAATGTAATCACGTAAATACGGAGGCCGATATACGTCGAGTACAAATTTCTTGGTCTACTACGGCAATGGCTATCTGCGATTAATAAATTATTGATACTACGCAATGACCATACGCAACCGGAAGTAATCGAACTGAACACGGTTTGTACACCGATTTCCTAAAAACGAAACGTTGTTTCACTCGGACCCGATAAATAGTGTGTTTGACTAAAAAAGATGAAATTATCATCGGGAGATAACCTTGACACTGACGGTGAAAATATCTCATTTATCTCTTGTATCTAACACATGTATTTACTAACGATAACCCCATACAGAAATGTGCTCAGTAGATCTCGAGTTTTTCCAGATGTACGTTATTGATAATAAGTAATTGTTCTACGTGTAAAAATATTTTTTACGAAAGCTATCGCGGAAATTATACGCAACGTCACTGTTTATTTAAGTGAGGCATTCATGATAAAAATAAAAATTATAAGATATGTATAAGAAGAACATTTCCTTACACGGTATTTTTTTTATTTCATGCATAGATTATTTAACATTTTTCGGCGTTGTATTTATCAATGGAGATTTTGTACACTGTGAGTCGTAAAGCGCGACTACTCTCCGGTTTAAAACTCGTGCCTCCATCCAGAATAATTGTGTAAGACAGGTATTATTCCTTTTAAAGACAGTCGCCCTCGAAGTTTCAACTTGCGGAAGTCCGCGTCGCGGCTTGCCGACGGTACGCATGCGTTTTTGCGAAACACGATATGACCCGGAATGTGAATTGTAACGTCGTAGTAGGTGAGGCAAGAATTATCTCATCAATCGGGAATCATTTTCACCCTCACATATAAATGAGATAGAAAGTTGCTCTTGCACGTTTTTCAGCGTTAGTGCATGCATTAAGAATGGGTACTTCATCAGAGATGTGTCAGAGGTAGAAATAAAATGTCAGATATATCGATTAGGTTCTTAAAAGGAACATAGTACGAGGCTGGAATTAGGTTCAGGTCAAAGTACAGTTTTACTGAAGCAATCTTTTAAGACGCAGATGAAGGCGGTGTTTCCCGCGAAATTGCAGCGCCAGATGAACGAAGATGACGGTGTCCCACATTACCAGCCTCTAACATTCCTAGCCCTTATCCCGCTCTACTGTCGCTCAAGAGAACTCAGCCCGTATATTCATCCATTCCGTCAGATTTACGTAGTCCGATAAAGAAGGAAGTATTTGTAAATAAATTTTACGTCAGATCGGAAGAACAGAAACGCAGCTTCTGAGATGAAGGAGACGTTGCTGCAAAAGCGAGCGACGTCCTCCTCTGTTTGTTTCACTCCGTTTGCTTCACCTACACACACACACACACACACACACACACACACACACACACACACACACACACACACACACACACACACACACACACACACACACACACACACACACACACACACACACACACACACACACACAGTCACGTGCTGTTGTGTTTTCTTGCTTACCTGCTCCTCGCCTGAATATTTACCGGTTTCTTTCTTTCTTATGCCGCAAAATTTTTCACGGCAAGATTTTTACCTACGATCAAGCGAGCGAATGGACCACAAGCCATGTGGGCCCTCCTTTCCTATTTCTCCTGTCTTTCTCTATTCTTCGGATTCTCCTGCATGTATTTCTCGTTTATTACTTTGCTTAATTTTAATTGTTCTCACTCGGCGATCTGCAATAATCTTACGAGAATTCATATCACCCTAAATTACAATAAGATTTCGTTGCGACAACTCGTATAACATGTTCACTTTCTTCTCGCTGTTAATAAACATGGATTAAGTCGACAGAATGCTGTATTGACAAATGTAAAGTAGATTGTTTGAAAATGATTTTTAAGAAAATCAGCTTAAATACTTATTCATGAAATTTCAGTTGGTTTGTGTGTTCAACGTGCGATAAAGACTAATAATATCGATAGATTAACATAAATGATTGTTAGCGCAACAACGCATTGTTTACTACAACTAATCAGTGTTGTGTAACAATATTCCACAAATTGCCTCCCTTACCTATACATGATACTATTATTAATAATACCGCATTGCCAATTCCACTGGAATATCAACTTGTTTCCTACTTACGTAATCCACTCTTGAGTCTCCGTAACAGTGCGGATTATTTTATCAATTAAGTTTGCTTCTCGAGAACTTACACATTGTTTTGTGTGCGTCAAGTTTCTAGACTCTCACTCTTTTGAAAATCTTTTGAAGCCGCGTTGACGTCTCGAGTTACGTTATGGCTTGTACTTTTTGACCGTTTTCCCGAGGGACACGGACTCCCGGACAGAATAAATCTATCTCATATCTGTTCACTTCTCTCTCTCTCTCTCTCTCTCTCCCCTCTTTTGCATTAACCTTGTCCTATGCTATTTTTATACGTCATCTCGCTCACATTGTTCCATGAACGTTATTTAAAATTCCCCGCTAAAAATTCGCCCGAAACTTCCTTCGCTGATCGTGCCTTCCTGCAGAGTTATTTTCCGAGACTGTAAAGACTCTCTCAGAGGGAATCTATGTCTCGTCGTTACTCGAAACATTCGGTCCATTGTAAAATCTAAGAGAGAAACGGTTGAGAGACTTGGCCGGCTCGGCCTTCTTTGCGACATCGTGCTCACTAGGCCGGGTCTAAATAAATTGTTTCGCGCAGCTGTTGGACAGAGCTCGTTTCGTTGATACTCGCAGGCCAGCGGAAGAACTTCGACGAGCCGCGAGCGAATTCTCGTCGACAAGCAGATGTAAAATTACATTTACCACGAGTAGAAACTAAAGACGAGCAGCGCGATCCAGATTATAATCTTTGTGAATTTATTTTTAAAAAGTCGGTGGCGCGCTTTTAAAATATTGTTTGAAAAAAATCGCAATGTTTTAGTAATGAGCAATAAAATAATGAAATTTCTGAAAGAACCGCGTTTACTTGCCGCCTTCAAGATAACGGGGCTAATGAGCGGAGCAACATCTACTAAGTGTGAAGTAGTAGTTGCTATCGATCGTTGTCGACGACGGAGAAAGTACATTTACGGCTGTCTTCGTATACTAAGAGGAGTATAATCTTTTTGACCTTTCTACGTGCAGGGAAAATTCGAAAAATGAAGATAATCGTGGTGGAAACGTATAATTACAGGTATCAGATCTAGTAAAATGAACCTCAGATTTTCCTTTGTACGTAACAACTCGCCAGACTGAACAGTTTCCCAAACACATTTTTCCCTAAGAGTGTGTGATAGTAACAGCTGCCCGAGGTGAGATGCCAGGAATATATACTCTTCAGGAAAGTCTGGATACGAGGATTGATGAAAGAGCCTACGCAGTTATCGCGCGATTCAGTACACGCTATTGTTCGTTGACGGCCAACAGCTAATTATACAGTTTACAACTCGTACGAACGACTTGACACTTGGAAAAATCGTAAACCAAGCATCCGTCTCAAACTGGGACTGGGATTCGCCGCGCTAGGGAACTAGGCGTGCGGTCCGTCGGAAATTACCTGCGATTAAGCAGAACTCCACTGTGACGACTAGTCGTACGCGTCCGACAGACAGCGTTCCGTCATCCTGATGATGCGACGGGAAGAGGAGTCCCTTTTCCCGGAGTATCCAATTCACGGGCACATCGCGAAGGCGTTTTTCCCGATGTTTCTGTTCCGGCGCCGGTAGAAACTTCGCGAACCTCGACTATCACCACAGCTCCACGGGTTCCACGACTTCGTGGACGAACGCGGAGCAGCACCAGCGAGAGAGACCACCAGCGTACACGGGTTGATCCACGGAGAATCAACAAACCCTTGGATCGCCGTCTTCCCTTCGCGGAAGCACGGAAGACTTTTCGCAAGCTACATTTCACCAGCACCAGTCGCCCAACCCAAAAGTCCGCCTTTCGCGTGACGAGGATCTACATGAATTCGCCCTGGCGTCTTCGCATCTCGTCACCGAGCGATGATATTAGTATATTCACTGCAGTGCCGGTCGCCAATCCGCTCGAAACGATTCCAATTTCACGGAGCGGCTGTCAGTCGATCGCCGTCGGTGCTTCGGGCATATCTCCCTTTAATACAGGCGCCGCGCCGGCCGGGCGTAGCTTAAAGTTGCGCTTCACCGAGCGAAACTCCTCAGGAAAAACGTAACGAAAAAGGTAACACCAAACAGTGCAGTACCACAACGCACCACGACAACCAACAGTTTCACCCAGCTCCGAAATTATCGGAGTAATCGAACAATATAGGCAATCCTTTTAGCGAGCGCGGCCCAAACGCCTAACGTTGATTTCATCGACGATCGCCGGCACCGCGAACCAGCGCATCCGACGAGTACCCGGGGAAACGGGATCGAGCGAGCTCGAATGTTCGCCCGGAGGTGCCGAATTGCACTTCCGGTAAAATCGTAATTTACACCGCGACACAAAGCGGTGTAACGTCCACACCGTTGAACGACCGAATTGTGACTGCGGACTATGGGCTTGGACGACCGTGGCCCCGCCGCGGTTCGCCCAGGACGGGGCGAACGCACCCCGCCCCGTCCGCGAAGCAACGCCCCTTGTCGACGAGCACGCCTCCCTCCCCGAAGGTCGGCGCCTCCCCTTTCCACGACAGACACGGCTGCTGTCTTGCAACCCGCGGCGATGTCAGATTGAAATTTCATTGGAATAATTAATTGTACGAAAATTTCTCGCCAATAATGAGAGAGAGAGAGAGAGAGAGAGAGAGAGAGAGGAGAGAGAGAGAGAGAGAGAGAGAGAGAGAGAGAAAGAGAGAGAGAGAGAGAACAGTCAGCGAATCTGCTGATAACTGCAATGTTTTTGTAGATACTTTAACTGCCACGAATGATTGGGAAATAATTGCATTCTTCTCGAACGGATTACATTACAATTGATAGACAATTGATTTCTATGATAACACCGGGAATTATTAACGATAATAACTAAACGTACATGGGGAAAATTTTCTTTTAAAATTTACATTCAAAATTTGATAATTGTGGGATAATGTGTGACTTCGAGAAATTTTACTATACTTTTTAATAAAATTTACTACATTTTTAGTAAATTTTGCTGAAAGTATAGTAAATTTTACTATATTTTTAGTAAATTGTACTAAACAGTATAGTAAAATTCCTCGAGGTCACACATTATTTTACAATTACCAGATTTTGAGGGTAATTTTAAAAGAACATTCTCTCCGTGTAATAACTAAATTATCTAGCCAACCGGATGCGTCCTCTTGTAATCTATGTGAATTACGTATCTAAAAAAAATGTTATAAAAAAATGTTATATATTATAAAAAAGAAAAGCTGTTTCGATTCTATAGATATGATTATCTAAAATAATTTGTTTTATCACTAATTATCGCCGTATGTTAATATATATTTTACTTGACTCGTAATTATTTTTATTATCATTTGCTTATATGTATTTTTTACATCAACAAATATCTCTACAAAAGGAGCTTGTAAAAGGATACTTTATTAAATGTTGTATACATCAATGTGTCAAATTTCATCCTCCATTCCTCCCTTGTTAGTATTACAATCTTTTACGCAATAATATAGCGTCATGAACCAAAATGCTAAATATGTTAATCTCTGCGAACAATTTTGCAATTTTGTTTTAAGAATCATAAAATTATTCTTTTTTAGAGATAAAAGAATGTTTCATTAATCCACCAGAAATAATTATAATTAAACATGTTCTATACAGAGTGTTTGGTAAAGATTTATGCAATCTTTATAAACAGGTAGAGCGCATTAAACTGAACAGAAAAGTTCTTTACCGTTTTTCCATTTTCGCAATAGTTAACGAGTTATTTTGATTACACAGGTATACAAAAAAAGTGATGTTTCTTTTTGAAATTGGGAAAAAATAAGCCAATTCAGCAATTCTGACCGGATTTGAATTCAGCAAGTCAACATACATAAGGATTAATTAAGTTTGATCCGCCGAACCAATCACTTTTTTGTGTGCCTGTGTAATCATCAACTTATTAACTATTGCAAAAATTGCAAATATTTGGTATGAATAAATATATTATTTATTGTACAATCTAATTCATTATTACATATTATTCAGATTATCGGTATAAACAGATTTCTTCAATTATTATTGTATACACGGGGGAGTGAGGGTGTTATTCCTGTTCTATCACATAACTCTCTTAAATTGTGCAGAATATTGTAGTGCAAATTTTGAATGCATTAATAAGAATGAAACGCGCGGTCCTTTTGCAAATTCGTATCCGGGCGGCAATACGGTCCAACCTAATCTAATCTAACCTGACCCGACATGGATCTGGTCCTACGACTCATCTCGTCCATCAATTCTCGTTCCCGACGAGGCAACGCTTTTGGCAACGGTCGGGCCCTACGTCCTGCCGTGACGGGGCCCCGATAGCTTCTTGGGGTTTATCAAAAAGAAAAAGAGCGTCGCCGAAAAACGATCATCCGATTACGCGGATGTCGCGTGCGCGTCAGCATGGCGCCTTCCCGCGAACGGGGTGGTCCACCCATTCACGGTGACCTCCCCTCCCCTCCCGTCACCTTCCTTACTTTTCGCGCGCCACGCCCCGATAACGAGACCGGCCCGTGCCCGCGCTTTTTGCGTGCACGTCCACATGCACGCGGACGTACCGATCGCCCCGCCCCGCGAGCGCGCGATCAAACGCCATGACGCGTGCGCCTCCACTCGCGGGACTGTATGACGCGCGTTCGAATTACCGCCGCCATACTTTTCGATAGGAAAGCACCACGGCTTCGAGACCGCGATCGCCGCGGCGAGCCAACGCGGCTCCAGCTATTCTCCCGTTCTATTCCTCGCCGCCGTTTCCCGTATACATCCGGACATTGTACGGAGAGACATCTGATCGGCGGTATCGGCCGGTCACGCGATACCCCGCGTCGAGTCTGGGAAAGCGACTGGCAATGTGTTATAGCGCGAATATTCGACGAACACAATCTCGACTTAATTATATCTCTTAGATATCCCTCGCGATATCCCGACTTTCGAAATAATATCTGAGGTCTACTCGATATTTCTGACGTATCATCTGAGAAAAAGAGAATTTTAACACGTTGCGATCTGTATTTGTCAAGAATGTCGAATTGTCGGATCGTTGGGACACTCTTATGTATGCAATTTTACAAATTTTGGGAATTCCCGCGTGTTCCAATCTCAGATCTAATCTCTTATTTCTCGGGCTGTAAGCATAATTTTTCATGTTAAATTAAAATAATTGCAATACATTTCCTTAACGAGGAACGTTAGCATTGGTATTTCTTTTTGCACGCTATAATTTAATAAAATTGTAACTTTATTTAACATATAAAAATTATCTTCCGCTCTCAATGCAGTTCTTCCACTTTCGATGCAAGAGCATCGCTGGCAGAGTCATCTGTTGCTTTATTTGAAAGTTTTACAGGGGAAAAAAATATCGATGATAAGAAAACACGTATGAAAAACAGAAAAGATATTAGTTGTAAATTGTTATCGAAACTATTTTATTAACTGAATACATAATTAAGATGCGAATTATAACAAATTATTGCGACGGAACATATGATCAACGTAGCATGTAAGATCGTGGATCATTCGTGATAATAGAAACACACGTGACGGTAGACACAACATATTTTTTAATTACAAAAAGTAAAACTTAAAATAATGAAATTACATCAGTTTTGTTACCTAATTCATTAATGTATGATATGGAATTGAGAAAAAAAAAATTCTTTGCCGAAACCCGGGATTGAACCGGGGACATTTAGATCTTCAGTCTAACGCTCTCCCAACTGAGCTATTTCGGCTTGTACGGATGATCGTCTCGTTCCACTTTAGGATGGTATATCATGCCACCACGTAATCTTGTACCGTTGGACGGACTCGTGATTAGTGACCGACCTTTGTTCCTTCCCGGTTTTGTGTGTGATCATTCAAACGATACGCTGCTCCCGATTTTGAGCAGCAGGCAGCTGTCAGTCAATTGAAATATACGGATACAAGTATACCGGTGCTGTGGAGCAAAAGAGAAAAGATGCGTCGAGCTATGATCAACTGTAATCAGGTGCAGACCGAGGTGGTGTCGGAGGGGCGTTGGATAGAGGAAGACCGGCTACCGGATTCCAGCAAGCATGTAGTTCTCGTCATTCCCGGGAATCCAGGTATTCCGCGATTTTACGAAACCTTCGTCAAGACGCTCAATTCGAGATTAACGTCGGACGTACCTGTGTGGATCATCGGGCATGCTGGACACGTTCAGCCACCACAGAACCTGGACATTGCTATGCCTGGCGACCAGAAATGGGCAGAGTGCTATAGTCTGACAGCGCAGATTCAACATAAGGTATCTCACCACTCTGGTGCTCAGGCACTTTCCGTCTCCTGATCTCTCGTAATAAATACGTGGTTATATAATTGTATGCTTCCAGGCTGAATTTATACTAAAATACATTCCAGAGGATGTGCATTTACATCTCATTGGGCATTCCATAGGTGCCTGGATGGTACTCAATTTGCTTAAAAACAACGACATTAATAAAAGAATACAAAGGTGCTATTTATTATTTCCAACAATAGAGTACATGGCGGAGTCTCGCAATGGAATGTTCTTTAACACTTTTGTATGTTGATTGTTTTGCCTGTTATTGTTACATTTATCATATCTATGAAGCGTCATAAGTGTTGCACTTATTTCTCATGGTTCTAATAATATTTTATTTTTTCAGGTATCACGTGTTGCACCAGTTTTGATTTTCCTGTCTTGGATCTTTACCTCAATGTTCCCAGTAACTCTACAAACGTTTATGATACGTGGTTTTGGTATGTTTTACGGCATCCCAGCCAGATGCGTCAGAGCGGTTCGAGAAATGCTGCATCCGTGGTCGTTGAGTAGAGTAATTAAGCTTGCCAGGGAGGAAATGAAATTTGTAAAGGAAGCTGATCATGAGACTATATCGAAACATGCCGATAAACTTTGGTTTTACTACGGTTCCCGTGATGGTTGGGTACCAGTAAAATATTATCAAAACTTAATATTGAAACATCCTGACTTAAATGCTCAATTATGCCAGCGTGGCTTTCAACATTCGTTTGTGTTGAGGGATGATGTAGACATGGGACACATCGTCGGCGATCTCATCAACGAAGACTTGAGTCGTATGAATTAATGTATTATTATAAATTATTTCTGGCATTTCTTTTGGTGCTAAATATTTTTTTATGCTTTTGCATGTGGAAAGGTTGATTATGTTATTACTGTTTATGTTATTGTTTTTATTATAACATTTTTAGTTATACTTTATTCTATCATTTTTTATATTATATTTTTTACAAGAATGTATCAATAATATAATGACTATAATCAAATATAAAATGTGAACACAGAGTGTGAGCAAAGACAATGGACTTTTTATTAAAATTGTTAACTTTATATAATAAATTATTATAAACATTTTGTATAACTCCGATTATTACAGATGATTACAGTTTTAGTTTGATTTAAAGCGACGCGATACTTCCGATGATACTTTGCATTCGCGAGCTCAGATTTTGATTTTTGGCGCCATTCCTGTCAGCTGATATAACTAGGCGAACTTACATCTAGGACGTTCAGCTTTCCAACCTTATTTCCCCAGAATTAATTTGTAGGAGACAATTGTATGTAATCCCAAATTTTATTCATTATTTTAATTCGTAATTTGACATTCCGTTTCTAACATAATTTTTAACCGTCTAAAAAGAAATTTTAAAGAAGCAACAGAGCAAAAGTTTTTTTTCAAATTCTCGTGACAATGCAGCCACAACCAATTAGTTCGACCAATCAGATTGCTGCTGCGGCTGTAATCTGCCAATCGGATTCCTTTCTCTCGTTATGTGTTTAAATGCAACCAATGTGGTGCATCTGTGCCACCCTCCTCTTCCCTCTGAGCATCGAGTGGGCTCAGCTCAGCTCAGGCCATTTCTCCTTCTCGCGTTCCATTGTTGCGTCAGAGCCAGAGTACGTCGGGCGGCGTCGTGACGCACACTCAGCCAGTTAGCAGGTAGTTGTCCCGAGGTTCGCTAGACCTAGCACTGTTGTCACAGCCAACCGTGTCATTCGACCACCGGGCGGCGTCTGTGAATTCGTCTCGAAAGGAACAGCAGCATCGAAATGTCGCGCCTCGCGGTGGCGTTACTTCTGATTTGTCTCCACGCGGGATCTGTTTACGGTAAGAAAAAAAAAAACGAGATCGTCCGGCAGGGCGGTCAAACGCGATCCGCCAGGGGAATTGACGCGCGTACGTGTGCGTCTACACACGGGGGTCGTGGATTACCTCAATCCACAGACACTTATCGAGGCGTATATAGGGCAATGATTAATGACACCCCGCGTACGATCAAAGAGGCTCGTTCTTGCGTAACGTTACGTTTTTTTTTTACATCAATGGCTGTAGGAATAATCGATTGTTATTATTATCTAGCTTTCCGAATCGGCAGACGCGGTGTGCTATCGCGATTCGTTTACCTTACGCCCTTATTATCTTGGAATGCATTTCTTATCTTTTTATTTTTTTCAATGGACTAGAGCTTCTCACCGAAGTTTTTTGAAGTTAAAATTATTTTTTACGCAGCGTGATCAAAAAATCTATTTATCAATTAATCGAAATTGAGTCAAAACATTGATATGTATTTTAATTTATATGAAATGAAAAATACAAATTATAAAATGATTCATGCAGCATCCGATTGATGAATCCCATTATATGTGCAAATGTAATTTTATGCTCTGTAAAAATTGATCAATTGATGAATTAAAACACCTCAAATGTTAGAAGTGGAAATCCTTCACGTAAAATCTGTGTCGCTTTGTTTCATGTATAATTTTACAACTTGTAAAATTATATTTAAATACATTATAATTTAATAGAAATTTAAATAGACTATACTATTAAATCAGACAAATTGTATTCTTGCATATTTAATATAATTCACTTAAATAAATATAATAAAATATGAAGTATTAAGAATATGCTACGAATGCTACGAGGATCAGTTTACAAACTTATTCGAGATAAGTTCACGTCCGACTATTTATTTTCACGAACCTCGTGAAATCGGAGAACCTTCTCGCAGTGTTATGCGATAAATTAATCATTTCCGTTGAAAAAGAAATGGATAACGAATTCCTTGAATTCGGCTCCATTGGGTCAGCAAATTACATTAAAATTTATTAGGATTTCTGTGGCTAAATGAAACGCGATTGTTAATAACACAATAAAATTTCACGTTCTTTTTTTTTCGATGATTTATATAAAAAATTCGAACATTATATGTTCGATCTTCCCTAATGGTTTGAAGTAAGAAGAAATGGCCATCCAGTTTGAACATTTCGTATAATTAAGAAGCGCAGTATGTCCTGGAAATAAAAGAACAGTTTTTTCACGAATCTTTTTTATACTAATATTTGAGAAAATTTAGGTTTGAAGTAGAATAATTTCAAAAACTTTCGGATGTGTTTAAATAAATAAAGTTCAAACATATCTCTTCAGTTCAAATTTGAGATTTGAACTGTCGAAACTATTCAATGGCTTGACGTTCTCTGAACTTTACTTTTTTAAAATTACACTTTATTATATTATATTATCTCTTTTTAGATAATTTATATATATATATTTTTTAAGCGGTCTTATAATTTTTCTATATCTCAAAAATATGTAGCGTTATTTATTTCTTTATATGTAATATCATTATGCAGTGAAATTAGAGAGATCACTTTATTATTTATTAGGCTGACTCTCTTCAGGAAAGTGGTGAGATAAGATAAGCGAAAATGTACGTAGGCGGTAAATGCTTCCTACCGACAACGTTCTTGTCGATAGGACACGTTGCTTCTTAATTTGCCGTAGTTCGATCTAGCCAGTTATCGATTTTGGTTTCCTGTGAAACCCGATCTATTGTCTGACTGTTAGTGGCGCGGCGATCAAAAAGGCGCCATGTGCACATTATAATTTAATATTAATTATAACACGTATCGTAATTCAAACGATTTTTTGTTCCTACGTCGTATTGATAAGAAATATCAGCTGTGGCTTAAAATATAGACAAGTAATCGCAGTAATTAATTGAAATAAACGCATTGATTGAACCAGTATTGATTTATTATAAACAGACAATTTCGTAGATTCTTTTTTACGCTTGCGTCCGTGTATGTACACAACTCTGTGATCGATTAGCATACATGGAATCCGATAATGTTATCACGAACTGTGTATAAATTGTGTATCTTTTTTAAAAATATTTGTATTAAAATTTAGGAAACAGATATTTTTATAAATATATGTGCATATATTTAATAAATTTTATAAATATATATGCATATATTTTAATAAATTGGATAAAACCGAGGATATTAAACAACACAAAAAATAAAAAGAAATTTAGTCTGAAATCTGAGCAGATTTTGCTTAATAATATTTTTATATTACTTATTAAATATATATTTTTTAGTTCTATAAACTGCGTGCCGATTAAACTTTTTGATCCTTGCGAATGAAACTCGATCAGACATCAATTTTTTAAATATATGATATTCTAAGACAAAGAAATTTATTGCCAAGTACAGAAAAGTGCTGAGATCTATGAAACAATAATAAATTGACCCAGAGCAAAATAACTTTTCGAATGCCGGCGAACGAAACTCGACGAACCATTTTTCCAGGAATGAAATGCGTCATCGTAGACGTCTAATCTCCGTCACGTATTATAAGTCACATATTAATGTTTACGCACGGTAATATAAACTGTAAATCGCGATCGTGCTCAACCGTTGGCGATTTAGAGTCGTAGTGGTGTTCAGAATTCTTACAGCTAAATATTTTTAAATATTTGCAGCACCACAAATAAACAGAATATATTAATATTTAGATAATGATTAAAATTAAGTTTAAAGCGATGTTAAATTGAAATCCGGAATATTTGGAAAGTAAAAGAATGACAGTTCTTTTATCAGCTTATTCTGCTTTATTTTTTTTAACAGCTAGTATTTACGAAGTTTTTAGTATAACGAAATATCTTAGAATATGTTTAATTTTTAGGAATCGATTGCAGCTATGCAACCTCTAAGAGTTTTTTCGAAGACGTATTAACTACATGCCCAAGACTGACAGATGCACGAGACAAAACATATTGCTGCATTGATATCACTAATGAGAGAGCCTATTGCTGCAATGCCGAGGAGTTTGCGCTGCAGGCTGGGTAGGATATCGCAATTACAATCGCACGTAATGTGCTTATAATAGGTTTAAAGTAAATAGTAGATAACTAATACGTTAATTGTAGATGCGATTTTTTACATAATTCGCAAATATTAAGATTAAGAATAACAGTGAACAATCACTTGAGAAGCGATTTGTATAACAAAAGATATAATGCACGATATATTCTATTAATAATATACTTATAATAATATTACTTTACAGAAGCATTTTAATTCCGGCAATAATTGGAGTGGTTGTAGTCATTGGACTAATGGTATGCTGCATATCTTGCCTCTGCTGCAGCTGTTGCCCCTGGTATCGCCGTCGTCAAGGCACCGTCTATGGAAGTACGTCTTCTCTCTTAAATTTTGTGTATTAGTATTGGGTTTATCATTCACAATTTTCCTAACATTAAATTTCACTACACTTATATATTTTCATTATGCGTGAAATAAACGTTGACATTGATAGATATCAATGAATAGCTTGTGTCAGAGACAGCAGCGAGTGTCTTTATTTTCTTACAAGTATTATTTTAAAATATTTAATATTACAAATTCATATCTTTTCTTTGTGCGATAATAAACGCGCAATCACAAATATTAGTTAAATGTTATTTAATTTAAAAGAAAGTTTATATGTATTCTGATGAATTCTGAATTGGCCAGTAACAGAGTCATCATTCTTTCTAGGACGATCAACCATGGCATAATTTCGACACATCATTCCTCCTACGAAGAATATTTATATGTCGATATTCGAAAGATTTTTAACAGCTATTTGTATCCTGCTTTCTATATGTAATCTAACATTGAGCTTGTTCCTATGAGGAACATGTACTTATATAATTTATATGTATATCATATATGTATACCAAAGTGTATTTTTTCTCTTTATATAAGAATATCTGCATTACACTAATATTTTTACATTATATACTTTAAGTAGAAAAGTGCCAAGAATACTCCTAGTATATGTAAAAAGTGTTGTTTTTAATTTTTTTTAATTAAAATTTTTTAATTTTAAATTGTACACTGATAGTCTTTTTTTGTCTGACATACATTAACAGTATTTTTGTAGAAAGTCTAAGATTAAATTCTTATGGAAATGCTGTATTCTTATATGGAGAATTTAATTTTATTTACAATTAGATATAAGATAATTTGCACAGTGGAAACCAATCTGAGATACACATGCATATTATATACATAGCAATAATACGCTGCGTTACACTACTAAAGATTTTATATTTGATTACAGTGCCTCGCATAGTGTTAAATTCACTAAAATGTACATATAAAATGTTCCTCTTCATATGTGATAAAAATATACAATATAGTTTTTAATTTAGATTTTTTTTATACTCGAGAGCAATGAGTTAATCCATGAAAGTGATAATAATGTTAAATATTATTAAGTGTATAAATTTAAATGGAACATTTTGTATGTAGAGTGCCTTTATTCTTTTTTTGATTGATGTATTTATATCTTCCAGATATACTACATGAAATGTGTTCAAATAAACATTCCTTCCACTTGTGCATATGTATACGTATATATCTAATATTAAACTCAGTAATTTAGCAACATTAGACTGGCTTAATTAAGTATTATAGTCACCATGCAGGTCATGTATCTCAACTATACATATAAGTACTATAAAATGCTAGAAAAAATACACTAATTTTTTTCATAAAATAAACATTTGATATACAACTATTTGATACCCAACTTTATCACCAATGTGTAATAATTAATTTTACTTTAATTCATTAATAATATAGTTAATAAGAAAACACATCTAAAGAAAATTTCGATTAATTAGATAGTGTTTTTTTTAAATTTAAGATCTGTTTGGAAAATTTTACTAAATTTGTTTTTATTTTAATTTGATTTTATTCTTGATAATATCTGTTTGCTCGCTGTCTCTGAGATAAACTTAAGATACGTTTGAAAGCTTTTTGTATCGGTTACACGAGTATTTGTTACAGATCTTCAAGCACCTGTAGTGCAAGTAATTCAGCCCCAGGCGAACATTCCACCAAGTTACATCAGCCAACCTGCTCAAAACTATGCGCCACCATATCCAACAGGCTCGACAGGTACTTTATCAAAATTTCTATGTATAGATTTTATCTCGAATTTACATCTGAATGTTTAATGTAGAGTCATTAAGATTTATAAAAAAATATTTCAGCTTCTCAGATATATTTTTGGTTCTTTTTAGAAAATTTGGTGCTGTTTTTGTTATGTAATATTGAAAACATAGAAGAGAAGTGCACAGTAAATCCTTCATTATTGATAATTTTTATTTAACTTTTTAGGGATGGCGCAACCCCCACCGTACACTAATGAAGCATATGCTAAACAAGCTCCGTACAATCCTAATTATCTGCCATCACAGTGATAATTATCGATGAAAAATTTATAATGGTCCTCTCCATTGTTTACGCGGTGATCATCGTTAGCCTCAAATTTATACAACAGAATATGTCATTTATGTGTTGTCTTACCACAATCGTAATTCATGAATGATTGTCATCCATAAACACTCGCAGAAATTTTTACTTTTTACAGTTGTATGTTTTTCTTGGTTGATACAAAATGTATTCTAAAAAAAAATAGTTTATAAATCCGTTTTTTTTACAAAAACGGACAGAACAAATTTTGTGAAATACTCTCGAAGAAATATGAATTTATATAATAAAGAAAAAAATAAATTATTAAAAAAAAATTGTATAAGCACTAAAATATTTTCTTGATACAACTTTATCCATTATTGTAGATAAAATTAATGTTCCACATAAGTTTTATTAATCTTGTATCTTTAAAAATTGTAACGATATACTGAATTCTGAAACAATAAGAGTCCTTTAAACAGGAATAAGAAAGTTTTTATATTAACCTGTATTGTCAAATGTGGATGGTAACGCATAAAAATTAGTATTTCAATAGAAAAGTTTATCTAAATTTAATCATGCTCGTTACTCGACGAAGGTGCAGGATTATAGGAAGATGCCTTAAATATGTGTGTGTGCGTGTGTTTGTACAATAGTATAATTCATTTAATCCAGTGAAAATTGCGTTATTATTCTCATTATTTTTGATATACAATAATAATCGTTAATAATTAATTAGGTACAGGAACACTTTAACGTTCGTGATATTTTAATGATCAGTTACATACAATTAAAAATGTCGATTGCATACGTTGCCTTCAGTATCGATTTTCAAAGGCATCGAATTTACGCGATCGAATTTACAAATAAATGGTACATATGTCATTGTTTTTTTTTATCGATTTTCTCACGGGAATCACGCGTAAGAAGCGAGCTCCGGCAAATTATAAAGTCGAATCATCGATCGATGGTCATCTGGTATTTTTCGCAAGTTTATATTATACATAATGTAACAATTATGTGTTATAATTTAATTTTTTCAGTCTCGAGTTTTCTTTTTTCTTCAGTAAAAGAACTCGCGTTTTTCTACAGCTTCTTTCTCTTATAAATCGAGAAATGAAATAGATTAGGTACATTCTTACACTACTGCGATCTTTATTAGAATATACAATCGAACATTTTAATGCGAGACGTTTAAATCCTCGCATATTTTCACGCGCGTAAAAATTTTAAAAAATTTGAGTAATTCAGGTTTCTATAACTGAAAGTTAAATGAAGCGTAACAATTGGTTTTAATAGACGAAGAATAAAAAAAACAAGACTTGATATCAATAAATTTGTATCATTAAAAAAAAGTCTAGTAATAATAATCAAGCCTAAATGAACTAAAGCTTCAATAATTTCACATTAAATGTTCAGTTACCTGACATATGTCAATATCCGGGCACTGGGTACTCATTATGCACATATTAGGAAAATTTGTAATGTTTCCGTGAAAATTTTCAATCTTATTTTGTATAAATTATATTGGATTGTAGCTTATAAAGATCTAGTCTCATTTGTGGCTTGCAACTGTCGAATATTTGTAAAGTGTTACATTTAATTTAATTTTTTTAAAATTTAAATTATTTTAAATTTGCACTGACATTTTTTTGTCTTACATACATTGACAGTATTTTTATAGAAAGTCGAAGATTAAATTCTTGTCGAAATGCTGCATTTTTATATGGAGAGCATAGTTTTACAATTGGATCAAGATAACTTGCACAGTGGAAACCAAATCTGCGATACACATGCATATCATGCACATAGCAATAATATGCTGCGTTACACTACTAAAGTAAAAGTAAAAAATTTTATATAAACCGTTTTGCTATTTGATTACAGTGCCTCGCACTATTATAGTGTTAAAATATATATATATATTGTATATGTTCTTCATATGTGATAAAAATATACCAAGGAAACGATTTTCTTACGATACAAAATATTTATTCAAACAATTTGGTAGATCAGTACCCACGTGTCCATGTATTATTGAATATCGATATCGATTAATATAATCAAACTCAACAAAATGTCAATTTTAATTTTCTAAATATTCAGTGATTAGTATACCAAACGGTTGGTTATATTACTTTTAACTTGTTTGGTAATATTTGCTAAATATCGTATTAATCTAAACAAAAATACAGTTGGTAGTTATTACTAGACTTTTTCAGCATAGATACATAAATTCTTGTGGAATTTAATATCAGACACGATATTTTTTTTCTATCAGGATTGGGCCCCCGTACTGCACAATTCATAAATATCTCTTAACCATCTCTCTTAGACTTATATTTCGACCTTACTGCACTAAAAAGGCACATATTTCCGCACCTGATACAAACGTTATTACAATCTAAACGCTAATAATCTTCCTTCTTTCCTCCATCGGTCTTTGCCGTCCCGATGCCAACTGCGTGTCGACACATACTATAAATATCGCCCCTTTTATTAGGCTATTTACGTTTGGTGAACTTATTTCATAATATTGAAGATTGACGGATTGATGCAACGGTGACGGTAGTGGCACAATGGGGAAAAAAAAAAACATGATTCGTAATTTCTTTCCAATTTCATGTTTCGCGCATATGTAAAATATATTACATATATTACATATATGTACGAAGTGATGTCTCGTATTTACGTAAAATATACGTAATATATTTTCTTAAATGCTAATTTGTAATAATTATCATCTTCTATGTAAGTCTAGTGCCTACGCAGACCTTACTAAGGCGATCAACTACGCGGATCTTTGTACAGTTATGTGGAGAACTATGGGAAGTCTTCGAGAGGAAGAAATTGTTTAGTCGGTCGCAATGTATTCGCTTTTTCGACATGTTGTGGCCGTTTTCGCTCAAACCCCGTGATACTGTGCCAGATAAAATTATAATAGTATAATTTCATCTGGCAAAAACCGTACCGACAAAACGCATAACATTGTCATCAAAAACATTATATGCTAATTATGTACAATAAAGCGCTGTCGCGCGAACTGTCAATCGCGTGTAAAACGTATTTGTTGAGATATTTCACATAAAGAATGCAGTTCTCTTTTTTTGTTTCTCTAGCTTAAATAAACTCACAATGTATGTATATATATGGTTCTGGTCTAATTCCCGGTTAAATAATTGTCAAGATAAAATTAGTGTTTCGTCCTATCAGTGAGGCTAGAAAACATGTGATCCGATATCGATCTGAATGGAAAAAAACCTAATAAAATAATTACTGTTTGATCGTATTAATAAACAAAACCTACGAGGTTTCTATGAGGTCGAGGATTATTCGACAAACAGTATTTGACGTGAGGCCATTTTTTTTTTTTAATTTGTCCACAACGTTCACACGCGAAACAATATTGCTTGACGATAGTTTTCTTTTTCATCGATAATAACATTAAAACTATTTTCTTAGGCAATTATGAGAAAGAGGCCGCGTGACAAGCGTTAATATGTATATATGTATAAACACCGAGCGCGTCGGTTTGCCGGCTTAGTGGCGGATCTCTTAAATAATATTTATTGCGGCACTTGGTCAGAATACGCGCATTTCGCGCGCTCGGTTTTTTATTCAGTCTATTACTCGAGCGCCTTAACTTGCGCCATCACTTTGCCCTCCCATAGTGGCAGAATCTCGGCATCGTCCGTTATCTCTTCTTGTATGACTTTCGTATCTAAGTCTTCGCACTCCGTTTTGAAAAAGTATCTAAAAAAGTATAATTAAAAATATATATAATTAAAAGATTCACAAAATTATTTGGTATGTCGAACAATTAACACAATGCATTACCGATAACTCCCTTTCTTCGGAAGGTACTCCTTGAATTGCTTCAACGTGACATTGTGACCAGGAATTTTTGTCCTATAAGGAAATTGCTCGTCACAGAAACTGAACACAACAGTGGTGAAATCATCCTGCTTCGGTTTCCTCAAAGTAGACTGATTCGACTGGACGTACGGCTGACTTTGCGACGGAAACTCGTACGCCTGTTTCGAAATGTTGAGATGTCGTTGTTTGCAACTAGCACGCGTCTTATTTTCTTCCATAAGCCTTCTACAAGTCTCTTCTAATTGTATAACCTACGACATAGTTGTTCGTCACGCATATATCGATTCATAAAAAAAGAAGAAAAAGAGCTCTTATTCACCGTGTGAGGTGGTGGCAGAGGTGGCATTCCCGGATCAGCTACAAATGGCTGGGCAGGTACTCCCATACTCCACGTTTCTCTGTTTGGTCTTTCCAAGGACCCGCTGCGCGAGCCGTACCTCTTGCCATGGCGACTACTGTGCTTCAAGTCAACTTTCTTGTCAACTTCTTTAAACCGAGGCAACAGGCGAACATCCTTATTTATGGAAGGCCGCACATCGCTGACTACGCTTACCCCGCTATCCGTTAACTCCGTCATCGATTTTTTCGTGGCTGATCGTCTCGTCATGTCCGACCTTCGGAATCTTTGGTCGTGGCCTGTGCAAAAAAAAATCGTTTTACTGTTGGTCAGGCTTTGTAAATAATGCGTACACACGTGTTGCTGTTAATCATATTTACCTTGAGCATGCAGACCCTGTTTGTGGAGGAAATCACCGTAATCTGATGGCACAGATTTAGATTTGGGTAGATGTGAGCCTAGTGAACTCACTGAGCCGGCAGTTCCAACAAGGTTCCAAGAGGGGTCGTTGCCCTCTGGGAAGTCATGGATGTTGCCACTATCTACCGAGAATGTGGAATGAGTGGGACGCCTTCTCTCGGGAGATCTCGACGGTGTCTGGTCTGACCAGACGCGAGATACGTGCTCATCGAGAATCGCCTGATCGCTGTCTTCCTCGATAGACGGCTTTTCTTTCAGCGCAACGCCCAGAGTCTTGGGAGCCCCACCAGTTTCTACCAACGTATCACTACCGATCGATACGTCGTTCTCCTGATTCAAACATTTTTCCAATTTCTCTTGGGCCTTTTGCTCTCGCGCAAGGAGCTCCAATTTCTGAGTGAGCATTTCCGCGAATTGTTCTGCTGACAACTGCTTCGGAGATGCCATACGCTGAGTCCGTGGGACAACGTGATGCGCCATGGACTCGCGATTTATATTGGCGGATTCTTTAATTGCCCTACTAGATTGCTTGCTGTATTGCTTCTTGCTCCTCTGTCTGTTACTCGTCCCATCGCTGCAAATGATATATCACAAACATATATGGATCAGTAATTGCTGATATGAATTTAATCTCATACTAAACAATATAAATTTGAAAAAGTTGACGATTAAAATGAAAGCTGGAGAAATTTCACTTCTCCATTTCAGGTGCAAAATCAAACAATATGTAGAATTAACGAGAAGTAGGCAACTTACATGGATCCGTCGTTGAGGGACACATTGTCCACTTCAGTACGTGCATCACTGCTCAAACTCTGAAGCTCGGAATCCTGTCTGGATACTGGGTTGTAGGAGGAATATTGTGCGTGCAATCTGGATACGTGCATGTGATACGGACTAGTCCCATGTTGCAAGTAAATGCTATAAGTGCCACGCAAAATAGCAAAAGAAAAACAACTAAATAAAAGACAAATAAAAATATTGAGGTTATCTCTCAAACAAACAAACAATTTGCATATTCTGCATATACGAATAAACTATCAAATTATCAAAAACGTTATTAAGGGGGAGAATAACAAATCGATTTTGGCGATGTCAATCGCTTCGGAAATCGGGGTAATGATAAAATGTAAACTTAAAATATAATTAAAATTATGCAAGATTCATCACATCAAGCTTCAAAAAGAAAAGACGAACAAAAAACGACAGCATTGTTAAGGCATTCGCAGGGCTGATTTGAAGCATACTGTACAGATGACGAATGGTACTTTAAAAATATATATTGACAATTTCATGAAAAATGCATTACCCGGCGTACGCTTCTGGTCTCGGTCGTAGATCCATCGCTCTTGTCTGTTGAGTAGCCATTAGCATATCTTTGGTCAATCTCAGTTCCCCAGGCGTTCCGCCGGTCGAATGCGAATTGTGTGTATGTATACAACTGGTGGCGACGTATTCGCTGTCCTCGTGTACGGTGGGCAACAAACTCGGTCCACAGGAGATGGACATTTCGCGACTGCCTGAACTGGAGCTCGGGCAACCGCCGGAATCGGGATTCTGACAGGATTGTACGTATTGCACGTAAACGTCAGATTGAAGAAAGTTGGGATATGTCGTTTCGTTGATTAGCCGCTCCACTTCCAGCTGCACGATGTCGAATACCTTGTCATCGGCGCGGCCTTCCTTGACCCGCCGATCCGCCTCCTTCATCACATCTTCCGGTATACATAGCTGCGACTTGAGAAAAAACCTCCGATAGATGAGCTTCACCAACTGCGAAATCTTCTCCATGTTCTTTTGTTCTTTGAGGCCCTCACAGGCGAACCAGAAGTTGAGCGGATCCAAATGTCCCTCCTGACTTAGGTACCTCTTGAACAGCTCCAAACCTACCGGATCCTCTAGCAGGGAGTGCAGATTTCTCGCCCACCGTGCGTAAGCAGGGGGTGAATTGCTCTCCATGGTAGTGGTTCCGCAACAACCCTCTGGCTCAAATCCCAGCGGCGCGGAAACATCGCAGCCACCGCCGGAGACTTGCGATGTCGCAAAAGAAGAGCGTCTTGGTGTCAGAGCAGGACTCTGTGGACGGATCCGGCTGACATAGCTTCCAGTTTCCTCTCCTAAAACATGCAAAGAGCTTGCTATAAATTCTCATTTTATTAAAAAAATCTCGTTTTTAAAGAACATGAGCTTTAACTAGAGCTACTTTTCCAAAAAATGTGTACATGATTTCTTATTATCAATTCTTTTACTCTTTTGTCATTTTTGTTTTACCTGGCACTGGCGGCCTAGGAGAGTTTTCATTGAAGCAACGCGCTTCGTTTTGCCGAGATGCGCTCATTCTATCTATTATGGCCTTCATGTGCTACTTTATTATCTACGCTTGACTTTTGCCCACGATGCCTCTTACTGGACATGGTTAGTCCCAACCTAAAACAGTAAATAAATAAATTTTATAATATAAATTTTACATATTATGTATTTTGTATTTTCGTAAGATAAGAAGAAACAAATTGTATCAAAGTAGAAATAATCAAATAATTTATCAAAACATATATCTCATTTGAAAAAATACATGTATATTCATTTAATATATTTAAATTTAAAAAATGAGTCATTTATGGCAGTTTATGCTACCTAAATGCTATTGATTTCAAAATATTCATATTTCTATGAAAGAGCAGAGTTGGTGCATGTCAACAAAGGAGGGAAATCTGGGATGCTGGATCGATCGAGCTCTGGAGGTGAGTCATATCTCCCAATTAAGCAGCTAAGGGAGTTTTTTCTGTTGTCAGGAACTTTAAGGGTGGAGCGTGGCGGAGAAACTATAGACATCTCTTGGCAGGCTGCGCAGAGGGATGCATTTTTGCGTGTACATGTATATATGCACAACCCCTATTGGTCTGTTGCGCAGACCATTTGTGTGGTATTGATCGACAAAACCTATAACACAGTCTATTGAATGTTCTTGCCAGTTTCAAAAATGTCTAAATCCATATTGCGAGTTTAATATCCTCTATTAACTCCTCCATTCAGGAAATTGAGCTCCAACACAGTGGAAAAAATATTAATAGGTTTATAAGGTAAGGCAATTGGGGGGGGGGGGGAGTATTATGCCTTTAGGGCCTGTTCCTTTGTTATGACAGGGCATTGAAATATGATTCATATGGGCCATACTTCAGTTCGAGCAGCAAATGTACAACTATCCACTTGAGTGAGAGATATTGCCCCTTGTATACATAATTAATTCACAAGAATTGCCTTCACCACATTTAATATGACACACATCACAGCACAAATTAAACTAAAAAACATTAAATATACACAGCACAAGCACACAACCTTCATTACAAGTGCAAAAGTTCTCTATACATTCACAAAAGTATACAAAGCGTAATCAATTTGTATCACCAGCTGAGTACAATTTGCAATGAAATAATTTTGACATAATGCTATCGATATCACATGGCTGTTCTGGCTGTTCGAGAGGGAAGAGGGTATAGCTCCTGAATGAGTATGGAAACTTGATCCTGACTCACACAAAGGCAGAAATATGAAATGAAAACCTGTCATAGTCAATCATCTCGCTCCACCGCACATTTACCTGAATCAAAAGAGAAGAATTCAGTACATACCATTTTGTTGGCGAGACTAACACAGATACAGCCCTTAAATTTGTTAAGTCTACAAGGATCTATTATGATTCTAACAAAGGTGAATAGATACGATGCCACAAACACCACTAAATCTCTGTTATATTACGAAGAGTGTGCCTAGGATGCTTTCGATGGCTTCGATAGCACTGCTGGAGGCATACTGAATCAAGGCTGCGTCCTGACCAGGACCGAAGCCATGCTGATAGAGAGGGTAGGGATAGCGTCTAGACTCCTTGTGACCTATGTCGACAAGCTGACTTCCGATGAAATGCCTCGCTGAAATGCTCTCTCGTATTGTTCGCACTGAAGAGATGAATCAAGACCCTCTAGTTTTGCATTTTATCTATCTCAAGGACTGAACATTTTCACACAGAATCAATTATAAACATATATATTTCATTATTAATGTAGAATAAAAATTATATGTTTCTACATCTAATTTTTATTCAAAGGGAATATCTCAAAAATGCACCTCTTATTTGTTGCTGCACCAGAGATTCTATTAGCACTGGAAACGTAAATCCTCCTGCGTCCAAATAACTTTATCCTATTAAAACATTTTTCTTTTCTTCGTAAGTAAACAAAGAAAATAAAATACAGTTAGGCTATCAATGACAATTGTCAATAACAGAATAGCCAGAGGCTTGGAAGATCGCGTGCCTCTCCCACCCCCTGCCCCCTCGCTACTCGAAGCAACGCTTTCAAAGTGGACGTAACAATCGGGGAAAATTCTTCTCGTTGATTCGATATACCTCTTTCGAGCCGAAAATGGAACGGCGATATATCCCCTGATGAAAGGGAGAGAAAAATGTTTGTCAGCAACGGCGAGCACGAGGAATTAACGTAAGAGGCTTTCCTGGCCGTATCAGCTCCACTACCGCGGACATCTCATTGTTCGCAAGTCTCCCTGAGTTCATTCTCGGACGGACGACGGCGGCGGACGGGCGCTTTCGATTAAGGTCGGCGGAATTTCTTCGTCCTCCTCGTGAAACGCGCGACGCAGCCCTCACGACACAATTGCCGCTTATGTTGACAACGCGCGACATAACCGAATCGCATTTCTTTTTTTTTTTTCTCGTACACTTTTGTCGCCCCCGCCGCCTGCCGTCGGAACGAACGAGGTTCAATGCGTCGAGTCGATAACAGTATCGATCGGTAGAGATCCTTCGAAATCGCCTACACTAACGTACGGGTTCGAAATAAAGTTCGAGTTGCATTAATTTATCAAGCCGGTGTCGCCACCTATCGCGACGGTGACAATTCGAGGTTCGACGAAAAATCTGTCGTCCTCTGATCGTTCGCGGATAGGACAGAGAAATATACGGGGGAGCGCTTACCGTCCCTCCCTCGTAAGGTAAAGTAACTCGCTATTCCGAGTTTAACACGCGTTCGACAAACATACTTTTATGCAGTTTGGAATTATTATTATCAACAGATATCATTGTTAGAAAACTAACGAGACTTCAAAACAATAAACTGCGAATTGATATTTTAAAAAAATCTAATTTTCATACAGATTTCATTAAAATATGATTTATTTGAAATATATTGCTTACTTGTACTTTTTAATAATAAAATTCTTATCTATTAGATAATTTGTCACACCGTTTATTCTAAGAGACATTCTTTTGTGAATCTCTAAGATATTTTATTGAAAACCTTTTATATTATGCGGAGTCACTCTTTAAAAAAATCTGAAAGTCGTTAAAACATCAAGAGAATATGATTGATAAAAAGATTACGCTATTTCCAAGAATTTTTCTAACTTCTAAGAATTGTTTGAATTTCAAATCGTGCGATTTCATAAAATCGTGATTTTCAAAATTTTAATGTTACATTTTCAATGCGTAATAACAATAATACGAAGTGTCGAAAAGTCAGATGTGACATTTTAAAAGGCGATCGGCGTCATTAAGTGCCAACTGCAACAAATCCCTCCCAAATCTCGGCAGAAAAAAGAAACTTGCATTATGAATGCTTGCCCTCTTATTCACGTAGGAAACGCGGGAGCGATTAGAATTGAGATTTAACGAAGATCATCCGCGCGGGGAAGATGAGGATGAGTTCCGTCTCGTCGTCCCGATAATTCGCGCGTTCACTTTCTTTTAATTATACGTTAACGGCCGAAATAATTACAACGACGAACGTCATTAGGCAGACATAAAAAGATGAGGGTTGAGGGGAGACAGGGGAGGCGTGCATAAGGTGCAAATTAAAATTATTATATTTCGCGCCGCGCCCGGTGGTTTACTCTTCACGCGCGCTAACGAATTACGAAATGGATGTGTATGTGTGGGCTTCGCTCAGCCAACACCTCCGTCGCCGTCGTCGTCGTCGTCGTCGTCATTCCGTTTTATCATTAATGACCTCCAACCCTCGTGTCGACTCTTACAGAACTAGAAATGTATTAAACCTTTTCCGGCTCGACGGCGGCGACGACGCTCGAGATCGCGTACGTAATCGTTACCTGAGGAAAAGTTTCTTACTGCTTTTCTTTTATTTTAATTTAAGTCGGTTTGCACTTTCTTTGAAACTGAGGGCGTAAAATCTACGATAATCTACGATAGTCTGCTTTGGTTTTTTTTTTAAGTTTGCACTTTATGCTTAGTTCCCATTTCATTACAGAAAAGAAGAAACAGAGGTCAGGATTTAGATACTGAATAAATTAAACTCTTTAAAAAATGTGTGTATATATATATATATATATATATATATTATATATATATATATATATATATATATACATACTGAGAAAAAAATATTGTTGATTTGAAAAATTTTCCAACTCAATTAAAATTTAGTCAGTTCAAGAAATTATGCATTTAAACTTATATGCACAAATTTCAATTCAAGTATTTATATAGGTAGTTAATTGAAAAATATAAAAACTGGAATAGACAAAATTTAATTTAGTTAAAAAATTTAGTCTAATTAACATTTCTCTTTCTCTCTCTCTCTCTCTCTCTGTACATGGATACAAAATCTTATATTTTATACATTCGATATTTCGCGCATGGTGTTACCAAGATTACCAGAAATATTGTACGTATGTTTGCGGATTCCACAATAAAATTGCGATTGGTCCAGCGTGAAATCGCGTCCGTTTCGACACGGCGGCGATCGTCACACCGTCTCGGGGGATCTCGTGAATCCCGAAGGAGACGAAATACCACAAAGGCATAATAAAAGAGAAGACGCGCGCGCGCGCGCATATTCGACGAAATATTAAGATTTGCCGAAGCGTGTGCTGGTTTCCCGTCATCTATGTACGTCGCGAGGAATCCGTGCGAGGAATTCTCGGCGTGGGAGAGAGGTGTTTCTCCCTCGTTCCTCCCTGCGCGAATAATATTAAAATTCATGCCTCCGTGGCTTCCGATTCATAGGTACGGTGAAATCGCACGGCTTCCGGTCAACACCGATATCCTTCGGATTAAGGCCGCCGCGGCCGAATACCGCGGCGCCGAGCGTTTGACCCCTCGAATCTTATCTCCGTAAAACTTTCCGTTCCGTGAAAAGTAGTAAGTTCCCTATAGAAATAATTTATTAAAATTGTTCTTGTACATAGAGAAACTTTAAATAAACGAGAATCGTGTATACTCGACAAAAATCCAGAGATAAACACATCCCCCTGCAATGCAATATTTCAATACGCAGAATGTTGGATTTAATAACGATAAGCGTAAAGCGAGATTCTCGAAAGATGAAACGCGGCACCGCTCGTTCGATTGGTTGATCCCGCGAAAGAAAGCATTCTCGGGAGAAACGGGGGAGGAAGAGGTGGCAAAAGAGGGGAGGGGGGGGAAGGGGAAGAGACGGGAATCGAGGCTCTTTGCCTCTTTTTTGCCGTGTGAGATGTCGCGCTGCGACGGGATTGTCGGGAATGCGCTTTGAAAGCATCGTCTCGCGGAGGGCCATCGAAATGATTTGCTCATCCGAAGCCACTCGAGTGACGATTCGCGGCAAAGTTGCTTCCCCGCGCGTTCGAGCAATCGGTTTTTCAATTCTCTGCGCGAAGCACGGTATTTTTTTTTCTACTTATTCCTACTTAAACTTAATGACGATATGTACAGCAGATCTGGAAACCTTTTGGAATTCTCGACGATTAGTTATTTAACGAATATACGGGATTTGCAGCAATAGGATTAAAATTGTGGCAAAACCCTAGAAGGGATTGAACATGAATTACTATAATAATATTTAATAATAATTATTATTACATGTAATATGCATTAAATATCTGAGAATAATAAAACTAAAATATCCCGTATATCGAATGCTAATTGAAATTAGACCTAAAAGACTTCAGGAATGACGGTGGATGGAAAGAATTAGAAGCGAGAGCGGCTAGTTGCCGCGCCGGTCGGTCGCTCGCTTGCTCTCGATTCTCGCGAGGGCCGTTTATCGGCGCGAGCGATTAAGATTCTTTCAAAAAACGAGAGACGCGGACAAGGGAGAACGGGGAGGAGGGAGAAGAGGCAAGGAGCGAGGGAGGGAGGGAGCGAGCGAGCGAGCGAGCGAGAGAGCGAAGAAGAAAGGCATCGGCGGACGGAGAGGAATCTTAAAGGCCATCCGGCGATACACCTCTCTATGCAGCCGCTGACACGCCGGCTTTTTGTACGCCGCGATCGAACGAATCCCTCGGGAAACCGTGAGTTTCTGCTCCGTCTCGTCTTTGCTACCAATACACCAATACAAATCTCCCCCAGCCCGCATCAGTCGCCCGCAATCGCTCGGCAAAGGTAATAATAATAAAATTGCAGTATTAATCCGTACAGTATTATTCAAAAGGGAGACGGGACTCAGACGGGTGTCGGACCTGGGGTGATGTTTATTATTCGACTATCCGAGATTTTTGAGCAACGTAATCCACCGATATACAGAGGTCGTGAAATAAATTTGATTTGGATAAAAATTTTCCAAGAGTTTTCCGAATTCTTAATTGGGAATATTATCGCGACGATCATTATGCGAGGAAAGCCCGAGTAACTAGAGCTCGAAATGCCGCGCAAACTGAACCGGGAAGGTTTCAGAACGACCGGGTACCAGGCAGCAAGCAGAAGAGAAACGGAATGACATAGGCGAGAGAAAGCGCGAGCGAAAAGAGAGAAGCAAAGAGAGGAGCGGAGGGGCGTGTAGGCAAGTTGGGCCCTCGGCGCAGGTACGGCGGTACTTTTGGAAGAAGAGGAGAGAAGCGGAGAGAAAGAGATCGAAGAGAGGAGGATCAACGCCGTATCGAGTCCTTAATTCGTATACCCCCAAATGAGTATCAGTTTGTTTATGCCTGTTGTCGAAGGCGAATCGAAAATTAAAAATCAGACGTCGTTTGTACACATAATTCTCAAACAATGAGAATTATTTAGATAGTATATACATATAACAATATATATAAAAACAAAATTTAAAAAACTGGAGAATTATTAATTGTAACTATTAGTTACAAACGGTTCATATGCAATCACAAGCTTTAATGTATAATTATATAAAGATAAAAAGCAATTCTTTTTTCAAATTTCAAACTGTTAAATATACAGGTGTCCTTGTAGAAACGGTGTTCGGAGCAGCCACCCTGTGAGGGTACAGCCCTGGAGGGGGACGGCAGGGAAGAAGGGAGGGGGGACAGAGCTGGTGGAGAAGCGCGAGAGCGAGGTAAGAGAAAGGCGGAGAAAAGAAACGGATATAAAAAGAGAGACGGAAGACGTAGGCCTCGGCGGCCGGCGGCTGGCGACTGGCGGCGGCACCGCTTGATGTACGCCGGGTCCGTAATTACAGGTTTTCGGAACGCCTCACTCGCCCGCTCGCTCACTCGCTCGGCGAGCCGCTCTGCGCCGCGCCGCTTGAGTCTCCGGGGCCCTTCCCTCGACGCGCCGCGGCGACGAGGTCTAACGGGTGTCCGCCGAGTGCGTAACCGGGGGTCCGGTGGCCGCGGTTCGGCGCGCAAAGGCTCGTCATCGACGACAATTCGAAACGCACCGCTGATGACAGCGCGCGTCGTCTTTTCCCTTCCTCTCTCTCTCTCTCTCTCTCTTCCTCTTTCTTTTTTCTTGTTTCCCGCGGCTTTTGAAATTCTAATTATAGAGCGGTGCTTTTACGGCGCGAGGAGATGAAAAACGGGGACGTAAATTTTGAATTTTTTCTCGCCGGATAAAAGGTATCACTTGATAACCATGATAATGTGTAATAACGTGATATGTGTCCCGAGATTAAGAGCAGTAATCTCGGCAAATATGATTTTCAATGCCGTACATTTTATATCGTAAAGGATGTTCGCTGCGTCGGAATTAGGGGCTTCGAGATTACATCTGATGGAAGCTTTTCCGTAACGGGGGAAAACTTCCGCGAAAGATAGCAGCATCTCGGAACGAAGACGTTTCTAAGAAGAGCCGTTCGTGCGGGCAGGTAAACGTCCTCTTCGCTTCTCGATCGAAATACCGATCTAGTGAACCGAAAATTTAAACTCGTGTGGTACCGCATCCCCATTTCGAACAAAATAGCACTTTTGTGTATACGCTTGTGTGAGTATCCCTCAATCTATCTCGAATTTTCGAGCTTACAATCGATACTGACTAAAAAATAAACTATTGAGTTATAATAAAGCTGATTAAGTCGTTAATTAGTGATTCAAATTAACTATTACAGAAAAATTAAAATACTGATATACCACTTTGTTTTTGAATAGTATTTTTTAAATAAAAGCTAAAAATAAAAACTTTGGAAACATGAATGTAAATTAAAAACTATCTTCTATTAAACGGTATAATTTTTATAATGCGACTTCATATTTTGTAATAATTAATGTTTTTCGTAGCACAATTAAAATAAAAAAATCTGAGAAATCTGGCTCCGAAAACGACTAGCAAATTTTTTCTTTTACAATATTTACATGTTAATATGCTGTACATGTATCAGTGCATGTAAAACATTTTTTTGTCAGTTATAAAGTGCTGTTTCGCGAGATTTTGATTTTATAATAGTAATATATTAAGAATTTATTCAATATTAAGAATTATCATCATTAAACAATTTTATTTTGTCATTTCCTAAATAGAGATCTATCATTTTTTAATAAAATAATTATTTTGTATTATTACAATATGCTTCATTTATATAAAAATATAAACGTGCTATTCGACCTACGAGCAATTCGATTTACGACCAAAGTCTCGGAAGGTAAGCCCCTGTCCTAAGTAAATTGTATTATTTAATTTAATGAAACTTCAAGTAATAAATGATTGTTAAGATACGTTTTCCTACTTGTTTACTCTTGTATACCTAGCTGTTGTATGCGTATCCTAATTCCAACGCTTCACGGACCACCCTGTATTGGAGGTGCCATCGAACCTTCTGCCATCGATTCGAATCCGTATGAATATCGGCGAGGGAACCAATCGACCGCTCTACCATTAAGCCTATATACAGTCGTACGGAGCCAAACGTCGAGCGTCGCAATGAAAACGCCGCCGCCGCCGTCGTCGTCGCGACGCGGAGACACACTTAACGGGTGTTAAATAATTATGCAAGCAGTTTATCACGGAGCGCGTTAGGACGGTGGTGCGGCGGTGATGCCCTACGGCCCTGGGCGATACGAGGCTTCTCAAACGAGGAAAGCATATACACACGGCTCCCATTCAGCTAACCCTTTCAGCTAACCCTCTGCTGCTCCTCTCCGTCCCTCCCCTGCGCGCGTCCCGCGCGATCCCACCCCCTTCCCTGTTCTCTTTCTTCCTTTCTTCTCTCCTCGTTCTCCATCCCGTCGTTCCTCTCCTCTCTGTTCCTCCGAGAATCCCTTCGGCCACTCGTCTCTGCGGAGAGCAACGTCGGCGAAATCTCTTTTACGCGCCCGAGAGAGCGGGGACATGTCCGAGAGTCCCCCTCCCTCTCCCCTCGCTTACTTTTCTCCTCCTTTCTTATGGTCCCCTTTTCAGAGCACGCACACATAGATTCTTTTTATTAAGATAGAGATTCGAATTTTTTTAGAATTTGCTTTCCAGCAACGACAACCGCGCGAGATTTTTTTTCCTTCGGTATACTTGTGGCACGGATCAGTTTTGAAACTCTGACGAATCGGCGACAAAATAAAAATGAAAGACGATACTCCTTTCATTAGTACTCTCCTATTTTCTCGTTGCGCTTATTATAATCGTATAAATCACAAGTCGTCATTAGTCAATCGGAAATTCAATTATATCGCTTAATAGACCACGATTTATCACTCTCAGTCGCTACACATAATGGTAACGCAGCTAATTATCAATTAACTTCAACATTCGTATTTATTCTAATCATATATTATCGTAACTCTCATTAGCATATTCGCAAGAGTGTATTTCATTCGCGCAGCGAGAAAAACAATCTATTAAACTGGATGCGCGCGAACGAAGTGGCGAGTGACATTTCGCGGAACGTTTGAATTCCTCTTGTCTTCCTCGAATGAAATCGGGGGAGACCTTTTCTCGATACTAATCTGAGAACATGTTCGCCGAAGAGATAACCGATATGTGGACCGGTAAAGCGGCAGAGAGACGGAGAGGGAGGGGGGGGGAAGGGAGTCATGACGGCGTGGAAGACAAGGCGGAAGCGATCAAAGGTGTGTCACCGTTATCGTCAAATGACTTTACGCGCATCACCTCACCAAGATACTACACAAGCTGCAAATCTTTCAAAGGAAACTTCTGAAGGGCCGCTCGCCCCAGGTGGCGGCATCGAGAAGGACGACGTTCAGCGCGGTATTACTCCCCCCCCCCCTCCCCGCCAAAGCCGGTTTCCCTTCTTCTCTTAACAAACAACTACCTGACCTGACCTATCTCCCAAAGTTTTTCCAAATGTCTACGTGATCCATCTTGGGCGATGCCATTGTCGCCGTAGGTATTTAAAAAGATGACAAAAGAAACAACGGGGAACAATAGACATCGGTAATTAAAGCGAAGACATGCATCCCTCATCCCTCCTCCCTTTCGGGGACGAGGTACGAGGTACCTCGATTTGAACATGTAAATGGTATTTTGTACAATCGACGACCATTATCGTGCTCTCCGCAAGTACAGCTGTGACAACAAGTAGACAACCAGCGATAGAATTATTTCACGTTGCGCTTGACAAAAACGTACTAAGATAAATTTACAAATCAAAGTATAATCAAGGAACATGCAAGTCAACGCGAGGTGTTCGTGCTAAAATATTTTATAAACAAGATAATTACACATACAGACGTTTCGAATCATCGTTATCGGATCATCTTCAATGTACAATATTCGATTGACGTACAAACACTTTACAAGACCTTTCAACGCGCGCTTTCACTGAAAATTTCGAGCACGTGGAGGGATACACGTGTCGCCTCAACATGAAATCTAGGAAAGCGAAGGAGGAAGAGATGTCAGGTTTTATCAGAGTTATTTACTATCAATTAGTTTGCCGCGTTCCTCGCGGCTTCACGGATATCGTATCGTGCGATAATAGTGAGAATTTACAGAGCGGAAGTGGGCCGCTCCTTCCTCCCCTTCCTCCCCCTCACCACGATAGGTGTCGCGATTAATGATCGGTTTGGCGCGCCGCGTAATTAATGGTCTCCCGTAATTCACCACAATTAATACCTTAACTCCGCGGCGATGGGGGCTCAGCGAGGCGACTCCGTTCGTCATTATCGTCGTCGGGTCGTGCGTGGCCGATGACTATCGGTCGTGACGTCTCGTCTCTACCTGCCTTTTTTGAAGTACCGCCGGCAGCAATTGTCCGATAATGCCGGTACCATTCTCAATAATCTCGCCGCTAGACACAAAGTTATCACAAAGACAAATGTGTTCCCTTCACAAAGTTATCGCCGCGTACGGAAAAAATTTTCTCTGAAATTGAGGTCTCTCTCTCTCTCTCTCTCTCTCTCTCTCTCTCTCTCTTTCTCACTTTTTCCTTCACTCGTTTAAATTCGGATTTTATCTATTTATTATCAGAGATTATTGAGAAACTCCGATGTGCTTCAAATATTTATTTTTTTTTTCAAATCCACGAAGTTATTCTCAAGCCAGCCTTGGATCACAGCGAGGTTTCGTTTTCTTCCCGCTCTCTTCGGTGGAGAAGATCGTGCCGCACGATTCGACGGAAATCACGTAACGATCTATCGATCAAATATCACGGTGAATAATATCGTGCCTGAGTGACTGCAGCAGCATTATCCTCGCCGAGATTTTCCGGACGGAGGCATCGAAGTCTCCCGCCTTTCTCTCTCACTCTCTTTTTCCCTCTTCGTCACGAATCAACCGATCTTCAAGTCGACTCTACTTCCGCGTTAAAATTTCCATCATTTTTCATCACTGGAGTAAATAAGGACGACAGTGAACGATCGGTTGAGTCTACTTCCGATGTTAGCTGTCGATTGTTAACGTTAACGACACAATTATTTGAAATATTTATGTGTAGTGTTCACGTACACACGCGTAATTATCCACTAGCGACGCATTTTTATGCATTTAGCGTATTCTCTCTCTTCTAGAGACACGATAAATATTTGAAACAGAAGCTTCACTCGAAACACCGATCACGTTTCTCTCACCGTTGCCGCGACGGACGATCCGCAACAATAATCCAGAGAGAAGAATCCGAGAATTTTGTCGGTAAACAAGAAGACGCCGAAAGATCGCGGAGCAGTAGGACCTGCGTCCTACGCAACGCATACGGTGAGACTGAAACCACAGTGACCGTAGGAGCCCAAGGAAAAGAGCGAGCATTATCTCCGTCTCTCCCTCTCGCTCTGTCCCTTGCAGCATGCCTCTCTTTTTCTTCTCCTCTCTATCGGGCTGCATCCCCCCACTTGTTCGTCTTCTCCATCTTCCTTCGCAAGCGGACCGATCTCCTCTCCTGCCACTGGCCTCCTCCTTTCTCTTTCTCTCTCTCTCTCTCTCTCTCTCTCGATAGAAAGAGAAAGAGAAAGGGATAAGAAAGAAAGGTCTTAGTGGACGAAGCGGTAGAACAAAAAAGTGATAGGGTCCAGGTACAAGAGCAAATTTTCAAGCTCTTTAAATGGAAACTCGGATTTTTCGACAGGGCTTACTAGCCGCCCTTCGTGACCGAGACAAGTAATCATTTTTGTCAAGTGAACGATCACTGTTATCGTCCGATTATCGCGTTTAATAAATAATTTTAAAAGAATAGTGATTATTGTTATATTATTTTAGATAAAAACATTTTATTGTTTCGACTAATGTAAACGCCTCAAATAGATCCGATGTGAAGTTGATTATTGCATCGATGCGTCATCCAATATATTATAAAAAAATTCAAAGCACGAATGTATTTGTAATAAGAATGTAAGGTCGGATTTGGCGACGTGATAATAAAGCGACAAATTTGCGTGACAGTCGGTAAGAAGACAAAGAAAACATAAGAAAGACCGAAGGCGAAGGAAGCGAGGGAGGAGGGAGAGCGGAAAAGTGAGGAAACGTAAGGGGAAGAAAGTCGGCGACTTGAAAGGTGTCAGCGGTTTGACCGGGCCGACGTTGAATCGTCAACGAAAGAACCCGGATGACACTCGATCTCGAAAGATAATGATATATATATATATATATATATATATATATATATATATATATATATATATGTATGGTGTTCCGAAAGACGGAAAAAAAGTTTATGTCGGTATGCTCCAAATTTCTCTTCGCGATAAAAAGTTAGAACCCTCTACTCGAGTCTCTCTCCGTCGAATCTTTTTTTCATTATTATTGCTTTGTTGACTGCAATATCGGTTTTTACACTCGACAAAATACTTTCGAAATAGCTATAAAGTGTCTCACATTATTCGTTATTAAAAAAAAAGTTTATCGTAATCAGTTCGGCTTGTAAAATGGCTCTTAATTTTGATTTGAAGAAGATAATCAATTCGAATAACCGTCGCTGCTGTGCCTTTGGCCGAGCAGCTTAAATCGATGCATCAAGTGCATCTGAAATGCGATTTGGCATTTCCCAGTCGAGCGACCCGACCGCAGCAGCAGTTGGCATCTCGACAATAATCTTATCGGCTTCGGTAAATACCGATTTAAAAAGATTGTCAGGTACACGACCACGTTACAAAATTCTCTTAAAACGGAACTCGCGAGGCGGCTAATTTCACCTGCTCCAAACTAAATTGTGTTAAAACATAATTTGCTTTACTTTTTTGTAACGTTATATATTTTTATTATGTTATTCCTTTAATTGCAAGGATCTTGCACGCTTCCATAATTGAATAATGAATATGTATATATGTATGTTAAAAATAATATTCAAACTGTTGAACATTTCGAAAAGATTTAATTCGATAAAAAAAGTTTTCAGAAAATTGACACAAAAAATTTTATACAGAAAATACCGCTATGTAAAAAACAAGATACGTTTAATCGTAAGTATATATGTTCTGTGATCAAACATAAAAAAAAAATATCTTTTTAAAAAGTTACATTAAATTTTATTCAGAGCTTTTTAATTCGAAGAGCGCTAATGCTTTCAGAATCGATCGTTTCCAGAATTCAGCGATTCGCTCGTGCAGGCAAATTTCTCAGATAGAATACCGGTGTTAAAAAGGGTTAGCGTTTTAATCTTGCGGAGAGTCCATGGGAAACCCGCGTGCCCGGCAATTAATGGAAATTAAACTATCGGCGATAATAATGGAATCGCGCCTGCGACGGCGGCCTGGAGCTCCTCCTCGCCGGGCAAGAGGAGAGGGCAGAGAAGGCAAAGGACGAGAGAGAACCGGTGTCAGTTTGACGTTGTCGTCGAGGAGGAGAGAGAGAAAGAGAGAACGCTTATGAGCAAAAGTGAGAAACTTGGTAGCGTGTTTGCCAGAGCTCGGGCGCGACCGAGAAGGGAAAGGAGAAGCCGCGACGCGACGAGGACGACGATGACGAGGAGAGAGAAAGAGAGAGTCGAGCAGATGGAAGGAGAGAGCGCGCGACGAAGAGAGACGGAGCGCGTTCGTTTGATCTCGCCGCCGCACGCGATCCCACACACGCGCGCTCCTCTGGCCCCCCCTTCGCGCCCCCTCCGCAAGATGTGGATTCGCATGAATGCACTAACACATCACGCGATTTAAAACCTCTGCGTCTCCTTCTCTTCCTCCTCTTCCCCCTTCATCCCCCGCGTTAGTCCCATCACGATCCGACGTTCTCTCCTTCACCACCGCCAATCGACTCCGGACGCCGGTGCGGCGCTCCTGCTCCCTCCCCCTCTCTCTCTCTCTCTTTCTCTCCCAGTCCTTCCTTTTTTATCTTTGTCCTTCTCCTTCTCTTTTTCTCGTCCTGGGCCCGCTAGCTCTCGCGCCGCGCGATGCGGCGGACACGCGTAATAAACACCGTGCAAAGCAACCCGGCGCTGAGTCGCCTATAATTTCTCACGGAAAATTATATGTTAATGCGCCCTTAATGGCGTCGTTCGTTAACGGGATCGCCGTCGTGGCCGAGGGAGGCCCGGGGGACGACAGGAGAGCACCGCGCGAGACTCGCCCGAGCGAGCAGGAGCCTCTCTTGAAGCCGAGGAGCGAGATACGCGGGGGATAAATCCGCGCTCTGAACTCGAGAACCGCGAGAGCGCCCGGGTACAAAAGTCGTGTACGCGCAATCGCGATTCGCGGTTCTTCCTTTTTCAAAACAATTCCACGGGTTAAATTCTAAAAGCCATCATGTCGCACGGCAAAGGGATTAACGGGAGAGTGGGTAAGGGATCGTTGTGAGAACTGCAGTTTAAGATTTTCGCCGTGCAACAAACGGCGTAGAACGCCGGATTATGCCCGCAGAATCTCGCTGGATTTTTCTCTTACGTCGAATGAAAAATGCATAGTCTCTTGCCGAGTTTCACCGTTTGATCGATTTCGTCGACTTGTTCGAAAATGGAAAGAAAGAGAAAGAGAGAGAGAGAGAGAGAGGCAGAGAGACGAGTAGATTTACCGGCGAAACTCACTGAAACTTTTGCATGGGATTTAAGCGGGACAAGATTTGCCTCTTACCGACGTTAAAAGATTCAGTCAGCCGGATAAAGAGGCAATAGTCTCCGTCGAACGTCGCTTCCGGTATCGCGGCTGAAAAATTTACGTACCACGTTTCGCATCTCATCGTCGGGGTTACTTGTACTTACGCTACGCGAATACAGATTCACCGTAATGCAATCGAACCAGCGGGGCGTAAAATAATTTTTCAATTGAACTATTACAGAACAATAGTAACTTTAGTGCGAGAGAAAAGATATTATATTTCTTTTTTTTTTCCCGTATCTTTCACGCACGTTGGAGCACTTCCGAATTAATTTTCATTACTTTTGAAGTAAATAAACAAATTTCTCAATGATTCTTACGTGTAACTTTAACATTTCTAAAAAATATTTGTATGAATGTTTATTAAATCGAATCGTGTGTCAAACTGTCCAACTGTAAACGAATACACAAATCAGCGGAGGATAATGCGAGCGGCTACAAAGCAAAATTTAATAGTAATATCCGGTAGTAACAGCATTAGACTGTAATATAGTTCAGTAACAAATACATCATTCAATTATTGGCGGCGCTTGCGACAGATTTTACTCCCGCATGCCCCTCGAGTGGAGGACGTTGTCTTCTACACGTCGAAGTATTAATCATCGTATTGTCATCGTTATGCATAATTTCGTCGAGGAGCCTGTGAATGACATGAAAGTGAAGCGATTTCAATGAAACGATTTTTTCCGCTTCTGAGAGCACGACAAATTTTCGGTAACTCGGATTTTTTTTCCGAAAATCGATAGGATTTCGGCAAGAGGAAATCGACAAAGGAACCAAACATTTCTGGTCGGAACGAATTAGCCGGCGGGTTGCCGACGACGTCGTGATATATCCTTTCAAAATGCCGCGGGACGCCCTGTGTTTCATTGTGTCTCCGTCGTGTGGTGTCCCTTCGGTGTCGACATCGGCGCTTCTCGAAAGAAGGAGCTCGCTCGTCCGAGAGCGAGAGAGCACTCGAGCGGTGTGTGTGTGTTAAGTTGGCACCCCAATTTTTTGCAGCGCCGTTTTTTTGCAAGTTCTGTCTACACCCGCAATAATACTACAATTCTTGATAGCCTTTAGTAATAATTCTGCCAAAATAATATTAAAAAAAAAATATATAAGTTTGAAGATACGACGTGCTAACTTTCCGTGGCGCCCCAAGTTTCGAAAAAATCAATTTTCACTGTGAAATCCCATAGTTCTCGAAGAGTTCTACAGTTCTCGATAGGTTTTAAAAATAGTTCTGGCCTTTAACTATTTTTAAATAACTTTTAAACTTGTGCGCTGCAGAAAGTTGAAGTGCCAAACACACTCGAGCGAGAGCGCACTTCGAATTCATCGGGCGATTGGCGTCACCCGGCGGTTAGCTTTGCGACAGATATGCGAATCAAAGCGACCAGCCGGAACGCCGGCGTGGAAGCTGAAGTGGCAAGAGAAAGAGAGAGACGGAGAAAGAGAGACTCCGAGTGCGAGAGGGAGAAACCAATGCGAAACCGACAAACAGCGGAGAACAACAGAGCCGGTCGGTCGGCAGAACACAGTGGCAATTATTGCACGCAGAGAGACGAGACGGATGACAGATGATACCACGTCACGTCATTTCTCTCTCTCTCTTTCTCTTTCTCTTTCACGGACTCGTAGATAGGCACATCCGATACTTCCGGTTTACGTTAGGTCTCCGTTACAAACACGTCCCGCGAGATTCGCCGCGTGTCGCGACGATTGACGTCATTTTAAAAACAATTAAATCATTTCTCTTTATAGAGTACTCTCTCTGTAGGAGAGAGGAGAGAATATAGATCTCGAAATCGCGGAGGCGCCACGTCTTTTGATCGCTCGTAGTTAAAAAGAACGTTTACACACGCACATGTACACGCACACACAACAGGCATCTCGTGAGTGGATTAAAGGAAAGGCGGTATCTCTCTCACGAGGTCGAGGAGCCGCGACACTTTAAAGGGGTTCCCCTTCTACACCCGCGGTGCGAGTTCAGTGAGAAAATATTGCCTATAGCGGCGACGAGGACGACAACGTTGACGGCACCGAGTGTATATACGACGTAAGTCACTTTCTTTGGCGGGCGGGTGCGTTTGCGGCAAACAAGAAACGGACTCGAGAAAAGTGGAGAGAAAGAGAGCGTGGGCGATACACCGCGGGCAAAGAGAAAGGTTGGAACGGGGAAGGAGGGGGGAAAACACCGAAGCTTTGTGATGTCAAAGAGCATCGTTTTAGCGGGTCCTCGCCGGAGAGAGTCTTTGATATCGGAACGGGGAGGAATTCTCCCCCCCTCCCCGCTGTCGGCCGCTTTTTATCTCGACGACGAGAAGCACGTGGTATCAAACGCGACCACGAGGGTGGAAGGTGCAGGAGGAAGAGGAGGAGGAGAAGGCTCTAGCAGAGCCTACTTTGTCGTCGCTTCAGCGGGTGTCGTGCTCCAGGGGATTCCCAAACCGCCGCGCCGTACGTGCGTTTCTCCCCCTTCCTCTCTCTCTCTCTCTCTCTGTCTCTTCCCCTCGCCCACCCCGGCGCCTTCACGGAGGGTGGCCACGCGTCTCCTCCGTTCGCGTGAACCGCCACGGCAGATTTCCCCGTGTTATATCCATTACAGGCCGGTTGTTCCGCCGCGCGCCGCGATTAAATAAAAGGATAAGGAGGCCGAATGCCGGGGAGCGGGTCGGGGCTAAATAGTAATCGTCGCGGCGTTTCACAAAGCCGGATAGCTCGCGCGCCGGGGATTCCTCGGTGTCTTCGATTTCGAATGAACCCTGATCCCGAGCGCGCCGTTTCCTACTCGAGAGCTCCGTTACTCGCGAGTTTCTTACGAGCGGATTTGAAACGTCTGCCAGTAAAATTTCGACAAATTCTCCTCTCTCCCTCTCTCTCTCGTACTCCGTCGGAAATCACCTGAAACTGACCTGCTTTCGGTCTCTCGACAAATGACCGCGTCATCGCGCGTTGCCGCCGCGAGATTCGCATCTCGGCGACGTTGAACCGATGGCTGTTGCGCCAGTTGCGTGTCCCGTTTCAGATGTTAATAGGTGTTAATAGATAGCCACACAGCTACACGGCGCGCGCTCCGCCGACGAGGGTGCCGCTCTCGCACATACGTGCCTCTGTGAAGCGGACAGAAACCACGTCAGTGGTGGTAGTCGGAGTAGTGATGGCCGGAGACGACGACGACGACGACGACGACGTCGACGGCGGCAGCGGAGAGTGGGAAGAGAGGGGAGAGCAGGGTAAAGTAGAGCTCGAAAGCGGTCGCTTTGATGTAGACACGCTCCGCGACTCCTTCACGCCAATAAACTAACGGTTAGGTTAAGCCGTCTCTTTAAGCCGTAATATCATTATCCTTGCCTTGTGCCCTCGGCGCGGCGCGTCAACGTCGACTGCGACGGCGACGTCGCTTTTGTCGCGCGTAGACGATACGTCGCGCCACGCGTGCTTCCGGAAATACGAGCGGAGAGCGCGCGCGCCCGCGCGCGCTGGAGAAGCCAAACGGTACACGGAGGGTACATCACCTCGAAGATCCGTAACGGCGAATAAGCGAGAGGGACGCGCCGATAGAGCGTCGGCGTAGATCAAAGTCGGCCGAACGGAGAGGCGGCTGCATCCTAAGGATGTCAAATATCCGACTCTGTCCACATTACGCCGCTCTTTAAGTCGCGCCGACGCGATTGAACTCAGCGCGACGCGATTAAAAAAAAAAAAGAAAAGAAGTCCCGAGGGAAACTCTCCCGCTCGATCGCGACCGACGGAGCACCCGGTATACGGCGCGAGTAGGAGGCCATCGACAGCGCGCGGCTTGGCGGCGCGCGGCACCGAAGAGAAAAAGCACCGCGACCGGTCGAAACGAAAGCACCGGCCGCAGAAAACTACACACCACGCGCGGCTCGAGAAAACGCGCACGGCTGCGCCCGTTGGTGTACGCGCGCGTCTGCCGCACGCCCATGTTATGCATTCGTGAGTTCGGCTCGAGCCCACCCCCTTAATGAAATTAAATTCTCAAAGGAAACGCGTCGGCGTTTCGCTCCCGGTGAAAACATAACGGCGAGTATACAGGTGACTCTCTACACTTGCGAGGCCACCTCGAATTTTCGGACTAACGATTGCCGGTCAATCGAAAGTGAACTATAACGAGGTTGATTAAGCGCACATTAATTGATGATGAAAATAAATGTAAAAATTAATTTTATAACAGCAAATATATCAATTATATATACTAGAATAATAATTATAATTGTGAAATAACTTACGTTTTGTCACTTGCCAAATAAAAGTCCTTAAGCATTGGTATATAATAATTATTTTGCGTGAACGTTTTATTTCTACGAAATACAAATGGTGTTTGATCAATTTGCTTTACAACTGAAGGAACTTGGACGCAATTCCGTCGTAGACAGAGATACCTGTAACAATTCTTAGACTTGGGAGATTTAAGAACTTGGCTGGTATTTCGAATGCGGCTGATTCTGACAGCAATTCTTTTTAAATGTCTTTTGACTCTCGAACTACAATATAGCAATTTCAATGAACGTAAGCAAGTAGAGTACTTTGAACACGTACGGTAGAAGAACTGTTAGTAAGTTTTAACGTAGACTTACAAAGAAAGTAAACAAAGTGTTTCTCAAAACACTTTTATCATGTTCATTCATAACAGATTGTATGCTGTAACGAATCGTGTCGTTTAAAAAAAAAAGTTTGGTACATCTCAAATAAATCCTTCAATAAATCTTTCAAATCTTTCCTAGCTGAAACTGTCTTTATGAATTTTTTTTTACACGAGGAAAAACGAACGAAAGTAAGATGGAGAAAAATGACAGTGGGGGGAGGGGAGAAGCGAGAAAGAGAGAGAGAAGAGGAAAGCCAACGCGGCGTCCAGATGCTCGAACACTTGCGAAAGAGATTTACATCGCAATGAGCCTCAGGGTTGAAATCCAGGTAAAATCGTGCGATACGATCGTCAAAGACGGACGTAAAAAAAAAAAGTTCAAACGCTGAAAGCCGAAAGGCAACCTCGAGGATCTTCCCGGCAAAGTAAACACGGCTGAAACTCAACTATCGCGTCTGGCGGAACGTCAGGTATTGTCTTGACACGTGGACCGACGGAAACCCTCTCTCGAGGGAAACAAAATGCGCTTTTAGAGCTTTCTTGATTGTCGTTACCCTGCGGAGGTCAAGGTCAGCTGTCCTAGAAGCTACCGAGAGAAAATGCGGGCGATAAAATTCTCAAATCGAGAAGCGGAAAAGGCAGACGGAACAGACGGGAGAGGAGGAGGAGGAGGAGGAGGGAAGATGGAGGAAAACGAGAGGGCAGAAAACGGAAGGAGAGGAGGAGAAAGAGACGGCGGCGGCGAACGGTTGGGCGAAAAGCAAAGGAGCAATGACTCACTGTGTATATCCGTCGGTGCTCGTGTTTACTGACGATGCCGGGACGACGACGACGACGACGACGGTGCCGCTTCTCGGCGACGATGATGACTCGGGGACGACGACGGCAGCGGCGACGGCGGCGACGACGACGACGACGATGACGACGACGACGACTGGCGGGATAGCCGCGGCGGATCCATGCTCTCTCGCGGAGGTGTTAACTCCCGTTGTACTCGCGACGATTCGCCGTGAGCTGCAACGCGAACAACACATCTCGTTCGTTTCTTTTCCATCCTTTCTCCCCTCCCCCTCCAACCCCCTATTCTTTCTCTCGCGCGCACATGCATGCGGCTCTCTTTCTCTTTCGCACGCTTATTTCGATGTATATTTACCTATGTATGCATATCTCTCTCTCTCTCCTCCCTCGCTCGGCGCAGACGAATGATCCACCGTGATCTGGTCGGCACTTCTTCGACACGGCGCACACAACACCAACAACACACTAACGGACGAACACACGCATTCACGCACGACGATTCGCGGGCACGCACTCGACGATGGGCACGTTGTCGTCGTCGTCGTCGTCGTCGTTGTTGTTGTCGTCGTCGTGCGTCTTGCACGGGGGACGGAAAACGCGTGGAAAAGCGACAGGACCCGCGACAAGAAAGGGGAGACGCACGACGCGAGACTAAGGACGGCACGGCGATACCACGTAACTTCGCAGGCACATCTCGGCGGTCGTCGCCATCGGCCGCTGACTCTCGCACGAGCGCGAAGTCGCGCGCGCGAGCGCGTCCTCGCGGTCATCCGCGGAACCCGTTGGCTCGCTCGCTCGCTCGGCCAATCAGCGCGCCGCCGCGCGCGCGCGCGACTTTGCCATTCCCTCCCCGGCGGGGAGTCCCCGTTACTATCCGCGACAAAACGGTGATTATCTCACGCGAAGCCTCGCGCGCGAGCCGCGGTAATAATTAATTAATGAACTTAGACCTTCTCTCTCTCTCTCTCTCTCTCTCTCTCTCTCTCTCTCTCTCTTCTCACACACACATTGCTCTCGTTTTCTTTAATTACACAAATATACATATATGAGATAAGCAGCAGATATACAGCGAATATAAAGAGCATATCGTATGACGTCGTTTGCGTATAGATGTTGTTACACCGGGAAAAAACAATATCAAACATTAGCATCGAATTAAAGCTAATATATGTTATTTAGCAATCTTTAAATAGTCAAATGTCTTGATGTTGTAGCATGTTGTCAACAATCGTTGCAGAAACTAAATAATTAAGAGGACTTAAACTAATTCGAAACAAGATGAGACAGCATTGTCTGTTAGGTTGAACTCATATGAATACTATTTTTATAAATGACATATTAATAATAACGTATCAGCTTCAGTTTGTTATCAATTATTAGTTGTCATGTTGTTATATCGCAAACGATATAATAAAATGTATTATATATTGCTGACCGTTTTCTTTTTATAATATCCTCAACTGACTGCATGTATAAATAATCATGTTATTGAATTTGTGATGTATTTTATTCTATTGAGAATATTATTTTCTATCCGATGTTTTTTTCAATTCATGAAAATTATTATTTAAAAATGAGAGAGAAAGAGAGAGAGAGAGAGAGAGAGAGAGAGAGAGAGAAATATATTTTTTTATAAGACCATATTCATAAGACACAATTTCTTTATGTAAGCAAGTTATGTCGATATATTTTATAAATTTTTTAGTACGGTACAATAATGAAATTTATATACGATTAATCTTCAAGAATAAAACTTTGATTATCATTTTTCACAATTCCTTCCATTGGGACCATTGTAAAAAGAAATTTATCATAAAAATTAGTTTTGCTGATTTTCTTGAACGGCAAGAAAATTTTTTAATAAGAATGCAGTTATAGGAGAAAGAAAAAGTTGTTGATTTGCACTATAATTATTGCGTTATAATAATTGTGAAACTTAATAATTACAACCTGTTACTTCAACATTTAATTTAATATGATTTGTAGCTTAGTAGTGACTTATCAAAGTCGAAGTCGGTAGATAGATTTTAATTAAATTTTGATAAAAATGTGTTATATTTAATTGTAGACATTAGTATTCAAGTTAGAAGCTTCTTAATTTTATGATTTCAAAAATTGGTATATCTTATATATAATCTTATATATAAAAAAAAAATTTTAATTTAAATTTTAGTATTTTAATTCAAATAATAAAACCTAGTAAAAATATTTTATATAAGAATATATAAATATGTAAATTTATGATTCAAGGAATATATATAGACAATTTTTCCTCATTTCTTTACTTAACATTTTGTAAAAAAATAATGTGAAAATTATTCTTTTAATTAATTTTTGTCTTCTAGTATTATGACTTATTTTTTCAACATCAAACAAAAATTTTAAAATAGAAAGAAACTAGTATAAATATGTATAAACATATTTTGTATAGAATTATATATATTTATAAATGTTTTTACATGAAAAATTTTATATCAGAGTAATACTCTTTGTTATTAAAAACTCAATCTAATTATAAATAAAGTTTATGATTATAATTTAATTCAAACGTAAGCTGAAAAAGCAATTGTATTAAAAAACTGAAGAATTTAACCGTCGTTTTGATTTCAAATAAAATATATTTTTTAAAATATATTAAAATTAGCAAAAATTTTTTGCATGCATTGGATTACGTAACTATTAAGCAGTAATAGCTTAGTATGCATTTTGTTATTTTTAATCATGCAGATTTGTTTTTTTTTCAATAACCGATCATTATCTTCCTGATGCGAGTATTATGATTATCAAGTGCAAATTCAAGTCCCGAGGCACCCTGGCGTCGGACTCCCCCACCGACTTTTAATAAAATCTCAAGTCGTAGCATCGTTACATTCAGTCCGCTGTGCCGCGCGTCGATAGTACACGCAACTTGGGGTATGATCAGAAACTGGATGCCGCATACTTAAATAGTTTGGATCATTTGCGCGATACGCTTTCGCGAATGCGATTGGCGGGAACGCAGTATATTTCTTTAAGAGCTACACGCCCAAATAATAAACTGTTAGAAAGTGTTTGGCACTTTACGTTTGGCACTCTTATTACTCTTCTCTAGTGTAATTCTTCAGTTTGACTGAAAACCACGAAAAACGGAAAATTCATTGGGAAAATTGACTTACTGGAGGACATCATTTAGTGGTACGTGTGATAAAATTTTTTTTAAATAATGATAACCGAAACAATAGTGATTCTTCTAGTCAGAATTATAACTAATATTGAAAAGTTAAAAATTAAGTGATAAAATTAAAAATTTTTTTCTAAGTTACAAAATTAATTTATGTAAAAAATATATTACAAAAAATACATTTTTTAAATTAAAAGAATTCTCCAAAATGGTATTGCTTTATTATTTAATATAAGTTTAATTTACTTATAAATAAAATATAAATTTTACTTGGTGCTCTATATTAGAATTGTTTTAAGTAATCTAACATTACTTAGGATTTTCTGATTTAATATCTAAATAATGCTTTATTTTCAAAATATCACTTGTCTTGCTTCATTACGTTAATGATAATTATCTAAGAAATATTGAAGATAAAGGTTATAGTACCATTGAGCGACAATAATATACTTAATACTCGTATTGAATTATGTATAATTTTGTTTTTCTTCAGTTTTTTAATTACATTTTTTATTGTATTTTTAGTGCTCATATACATTTAGTGCTCAGAAAAAAAATAATTGGCTACGTTCAGAAAACACAACCGTTGCACAACAGTTGAGTAATTCGCTAATATAATTGGTCTAAATTTAGAGATCTAACAGTAAGAACCAATAATCACTGACCGCTCACTGTACTCGTGTTTTCTAAACGTAACCATTGATCCAATAAAATGTCTTGTTGTGAAATGCCAACAAAAAAATATACTTAATACAATAATATTTGCTGTTAATGCAAGTACAACGGTCTTGATTGAATTACGATGTTGATTACGATGAATTACGATGTTGTCGTAATAACATATATTATAGTATTAAGTATATTTTTTTGTTGACAGCTCACAATGAAACATTTTGTTGAATTAATTACTTTTTCTTTTAGTGTATACAGTATTATCAAGATCGAAATCGGTTTTACTGATTTAAATGCTACACTTATAACTATAATTATCAATGACTATTTATTGTTTTTTAATGATTAAAGGAGAGACTTTTGTTGATCGGAATTAGTGTATTATTATTGAAAGATAGTACATATATCACTGACTGATAGTTATAAGTATAGCAATGAAATCTAATTATTCAATGTCAGTGGATAATACATAATTTCTGATTTAAAAAGTTGAATATCTCGAGAATAATATGTCGAAATACGATAAGATAAGTAACGCGAATCTTAACTAGCGTTATCTTTTTACTTGCGCGGTTACTGCAATATACATCAGAATCTGTTTTGTTGATGAACTTTAATTGAGATTGTTATATATGTTTATTTTATGTTTAAATAAATACATTAATATGTTTATTTTATCATGTTTTGGTACAATCGCTGTGTTCAGCATTACGTTATGTAATAGTTTAATTGAAGTCTACTAGTGCAAGGTTCCCTTCGGAATATACACTCGGGGATACACCCGAGAATTGCGATCAGTTATAAATTATATATGTGTCAACGTCACAAGAAACTGTTTATTTGAATTACATAATGTAAGCGGCTCAATTCCAATGCATTATAATATACGTATGCAAAGCGGGAGTTTTTCTTCGAACGTAAAGATCATGTATTATATCTACGGTCTCATTCAAATTAATGAAATATGAGAAGCTGACGATTGCACAGTCTTAAAAGTTGACTCTTTCAAAATTTTTGCATTAAAAAAGCATAAACGCATTTTTCGAATGAGACTTGATCGTAAATGTCGGAACAATAATCGCGTTGAATATTATCAAGCGAAAGCTTTCTCTCTTATAGGTTTTGTAAACGATGAGGAAATTGTCTTACAGGCCACTCCGCGCAACAAGAATTGTATCGTTCGAAATGCACATCGACTTTTGCATTTAAATCAAGAAATTTTTATCGCAAGAATGTCTTATGTATTTGACTAAAGAGCAATTCCCAGGTCGCGTCGGTCAATTTATACAAGCGTTTAATCATTCCTCCTTCTAATAGGAAAACGTTGTAAAACAGTGAAAAAGACTGAGTGTTTATTACGTTATAAAATGTATTAAAACAAGTTTCTTTTAGGTACGAAAAACGTCTATGGATAATCATGTAGCTTAAGATTCGAATACGATTATGAAACTAACAATCAATTTAATTTGTGATATTATATTTTTAGATTCAGTTTATGATTTATTTTAAGAACTGGCAAGCATAAAATTAAAATATGTTTACATATGAAATAATATTAGTATTTGACATACTACTTTTTCTGATAAAAACTTAGACTGTATATATATATATGTATATATTTCAATACCACATTAAATTATAAAATTCTGTAGAGAAAAGAATAAAAATTTGGCGCAAGACCTTGGAAAAGCTTGTTCCAATTTATTCTGCGCTGTAAATGCGAAACGCATATTGGTGCCCAAAATACCTAATCCTGACCGATTGCAAAAGAAGCCATCGTAAACATATTGTTATTCTATGATCCTTGAGCATCAGGCACGCGATAGACATATGGTTACCATTATCCGAAGCTCGGCAGACCGTGACGCGAAATTCAATATGAAATTCAATAAGACCACCTTGCTAGCTACGATTGCCGATAGTGCGACGTGTCCGTGACTTTAAAACTTCTTGCGTAATTGCGCAATTTCGACCATTATACGTTTCACTGATTAGCACATTGTTTTTCAAACATATCAATGTGTATTGAGTAAAGTACGCGGACATTTTTTAAACTCAAAAGTAAAATCAGTCGAGCTAAATTTAATTGTTCGTGTCAATTATAACGTAAAGTTTTAATAATGCGAAGGTAAACAACTCACTTGTTAACTCTGAATTACTGATTCTATCAATATATCTTAATTCTATTAATAATAATCATTCATCTAACTAAAATATCTGACTTTTTCCACATAATATTACTTTACAGGCAATGCTGCTAAAATTGCGTATAGTGTTTAGTATTATAAACGTTATATATGGAATATTTCGTCCGATCTTGTTGTTTATTTATAAAAAACCACCACGTATACCACCAATAACGCATCCCATACACATGTTAAGTGCCACGGCACTAGCTGAAAAGATAAGACGCAGAGAGGTAAGATATTCATAAAGTATTTCAACGATACTTTTTAGTATATATTTATACTTTTAAAGTTACTTGCAAATTTTAAAGACAGATTAGATTGTTTTGTGCCAGTTACATATGTCATACGATTATTACGATCTTTACCACAAAACTTATAATTTTACTTTTACGATTTTGCTGTAACACTTGTAGATATACATAAAGAATACCAAATTTACATAAATATAACCTACTTTTAATGTATTTCACAAAAATAGCTTACGAGTTACGAAGTGGTGCAAGCGTACATCACACGCATTAAAGAGGTAAATCCTTTTCTAAATGCTGTCATTGACGAACGATTTAATGCCGCGATAAACGAGGCGAAAGACTGCGACGAACAATTAAAAAGCGGCAAAATTGGTATTGAAACCTTAGAGAAAAAAAAGCCGCTCTACGGTGTTCCACTTACTGTTAAGGAATGTCTTGCTGTAAAAGGTATGAGTAATCTCTTGACATTAATGCTTAAATAATTGCATTTTTATTTAAAAAAAAAACGTACACATATAAAAAAACAAATTTTATATTAGACATTTATTACATCTGGTGCATAATTAATATTTGCGGGAAATTTTATTTAAGAGATAAATGAGCATCAGCGTCACGATTGCAGGTTGCAGCTACACAGCTTGCACTTTGTCTCGCAAAGGAAGGAAGGCGAATTACGATGGGGATACTGTAGAAATACTCCGAAATGCCGGCGCGATACCATTGTGCGTCACAAACACGCCGGAGATGTGCGCCGGCTTCAACACCTCGAATCTGCTGTTCGGCCGCACCTGTAATCCTTACGACACTAGGTATTCGGTCGGTGGATCGTCCGGTGGGGAGGTAATTTAACTTCGATCGTTAAATATTTGAGAAACGTTTAAGAGACTCTCGGAAAAAAAAAAATAGAGGCGGCAGAGGATCCAAAGAATAATGCAAAGTGTCACAGAAGAAGGAAACATATTCTCCTGTAGTTTACATATAATAATTTTATAAAAAGATATATCAAATTATATAATAATAATTTTTGTTACATAAAACATGTTATTTTCTGTATAACTGACCGCGCGACCAGTAATTGGAGTTACTGACGCGTTGCGTCATCAGTCACGAACGCTGATTAGCCGCGAAAATTGTTTTCCAGGTGATAATTTTAGTCATCAACATTCCGTATTATTACGCGAGCGTAAGGTGCATTTACTACTCATTCACAACTTTCGCTTCAGAGCACTTAGCACTTTTCCTTTCTCGAAAAACGCACCATTCCCGGAATAGTTGTTACTTTATAAGTAATGTAAATAATCTAATGTGTAATTGTAAGAGATGTATATCGCGGCTAGATAAAATTTATATAATTTCCGTGCATTAAAATGGAACGATGCGCTCTAAATAAAAAAAAAAAAAGGAGAAAATTATTTTAATACAACTACGTTTAAGGGTGCATTGCTCGGGGCAGGTGCTTCTGTGATCGGCGTTGGTTCAGATCTGGCTGGCTCTGTTAGATTACCGGCTTTCCTGAACGGCGTTTTTGGGCACAAACCCACGTTTGGTAAATTAATTTTCTTTAATATGTTAATATTCATCACTTCTTTGATAGATTTAAATTCTTTAATTAAATTTCAATACTTTAATTAGATTATATTTTTATTAACACATGGCTATTAAAAAGCTTATTAAAAGAATATTTTGTCCGCTGACAAAATAGAAAACAAAGGAAATTTGTGCGATTATAATATTTTTCCTTTTGTTTCCTAGGACTTGTTCCGACTAATGGGCACTTGCCAAACTCCGAGGACGCGATGCTTCAAAAACTCCTGACCATCGGTCCAATGACCAGATACGCCGAGGATCTCGGCCTGCTTATGAGAGTGATGACATTGAAATGCAATCGCGACCTGCGTCTAGATGTGCCGGTGGACTTGCGGCAGATAAAGGTCTACTATCGGCAAGATTTGGACAGGTCGTGCGGCATACTGCCGATGTCGCCGGAAATTGAGAAATGTATTCTCAAAGCCGCCAATCATTTCGCGCGCTATGACATTCGCGCGGAGAAGGTACGGTAATTTGCAGCGATGTGCACACACAGACGCAACACACACATACACACACACGCGCAAGATTTAACGTATATTAATTCGGCATTGCAGCTACCGATAGAATGGCCAGTGACGCTGATTGAAATTGTGCTATCGGGATTATTAAAGATAAAGAATCCTCCTCAATTGCTGATAAACACGAACAATCCCAAGGTATGCGAGATGCACACACATAGGTTTCTTGTCTCTAAGTAATAAAGTACACGAGGTTACGTTAGGTAAAGTAGCCGATTGAGTTTCTAGAAATACAGTCTTGTGATGGAGAAACAAAGATAGAGAAGAAAATTCAATTAACTAGCTACTTTTCCGTACGGGAAAGTCACGTCACGTTCGTGCCCTTTCCATTGCGCTACAAAAACGCGTATTTTACTATGTACACTATTACGGTATTGCAGCCGCGTAGTGCAGCCTCGCCGCAACGTTGTCTTAGAAGTGGAATGCGTCATCTTATCAATGTTGCGACTTGCATAGATATTATTATTAAAATATGACAAAAATCGAAAAATTAAGTGAGGAGTTTCAGATATTATATGTATTATTTTAAATCTCGTAAAAAAATTATTCAAAATGGTACAAGCCCAATTCTCACTTTGCGAAGTAAATTTTGACTTTTATTAGAATGGCAAGTCATTCGAAACATCGGACGGGTTCAGTTTTCATGCTTTTTAAAATAATGTCTTACTCTGCGAGATTTAAAAATGTTAAAACAAAGTGTACGCTTCAGTTTTGAGCTATTGATTTTGATATCAATTTCTCTTGTCGCAGAACCGGAAAAATTCAATGGTCGAATTCTTAAAATCTTTATTCGGTTTGTCGCAACACACGAAAATGGCGATTTTCTTCAATACACTGATGGAGACGCACTTACTATTCACGGAGTCAGATAAATCGCATTATACAAAGCAGGGAGAGGAGCTTTGGCAGAAGCTGCAGGTTAGTGTTCCGGAAGTATAAAATAATTATCACGTCTGCACGAGCCGATTCGGTTCTCTACCGTTTCTTTTTTTTTCTTACCTTATCTCTCCTACAGGATCTGCTAAAGGACAACGGAGTATTTATTTATCCGACTTTCCGAAACCCAGTTTTGTCGCAGCTTATGTTTTGCGAACTATTGTCTGTTTCAAGCTGCGGTTTCTGCAATTTCGCCGGTTTTCCCGCGACGCACGTACCGATGGGACTTAATCACGAGGGGATGCCCATTGGCATTCAGGTAAGTTTTAATTAATCAATTCAAGTGAGTTATCAGAGGTTTTTTCTGCCTCTTGCAAAAATGCCTCTGTAAAACACGTAAATAATGCTCACCCACGACATCGGTTTGTCATGCAATAAAATATATAAAAACTTGCAGGTCATAGCCGCGCCGTATCAAGACCGTCTCTGCCTGGCGGTGGCGAAAGAGCTGGAGATAGCCTTCGGTGGTTGGGTGCCACCAGCAGTAACAATAAGCAATTAACAAATTGTTCAAAGGCTTTTAATTATGTAGAGAAATTAAATTAAGTTCGAGAATTGTATAATGTTTGTTGCAAAGGTAAATGACAAACATTAATGACGCAGTCTCTGCAATCTCTTTTACAATATTTCCGCATTAATCTGGAAACATGATGTCACCAAATAAAATATATATAAACTCTGTTGCTGAAGATTTATTAATATATATATATATTTATACATATAAATATTTATTAATATTTTGCCGTATAATTAATCATATGCGACGCAACCACTAATAGATCACCCGGATGAGATCACTACCGCTTTACAACTATTATTAATCGCATGAATTCCTTGGGAAAATTTACTCGATTCATATCACTGCGTTTACAATCATTCGGCTTGCACAATACAACTAACGATATAAATCGTTTTTCTGTCCGCAAATTCTTTATTTTTCTTCACTCCGAAACGACTTATCTAGCTTAAATATGATTACTACTAATGCAAAACAACTCGTGTAAATATCAAGTTAATAATTAATTATATCAAGCAACCTCTCGTAAGGAACCTCGAAACCTATATCTCAGCGCCTGCTATCGTGAGTTATAAATGATCGCTTTAGAATTGTGAAACTTCACGGCGAAAAAAATAAATTGCGTTAACTCGTACGTATTTTTTTTTTTTTTTTCAAAGTATGTACATACAATGCAGTACGTACTCCTTTTTAAATATCTTGTTGTGAAACGCGTTGCGGAATACTGATCGGTCGACAACTGTTAGAATCGCTAGGCGCTCTACTAGGTTCTAACAGAAAGGAATAAGACTTTTCATATTCGATAATGTAGCGACGAAAAAATTCCTCGACTTTACGTAACTACGACGCAATACGTAATTTACGATACAGATGTATCGTCCGTGTCGTAATGCACAAGGCACATCTCGCAAGGCACAGGATCGCCGATGCGTCCACCGGACAAGAAACCGCATTAGGATCATTGCAAATTACCGCGCGTTAATTTATGCGATGTTTTTTTGCTTCCCGCGACATGACGTACAAATTCAATTCTCCCACTAGTCCCACGAGAATCCTTCACTTTTTGCGATCGCACGATGCCACGTATGGTTTGCCGCCGTACTTCTCCCACTCGCGATTGAATTCGTGCTCTAGAACCTCGGCGCCGCGTTTTCGCGTCAATCCGGTCTCGTCCAGGCTCAGCTCGCACATCTGCATATCGTCAATACCTAAGGACGAAACGGCAGAAACAAACCTTTAAAGTGAAAATCATTTACATGACGGTGCGTGACTTAACGTGCAACGTATAATGCGGATTTAATGGCAAGAGCACTTCCGTCTCCGAGACACTGTGGAGTTATGAAAAGAATTTCGATAACTGAAATTTAGTACTTATGAATAAATACAGAAATCAATCATAGTCGTTTGAAGACTGTCTTAGGTACTTGTGTTAAGATGCTAATGCGGTTGATTTACATTTTAAGATAGCATTTAAAACAGTCATAGATATTATATAAGAATCAATTATGAATACTGGCCTACGTTATTTTATTTTATTTTATCTCTTGCATTTTTCAAATATTTATATATATATTTTTATTTGCAATGCAGGACGTTTGTCAGAGACAGCTGCAGATACAAAACACCGCGGAGTTTTACCTGCCACGAGGAGGATAGGCGGTTTATCCGGGTGAAGCTCCATTTGTCGTGCCACGTACTGCCCGTCAAAGTGCGCGTACCACCAGCCCCTCTTGCCGCCACCGTGTGTATTGTCCTGCTGCCCGGCCGCCGAGGAACGGACGAAGGGGATCCGAAAATATCTCTGGGACGACTCGACTATCTGTTGCTTCAACGGCGTCCTCGGTGTTCTCGCAGCTGGAAAACACAATCGATACCGATTTGCTCGAGGTTCAGCTTCCAGGCTGCTCGGAATAGCTTGCCGCTATTAAATTACTGTTAATTAAGGGGCATTCTGAAGCAAATCACTGTCTTTTTTTTTTATTTCGAGACGATATCTCGGCTTTACAGAGGTCCAGATTCTTTTGCGTAATTACCGTTCGCATAGAAATAAAGAGGAAGAAAGATTTCATACTAATACGAAGAGGAATTAACTCTTAAACACGTTAATGTGTCGCTTAATTGTGATTAACGATTATTATTGCTAATTTGCAGTGAATCACCTTCTTCCATAATGGACTTTGGTGCTCTCTCATTTTCATCCATGATAGTTCTCCTGCGGTTTCTCGCCTTCCAGGCGTGATATACCTTCAGTCTACGATGAAACTCGTGACGGCAGGCCTGGAACAGAGCATGATTTTTTTTTTTTTTTTAATAAATAGTTTGTACAGTTATACGTAACCGATATGCGTGCACGTACTTCAAGTAACTCGATGTCGCAAGACGTATTGATTGCATCTCGCAGCTCCGAGTATTTCCATTTGGACAAGTCGTACTTCTTGTTGCTCATGGCTGCCTGCTGATTACGCACCTGTTCCGATCTACATCACGTGAGAGAAATTAATTAATAAATAAGCGATTTCGTAATATTTTTCGCAATACAACAGCTCTAAGATTAGAATACGCCGAGCGTTAAGATATAACGCGGTGCGCATTCGCTTTTGGCGTTAGTCTACGAGAAAGTTAGTGCAGCGAGTTAAAGTCAGTGGGGGGTTTCATGCGATTCAGCATGAGTTCGCAAAGTCTAGTCACGAGAATCCGTAAGCGTTAAAATAAATCTCACGGTTAACAGCTTGCCTAGAAATGCACGTGAGAATCATTTATTTTCCACGATAGATTCCTCGAGAAATGATAAATTTCTTTCCTCTTCGGCAGGAAATTGGGTTATTTGCGGAATAAGATCTATCGAGAGAGAAAGAATCGATCGAACGAAAAGTCACTGGACGTGAGTCGCTTAATGTGGGATGATGATTAATTCGTTCGAAAAAGAGAAGCGAGAATCTCATTAGCTCGTTAGTTTTTTCATGCGAGAGACCCGAGTAATTATACGATACCTTATTAGCCTGTTGTTGTTCATAGGTGCTCGTACGTCGGAGCCGCTGCGTCAGTTTAAACAACAAAATAATCTTATTTCCTTTTCTTTCAACAATTTTTTGATTTTTTTCAATGCATCTGAATTAAATAGTTCAATACGATACACGTTATCAATCAGACATCGAAGTTTCAGTTAAATAAAATTTTAACTGATATCGGTACATTTAATCAATTTATAGCAAACCGCATAGTTTGTTTAAGTTGTATCCATTTTACACATATTACTTTTCAATACAAATTTAATATCAAATAGAGAAAAATACGATTTTTATAATGGAATAAACGTTACTTATCCATCTCTTTCAACAAAAAAATTTGTAAAATTGAAAACTTGTCTAGATGTAATATGCCTTTAAAACGTTAAATATCTGTCCAATATTTTATTTTAATAATTAAAAAAATTGTTTATGCTTATAAGTGCCAATTACATTAATTAACAAAAAAGATTGTACCTTCGTATAGGCGGTGGAGAGTCCTCCACTTGTCCGTTCGATTCTTGAGCGAGTCTGACCGCCAATTCGTGGTCTCTTCTTTCTTGCTCGAGCAATTCTCGATACCGGCTCTCTTCCATAGCTTCCTTCTCCAATTGGGTCTGTAAATAATACATATAAGGAAAATAGAGCATAATGTATCATTAATAATTACTTATAAAAAATTGTTTAAATATTTGTTACTTCTTTGATAAAAAAAAAATATATTATCTCCTTGTTGAATATTAATTATTTCTTGGATCTTAAAGTAAGTTAAATTATTTGCACAGCTATAAAGATGTCTTGTAACAATTTAGATTTTTATACTAAAATTTATTTGTTTATAAAATACTATCGCACAGAAATTCGACTAACCTGAAGGGCAATCGCAGCCTTCTGATCCTCCTCTTCTTGCTTTCTTCTCTGTTTCTCCTCGATCTTTCTTCTGGCTTCCATTTCGAGCTTTTTCCTTCTGTTTTCTTCCTCTTCCCTCTTCTTTCGTTCCTCCTCCTCCTTCCGTTTTTTCTCCAGCTCGAGCTCCTGTTGAATCTTTCTCAATCTTGCCTGTTCCTCGGCGACTTTCTGCTGCTTCACTAGATCTTGAAGAGTGGCCATTTGCTTGTTCACTTGATTCGCTAAAGACGTGTAGAGACCGTCGATCTCCGTCGGTGCGATCCTCGGATTGTTTCTAATTTTGCGTATAGCCGACTCTAGATCGTCGTCGAGCCTCTTCATGTCCTGCATTGATTTCTCTCGATTCTTCAATTGACTCACGGTCTCCTCCATTCGTGTCAGCTGCTTCCGTAGATTCTTGATCTTCAGAATACCGCGAATTCGCGGACGGTGCTGCTTCTTCGCGATATACATTCTCGCCGTTTTCTGCAGTACAATCAAATGCTGTCGGCGATAGATGATTTTGTTCTTCAGCTTGATTACCGAGAGCGCGCAGAATTGCAGCTTGTTCCAGCGCGACCTCAGAAGCCACTTCTTCACGTTGGCGATCAGCTTGCGCAGATTCTCCGGATCGGATCTCATGATCCGGTCGAATTCCGCGAACTTGCCCGGTTTGAAGAAGACCCGAGTGATGCCGAACTTAAAGTCCTTTTGGTTCAGCTTTAGGCTGTGCAGCAACGCCTCGCAGAAGAATCTAGGGTCAAGCTTGGCAAGCTCCGGCGGCAGATAGGACTTGTACATGTTGTAAAGCTCGTGGAAGGGCACCCGACTGGGATACCCGTGCTCCATCAACTCCAAAACCGACGTCATACCCGAACAGCGTAACTGATTTAGAATGCTGTTACCGTCGAACTGATGCGCCACCATATCGCTATTGGGCTTGATGCATCTTATGAAGTTTGTTCCCTAAAAAATTGAGACGAAAATCGTAAAACGATGAAGTTGAAACATTCTCTAAAGTCAAGAAATCCTCATTCTTACATTGCTTTTTAGCTTGTCCATTAGCTCGCCGAGCTGCGTCTTGAATTTACTGCCAACGCTGATGAAAGTCAGCTTCCCCTTTTGCAACGAATGATTGGCGAACTGCGTTCTGAGGAATTTATTGCCGCTCTCCTGAATGAGCGCCTCCAGGGAAGCGTGCAGCGCATCGTTGTTCTTTTCGATAAACTGATTCTGCGGAAATAAAATGTAAATTTACATTTATATAAAGAAAAGGTCCAAAAGATCCTAAAAAAGGTCAAGAAGCGTCTTTGAAGAACGCTACTTCGGTTTGCACGCGTCTATGACGTTCCTTTACACACTCGCTACTTTGTGAGTAACACACAGCTTTACCGTTTGATAGCAGACACCGCCGGCGTAATGACGAATCACGAAGCCCTCGTCGTCTCGTAATTCTCGATGAGCCTTCAGTCGTGACGTTCGCGGTAAAGTGATGCGGAAGTGACCGTTCCACGCGCGGTGAACCTCATTGGTGAAATGCGCGAAACTGTGAGTCGGCAGTTTCGATTCCTCGTCCAGCAGGCTGAAGATACCCGTATTCTTCGATTCGATTAAATCTGAAAGTTGGCGTGACACGCGATTTACTTTTCAAATCTGTAAGCGGAAGTACCACTTATCTCTTTCATTTCACCCGCGAAATAACACTGGCCCAAGTATTTTGAGAGAATATGTTATTTCTCCAATAAAATATATAGTCTTCTAAATTACTTTTATATTAAAAATGATAAGGTGATCGGGATAATTCGTGTGATAATTAATTGCGTGACTTGTTATTTTTTATTTCCTAAATACTAAATTCCTGAACTTGTGCGATTTTGCACTCTGTTATTTGCAATTTTAATTTCACGCACCGATGCAATCCTGATTATCGACATAGGAGATTTTCGGGACGTTCAATGATTCTCGGGCGTAAAGCTCTTGCTCGTACTTCAGGATCCGTTCGTTGAAGAACTGCTGAAGCTTCTCGTTGCAATAATTTATGCAAAATTGCTCGAAGCTGTTGACTTTGAAGTATTCTACAAACACGAAAGAGAGAGAGAAAAATTATTGCAACTTGTTTTTGTATGACGCGGAAGTAAAATCGATTCGCCGATCGAGAATTAATCTTTTCACCGAATCCTGCGATGTCTAGCACGCCGATGTAATAGCTCGACGCCTTAAAAGGTATGCTCTTGTTAATCCGTGCGACAATATGATCGAACAGTTTGCTGTAGATAGCTTTGCCCAGAGCATCCCTGGCGTTATTGGCCTCGTAAACTTTCAGGGGCACCCTAATCGCAATCAGACAAATCGATAAAATTCAAGAAAAATAGCAAGAGACAAAAGAAAATTAAAAAAGGAAGAATATTAATCGAAATCCTCTTGCAACTCACATGATGACCGTTCCTTTGATGCCACCCCGACTGGTTTGCATCACTTTCGAGACCAGGGCTTGTCGCAGCTCTTCGGGATCCACCCCTAGCAACTTTGCGGATATCGTCACCGCCTTCCCCGAGTCGGCGGTTATCCTGCAGCCGCCCTTCGTGTCCTCCGGATTGTCCTCGAACGTGATGTTACCGAGATGTAGCACCGCAGCCACCATCGTGTAGATCTCCATGCGTTCGGCATCCGTTAGACCGAGTCGAGTAAATGCCTTTGAAAATAGAAAACGTGTTAAAAAAATGATTAATATGTTGACGCGAAAGAACAAAAAGTTCAGAAATTTACCAGCAAAATAAAAATAAGTAATTAACCGGATATTCTTGAAACTTTCAGATTGTTTGAAGATCCTATAATTTGGAAGAAGTTTCGCCGGCGTACCTGATCGATAGCATTGAACCCTTCGACGTCGTCCAAGATGGGATCGTGCAGGCTGCGCTTCTGTATCTGCTCGCGGCTCTTCTGCGCCTCGTTCAATCGTTTCTCCGACCTCGCGTTGCAGAAGTACTGGGTGCAGCCGTTCCTCAGATAATGAAAATCGTCCGGCTTGGTAATCCCCAATTTCGCGCGCAGATCCGCCGGCGCGCCAGCGCACATCATGTAGAACACGTGATAGTTCCGCTCGTCCGGGCTCTGCAGGCAGACCCTGGACTTCTCCAGCAAGTAGTGGGAGATGTATCCACCGACCACCTGGCACTTGGCGTCGAAATGCACCTCCATGAACTTGCCGAAGCGTGAACTGTTGTTGTTGCGCTTTGTCTTTGCGTTGCCGAACGCTTCCAGCACCGGGGTCGCTGCGGATTAAGTGCAACAAAAAAAAAAAAAAAATTATGTCACGATTGAATTCTCGAACTCGTCGAATCGTGACGCTGAGTAAACAGAAAGGAAAAGACGCTTGCCTTGCGTATTTTTTTTTACAGTTCTCAATTATTTATTTAATTGTTTTATGATATTAATTGGACTAAATTAAACTTTGCGGATTTGATTAGATTCTTGTTAGATCTTCTTTTCTTACCATCCAGAATCCTCTGTTCGATCGGGCCGGCCGTCGAACCCCAGAGATCACAGAGATATCGCAGGAGATACTTGGTCGACTCGGTCTTGCCCGCTCCTGATTCGCCGGATACGATAATGCTCTGAGATTGTTTCAGCACTTTCATGTCTCTGAACGCTTTGTCGCCTGCGAAGATAAAGGAAAATCGCTCTGTACTCTCGCCGGAAGCAAATCAGCTACTGGGCAGTGTTAGGCATTAGTCGATTAATTTATTTGTTAACTCAAATAATTGACTAAAAATTTAAAACGCGTATAATCATGATTAACATAATAAAAATTAATTAATAAATCAAGTATGAAATAAATCAAACACCATTAAAAATTAATAATAATTATTAATTGTTTGCTCATTATAATAGAGAACTAAATTTATAGTCGTAATTATTTATTTAATTGATAGATTAAATGTTGTACCGATGGCGAAGACATGCGGTGGCGTTTCACCCAAGGACTTCCCCTGATAAGCCTTAATAGTCTGCGGTGAATAGAGATCCTTCACCTCGTAATACGGATTCACCGCTATCAGAATGTTGGCAACGTAAGTCTGAAATTTAATGTGATATTAAGAATGGCAAAGAGTGAATGGGTACAGTGACCCGACCTTAGTGCGTAATTACTTACGTATATTCTGTCCTTGAAGTAACGAGTGCGAATATTATTCAGCAGCGTGGCCTCGTTCAGGTACATCAAGGCACCTGGGAGAAGATAATTTTAAGGAAAGAAAAAAGAGCTGAGAGGAGAGGGGGAGGGAAACAAAATCAGTGAAAGTGCCTTTGCAAAAGAGCGAAAGTCGCGTGAGAAGCGAGCGTGACCGCGCGATCTTAATCTTTGATATATAAAATGGACGAAACGCACAAGTGCGTCACGGTGTATAACAATTGGAGAGAAGAATCGTAAACTAAAACAATTATGTTTCCACTTCGTTCTTTTCTTTCCCAACATCTGCGATGTAAAATCAGCCGCGCGTTGTTTTACGTACCTCCCCCCCAAAAAAAGAGTTTGGCAATAATAATAATAATAATCCAGGTCTAGTTACTAAATTTCATGAAACATTTTAAATTAAATGTTCGATTAATATAACAAAATGAATTTAGTAACCGTTTGGCAACCAATTAATTACTAAAAAAATATAATTACTAAGAATTTGATTAAACACCAAACTCTTTTTCGTTTAGAGTGTGGCAAAGACAAGATTTTTTTTAATTCATAAGATGAGATGCGTGTTTTCAAAAAAGATAATTTACAATTGTCCTCGACATCTTTGGTGTAATCGCCGGCAGGATACACTTCGTCCAGCGGACAGGTGCGCTGCGGGTATTTCGGGTCAAGAGGTACGATCAGGGCGTCCCCGTCCACCATGTCCGTGAATTTTCCGATTATGAAACCCTCCTGGGGATCACGGACCCACACCTGTTGGTTCTCCATCCCGAGCTACTCTGGAACGATAAAGCGATTACACGATCGAGATTATTGTCGCGTCACATCGGTCACTTCTTTCGTTTTACAATAGATACTCGAGAGAAAGTGCATTAACTAGAACGTTTCGTATAATATAAATTATATTTAATTTTCTACGCAAGAAATACAATTGAATTATTTATTAGAAATATCAGTCTGTGATAATCTCAATGTGCTTTTCTAGCAGTTGTAATTTTAGCAGTTGGTTCATTAAAAATTAATACTCTTTCAACAAATGCGCCGAAATTATCGTCGACAGCTTTCGGCAATTATAACTGTTTAGATAGAAAAATCCGCCGTTTAAACTTTCAAGTCTGGACAAACAAGTCGAGGAAATAATGTACTTATTGAACAATTTTAAATAAGCTTAAGCGATCTTATTTCAATTCTCCAGAGATACAGAGTAATATTAAAAAATTGCGATGACCTTCCTCGATTTCTTCGCCGAGGAAAAATCGACTTGAAATTGAACAAACCGTCTATAGCTAAACGGATATCCGGCAGTTTCGCGGAATTATCCGATACGAAAACGCAGATTCACGTTGAAATTCGCGACGAGAGCGAGCGAGAGTCGCAAAGACAAACGAACAAATCCGTTCTCGCTCAGACGGAACGTAAGTCGCCGACGACAGCTTTTGCTGGCACTTTCTAGCCGTGTCTTTCGGAGAAGTTTCCGGCGAATGAATAGTCCGTTCGCCTGTGACTTCCGCTGATCTCTCATACCGTGTATGCTGAATAGGAGATTTTAAACGGTGATACTCGGTCTTATTTTACGACGCGTATTATTGACGGAAGAAGCAACAAAAGTGCCTGTGACGGTCGATAAAGGTTGAGAAGGTTGAGGATCGTAGTCCGTCTAGGTAATAGTCGCTCTCACGACGATCTCTCATAAGTTTAAATAGCTTTAGATAAATGATTATAATAAGTAGCTATCGGTGCATTATCGGAATTTATGTATATGTATAAGAAGAGTACATATGAAATGTGAATCTCATTGTGTCTGACAATCGAAAAGTAGCCTTATAACTTTCTGCGAAACCGTTTCTTCACATTCCTTCAATTGCAATTTCTTTTATCAACTTTGCCTTTAAATAAAATAAAAATTATACAATTAATTTTATCCTTTTGACAATTTATTAATTATCTAATTAATTCCTAATTAATTTCGCTAACAATTATTTTTTATCTAAGTTGCAATCAAGTATCATTGACTGTCTGTCTGCTAGCTGAATTAATATCGACTGTTCTAGGACACTACGTATAAGCGCAATGATCATCCCGTGCCGTGGACAATTCTGTGATAATGACGGAAGCAGAAGCTTATCGGTTTGGAAAATTGGCAGCTGAAAATAGACTTGTACGCTTCGCCATTAATATCCATCGTATTTCGGTGGCACGGCGACTGACGTGAAAATCGAAATTCTCGGTGTCGGTTTATCGCTTATCGCGACGCATTATCGAGATAAGCGCGGTGTCGGAAGGTGCGACGACTCCAAAATAATCACCGTTATTCATCGCCGAAACCGTATGGTGCAGCTGCTCCGCATGTTCTTTTCATTTCTCTTTCTTAAAACGGCTTACACTGTCGGATTGTATTTCACCTGTCGACCTATACATATCTCTTTCACCGTTAATATTTCCACTCAAAAAGTTTCGCATATGAAAAAGGCAAAGATATGAATCTGCTTTTGAGATCCGACTTAATTTTCTTTTGTCTAAATTTAATTAGTGGTCTAGTTTAATTTTGATATAATTTAATTATAATTAAAATTGAGTATAATTATATTCAATTTTAATATACTCAATTTTAATTCCTAATTTAAAAAAAGTAAAGGTGCTGATTAAATGAGGTTGTTTTTTAACTACATGTTTTGTATCAAAATATTATAGACAATTTCGAGCTGTTCACATAATATCTTTAAAAGAGAATCGTATTGTCATTTCAAACTTTATATATGGAATTTTTTAATCTTTAAATGATATCATTATTCACGAATCCCTCAATTTTCGTTCACCTGCCGTGCCGGAGACAATTTTCTCGATTGCATAACGCAAAATCCTCCCGACGATTTTCGAGTTCAGTGTGCGCGGCGGACACGCTCCGGACTTCTTTTGCCAGGCGGTTGTGCGCGGCGATAAAATCGTAGCCAACACGGAGACACAAAAACGATACGTCGTCGTCGTCGTCGTTCCGTTCCATGTGTGTTTTCCGGCATCACCGCCACGCCGCGCCGGTTCGAAAATCCGACGGGCGAGCGCGCGCGATCAAAGGTCGTTACGAGTCGCTGCATCTCGCGTTTTACACGTGCCGCCGTGACAGAATTTCGTGAAACTCCCGAGGGGTCTCGTTCCCGCGTGCCTGCGTCGTCGACACGGTGCACTAAACCCGCCGTCGCATTTGCATGCGAGCTCCCGACATCCGATACGCCCGACGTTTTTACTTGTAGAAGCGAGCGCCGCAAAAAATCAAGACGCTGAACGGATGTTCCTTTAATTCTCTCATTTAACTCCTGTCAAGCCTTTTCTTTTATGTCTTTAGTTTGATCCAATGAAATTAAAAAAAAAAAATCTCAATTATAACACAATGCCTCTCCCGAAGAAAATATTTTTTACAATGCATTGGCAGTGCACTGTAGCACTAATATTGGCTAAACATTAGTTATGTTGGGAATGCATTGATCGATATTTTCCGAATGTAACGACAATATTGGCCATGTAATATTGGTTCCAAATTAGAATGCAACTAATGTCTAATATAAAAAATTGATTGGTTTAACATTGATCCAAAGTATCAATATTGAACCAATATTGCTTCTTGGACAAATTAGGCTAAGATGACGTTTATTAGGCGGCTACTTTACAATTCTTTACAGTCCTTACATTACTTTCCAATGTCGCACCAATGTTCTGTGCTATACTTATAGGGTCCCTTAGACGAACGTGTGACAAATTACGCGAAACTCGGTATACGGTATCCGACGGAATAAAGGCACTCTGAATACAATCCCGCTCGGCGGGCAAGATTATATTACCTGATACATAACACACCGGGATTACCGCGTGTCGAGTGGCAGTCGCGTTGCAAGCAGTCGCGGCTGGGAACCGCGAGAGCGGTCGATCTGGAAAGCGCGAGAAATTGCCTCGTTCCTTCTGTCGTGCTCTCCGGCCGTCCCGTTAGAGATATCGTAACGGTAAAAGCCAGCGGTAAATCCTTGCACATCGATCCGCGCAGGACATCCGCGCGCGCGCGCGCGCGCGCGATGCCGTTTCGACTCTCGCGCTAATCCGAAACGGAATCCTCTCTGGACGATCTCGCGATTGATGGCCGGCAAACGCGCGCTACCGTTTAAATCGATCTACCTCGTCCTACCTTCGGACGTGGCGAACAATGTTGCAACACGTCGCGGCGCCTGACGATGCTAAGAAGCGATTTTCTGGGTTCCGAGAGACGCGAGGTGCATCGCAAAGAGGTGAAGGAGGATGAGGAGGAGGAACTGGCGTGAAAGAGAAAGAGAGAAAGAGAGGTAGAAGACGAAGAGAGAGAGAGAGAGAGAGAGAGGCGATGAATCGTTCGCGCATCGGTTCGTTCACCTTCTTCTACTCGCGCAGCAGCAACAGAGGAAACCGTAACGTCCAGATGTTGTTGCGTCGTTTTTCCTCCTCTCCCTCGTACTCGTTAACCCTTGCCACTTTTCTCTCGTCCTTTTTTTTTGTTTTTAATTCGCAATGCAGCAGGGCGCGGTGTATCGATCCCTCATCCCGTTGCTTCCTCACGGAGGAGGGCACGGCGTCTCCTCTTCTTCTTCTTCCGCCCGACGTCAGTGAGGAGATCGCTTTCGCGCATTGTTCCCCGAATGAGGCGCGGTTCTTCCCCGACCTCGTTTCACCGCCTGCGCGCGCGCGACCTCGCGCCCTCGCGGAGACAGGCTGTGTAATGCGCGCCCGATCCGAAATGGCACTTTGCGTGCGGAGGTGCGTCGCGCTGGCGCGACAGGCCCCTCTAATCCATTGAAAGGGCCGGGAATGAAAGGGACGTGAGAGGAAGCAGGAAACGGCAGGTGGGACCGGCATACCGAAACAGGGAGACACGCGCGAGCGCTCACCGAATTTACCGCGCTGATATTCACAGCCAAAATAAAGAAGAAAGAAAAAAAAATGTATAATATGGCTTGTTAATTTTATTTCGAGAAGACGGATACATATCTTTAACATTATTATTTATTACTCTATCGGCGACGTACTTGAAATGCGAAGAAAATTTATCGCGATGTTTTATGCGAGAGAGGTATTCTCGTAATTAATTATTTTAGGTTGATCGTTATTAAAAATTATTTTTGTTTCGTTGCACGCGTTTGTTTCTTTCATTATGCAAAGAAGATTGAGAGAAAAGAGAGTGAGCGTGTAGCGCAAGAAAAAAAAGAAAATAAATTCATTGTATATTAATACAAGGTAGTGTAGTAATTTGTTCCCATAGCTAAATGAGATCATTTCGGTAATTGGTACTTGACTTTGACATATGCTGAGATCTAGTCGTGATAAATTCGCCGCGCGCGCGCGCGCACGACAGGTTTCTTGTTTCAATCACGGGGATGCGTTTCGTCATTTTACGTCGTTTAACGTTAATTGGAACAACCTTCGCACCGCCGCCGCCGTCATCAAGAGCACTTGGTGATTAGATCGAGTGCAGTGGGTCGCAGCTTTCGGTCCCATCTCCCATTTGCATTGAATACTTTTAGCGTTTTGCGCATTATCTTCGCAAAACAGTTGAACCGCATCTCGACACCGTGTTGCTAGATGGTAGACGGGCTCCTCGATCAATCTCGCACAATATCGCGGATATTGCCACCGATTTATCTGCGCATTATTCACCGCTTGTCATCGTTAAATAGCATTCGGCTAGTAATGCGAATATATTTTTTTTCGGTCAACGGCGTGACGCGACTCCTCGCGATGAATCGCGAAAATAGCGTCGTCGGTTCACGACAACGCACACCTTCGTCCCGCAAAACGGACCGGAAATTGATCCTGACGCCCGTGGATCGATTATGCAAATTTTCGAAGGGCGATTTGCTCCCCGAATGAGAGCCGATCGATAATCGAGGGCGCTCTCGGGGAACGGGGGGAACGATCGGGAAGTGGCCGCGATTCGTTGCGCACGTTTAAGTGCACACGATCGAGACCGAGCGCGGATGAGTCATGGGTGTCCTCGACGGCGTCTCTCACGTGGCAACCTATACTCGCCCACCTACATGTACATATGTACATATATAGAAGCGATTCTTTTTCCGCGGTTGCGTAACGCGCGCGCCGCGTCATACGCGCGTTCGTTTACACGCGCTTTCGTTTCGCCGAGGGGATCCGCTAAATAACAGAGCGGGTTACTTTTCCCCTAACGGGGGTGGTGATCTCGCAATTCCGCCGACACACTTTCGCGTCGCGTTTACTTTCGCTAAAGAGACGATTAAGGGAGGTAAACGCGCTCGTCGCGCTGGTCTCGACTTCGATGAGTTTCACACGTGTCATATCTAGAGTGGTTGAAATTAGATCAGATGTATTGTTTCGCACGTTTCGTCGCAAATTTGCTAAGATCGAGATTGATCCATTAGAATACCGTGAGGACAATCTGATCGCTTTTGGGATTAAAGAGCTAATAGCGATTACGCAAAGCTGAATTTTCCAGTATCATTTCTCTGAAGGAACAATGAGAAATTAACGGAGAAGAATTTCGAGGAATCGTGAAGTTGATTTAAGTGTCCCCATTTAAAGAGCGCAATTAATATAACGGCATAAAGGCGTAAACTCGAGAAGAACAGCGCACATCGCCGTAATTACGTGTTGTTCGATAAGAAATCCGAGATAAGAGATGTAATTTTACACGGAATAATCGAAACCATTTCGGGAGACACAAATCGCAACATATGTATTTAGATTGTGAAAAGAGAGATTGGTAGCAATAATCAAATCTAGGTGACAATTAAATGTTCGGGTACACAAAAAAAAAAAATAATCTTGCAACTTCAACAAAAATTATGTGTGCAAAAATTAGCTGAAGCAGATAAATAATTAGTAAATACTGTGATATGTATATGTATTGCATTTAATTAATCTAACTAGATGGAAGCAGAATTTACAAATTTTGTACGTGACAATTAAAATTCTAGCAGATACAAAAATTAGCGATACATTTTGGTTGTAACAACAAGAAATCTCTCTGTATCAGCAAAAATTTGTTTGCGTGTAAAATATATATAGTAAAATATATAGTAACCGTTTCACGGACGATTGACTGTTAATACAATTATTAACGATTAATCAAATATTCTTAATTTAAAATATTTCACCGAAACTTCATTATTATTGCCAAACTCTTCTCTTTCAGCGTGTATATAGAAAATAAAATGCAAATATAAACTTTAGACACGACTGCTTGCAATACGTTGTGATTCATTGTATTGAACTTATCTGAAGAAATTCTTTCGCACGTTCGTTATCACCTTGCGTTATCAAGATCCAGACCTAGAAGCACCATCATTTTCATAAATTCTTTTTCTCTTTCTCTCTCTCTCTTTCTCTCCGAAAGAGACGCCGCCGTTGCGAAAACACGCGGAAACCCGCGCAACCGGGAGCGGTAATTACGGTTCTGCAAAGGTACTCATCTACCCACCTATTTCGCAATCGAAACGCAAGCGTTTGCGCGAGCGAGGTGCGCGCGTATCATCGTGCATTACGCGCAAGAGAGCGCGGACAATTTTTCTCTCTCTCTCTCTCTCTCTTTATTTTACGTGGGGCACGTAGGCGCTTACGCAGATTCACACACTAATTCACACACGGGTCGCGCCGCCGTGTGCTTTTGCATTCGCTCGTTGCACCTGCAGCGGCGCGCCCGTCCCGTTCCACTCTCCTAATCGTGGACTAGATAAACCGGCGAGCGTTGCACACAAAAAGGCGAAAAAGAGAAAAACCGCTCAACGGCGATTTTTCATTATCCGCGGCCGCCGCGTAAAAAGGATAATACGGGGTAATACATTACGTAAAACTCACGACCGTACTCCCGAATCGTTTACCCCGCTTGTTTATCGTTAGACTTATGGTAGTTGCGAATGTGTTAACTTTGCCTAATTTGTACATTTCCCCCCATTAAATTTTATATAATTCGCAAATAGAGAAACAGCTCTTAAAACATGTAAGTAGATCGATCGTACACGTCGGTTTCCTCCGGAGCGCGAATTTGTTTTCGCACGTGCAAAACCTGAAGTCGGGGCTTCTATTTTGGAAATTAATCCTTCCGATAGAAGCCTCGACAAGGGAATAATATTCCACGATACACCGACTGTTTATATTATATTTCTCAAGTAACTAAAAGTTCTTCAAACTTCTCATTGAGCCTCGTAACAACAAGCTGGTCCCCCGTTTCGTTCAACAATCACGCCGGCCTTGTTGTTCTTATACTTTCATAAGGTTTATATTCCCGATCGACGTCTCGCGCAAGGACAATACTACCGGTTATCACACCGGCGGTGTCGGGGAAACAATTAATCCGATCGCGCGCGGAGGTGTCGAGCTTATCGCTAACTATGACGTGGCGGACACGCGGCCGCGTGTCTCGTCGGCGAGTCGCGCGAATTTTCCCAGAGATCGAGACGGTTTACAGAAATTACAGATCGGGTTTACTCACCGTCTCGCCGTGCGAGGACAGCCAGCCGACCGGGACGATGTTACTGTACGCACGGCGCGAAATCCAACATGCAACTGTCGGCGCGGCTCCGGAGCGACGAGCCCGCTCGCTCGCTCGGCGATCCACGGCCGTTTCCGCCGATGCCACGCGGCAGGCAAACCGCGATCGCACCACCACGAGTAGATCGTCGTCGCTCACGTCAGGTATCCCCCGAGCGCGGAGGTGATCCTGGAGCACTCGGGACGTCAGGGAGAACCGGGGGGTGCGTGACGAAGTGCGCAAATGAAATGAGGATTGCGACTGCCTGGCGTTTGAAACACAAATCTGAAAATTATGAATTTAGATTGTAAATTTTTAAGTATCATTGTATATATTGTGTATAATAAAATTATATATGCAATAGATGTAATTTAATGTTTGTATCTTTGGATGCAAAATCGTGATCTTTCGTACACATAAGTAATATAGTTAGTTACTTTATTAGATCTTATTGATCTATGAGATATATTTTCAGAAAAATTCTTTTTTAAGGCATGCACTATCGTATATAATATGTGTAATAAAATGTCATGTACATACAGATGTAATGTATAATAAGAAATTTTTAATTTTCGACACAAAATAGTGGTCTCATAATATAGTTATCTAATTATATTCAATTATCAGATTTATTAATATATCCACTACGTCATATATAATATTATACTGATAACCTAAATCGGTGTTTTACAACACAATAGAAATAGAGATTGTTACATTATTGTATAATTTACTTTCTCAGTTTTTGAATTTAAATAATATTTTGTCAGTTAAACATGACGATAAGTTACCAAAAACATGTCAATTTATCGAATGTTGGTACTTTAGCAAATGCAACAGAATTTTAATTTCAAAAATTTTGAAAAATATTTAAAAATATATAAAAACGCGATTTTACAGCTTTTTTATATTAATTAATTTTGAAACATTTTCATTTTTGCATTTTAAGTCCTTTAGGTAAATTATCGATGTGGTAAAGATAAATTATAGAATTATTATCTCTACATCATGTAATTAATAATACACGTAATATGTAGGTATGTTAAATGTATACAATATACTATATATACAATAATTTTGACATTGTCTTGTTCATGCAACGTTGAAAAGTTAGAAAGCATAATGCAAATAAACCGATATTATTCTTTTCTTTATTATTTATCGTTGCCACGTAAATAGATCATCGGCGTATTAATTATAATATCTTGGCCAAGGGAAAATCAGATCGGAAAGAAACGTGATTGAAGAAAACATCCGGTATAATTCAAAGACGTTATAAGTAATAATAAAAAAACAAATATATAATCTCTGGCACTGAATGCATACACGATGAAGATACGAGCGAATACCGTTACCGGCAATCGAACAGCACATCAAGCTCGAGTATGCGGCGCATTTCTTTTCTTCCGGTATATACTTACCGTCTTAGGCATCTGCAATTGAAGAGATGGCATGCGTATAAGACAATTAATTACATGAATTGCATATGCAACATTTTTATACGTTACATCTATTACGAATAATTATAAAAAGCCTCCTTTTCTTTGCTTTATTATCTAATATTATTCAGATTTTAAAATTTTGACCTTATTTGTTTTTTAAATTACAGCGTTCAAGATTTTGAATCGTGAAAATTAATCCAAACAGTACAAAGTCTGAAATTAGATTACAGGGTCACCGGATCTGAAATCTTAAAAACACTCCGTAAAAATAGAATTAAAGATCTAAAAGGCGTCTTAAAAATGTCTTGTGATTTTAGTATTGTTTGGGAAACCAATAAAGTATCAGGAAAACATGATTTACAAAAAGGTTGCATTGTTTCTATTGCGTATAGTCAATAATAATTTTATTGCTAATATCTTCTTTATTTTTTACAATTAGTGCATTTATTATATCTTTTAATCTTCAATAGAACTTCCATACACAATTTAACGTAGTTCTCTGTTTTAAAATGTTGCAAAATTATTTGTCTCATATTAAATTCAAAATGCACATTTGATGGAACAATAAGAACTGCTCATTATCTCGATTCTGCAAGTACATTATAACTTTGTACAATCTGGTAAACACGCGTTCGACGATGTACTCAGCGGTAATTCCCGATTGTTTGTCGTCAAACAAGACAATTTTATCCTTTCGCACTTTTTATTTGATCATTTTTTAGTAATTAAAATAGATCATGTTTAAACAAATAATATAAAATCCTAAGGTTCTTTTAAACAGAAAAAAGCCTTATTTTAGAAAGAGGGAGAGTTGATAGTTATATTACATTATTAAGATTTCAAGTTAGTCCAATATAAAATAGTTCCGGCTGGCAACAAGGAAGATCCAATCACTGCGATTACAAATCGAATTATGTATAAGTTAAATCACGATAAGGACACTATATGATTTTCACCGAGATAATTTCATGTAACTAAAGCTAGCAGCCAAAGGCAGCAGTCAAACGCCGAGCAGCCAGGGCCAAACGTCATATAGGCGTTTCCAGGAAACACGATTCAATAATACGTTAAAAATTCCCTGGTTATGAAATATTCATCCGCGATCGTTATTAATTGTTTAGTGGTTTTTTAAATTATTAATTACGTTAGTCAAATAAATACAAGGAACGCTATCTTCAAATTTCTACGAAAATATTTTTTAAAGTCTAGAACGACTTAATTAACCGTATATGAAAAATTTTAATGAAAATGCATTTTTGCAAAACATAGTTGATTACCAAAATAAGGCAGCAATTTTTTTTGTAAAGTACATTACCGTTTTTTGCCGCACCCAAAACCGACGACGAAGACGTAGCGGTTTCACGGCTCCAAACAATAAAAATTAATTTTTTTAATATTTATAAAAATTAGGAAAATGCACGTCCTCTCGCGAATGATCGATCATTCAATTGTACGTTAAGAAAGGATATTTCCAGCCAAATTTGGAGGAAATCGTAGTTTGTGTTTAGACGTGAGGCGCAAAAAACGATAAAGATCCATTATTTAAATGTTTATAATAATTACGAATATGCACGTCCTCTCGCGAATGATTGATCATTCAATTGTACGTTAAGAAAGGATATTTCCAGCCAAATTTGGAGGAAATCGTATTTTGCGTTTAGGCGTGAGGCGCGGAAAACGATAAAAATTAGTTAAAAAAATTTATATCAATTTGTAAATTACAAGTTTTGTCGCAAATGATCGATTATGTATTATAATGACTAAACTCTATGCAAATTTTTTAAAGTTTGTTAAAAATCTCATAACCAGAGAATTTTTAACGTTTGATTGAATGGTGCCCCCTGGAAACGCCTATATGACGTTCGGTTCTGGCCGCTCGACGTTTGACTGCTGCTAGCTTCAGCTACATGATAATTTCGATATCGAGAAAAAATGGAACGCATCACAATCTTTGTTTTTCGTCTTGACGAGTGATTAATATTTAACAAGAGATGTTATTATCATTATCGCTGGCTATCTGGTCACCATGTCGCAGATGGCACAGAAAGAGCACGCAGTATCAATCGTATACCTAAAGAACAAACAAATGTATTATTTGACAAGCGATTAAAATCATCGATTCTGCGTGATAATACAAGCTCGAAGTACCGTGATAAATACAACAAATAGTTCGCTGGCATTGAACTCTTGCAATTTCGTGAATTTCTTAATTTGCATTGAACGGGCGTCGCGTTCGCGCGATCTCGCGACTTCGTACTCTCAACGACGGTGGAAGCTAAATATTTGAAACAAAAATTTCGTGCTCGTCAATGTGGAGGAAATCCTTAAAAACAACGAGACAATTACGTCGAGGAAATTTTTCATTGATACATACTTTACGTTCTTATCATTTAATAATGCTTTGCCAAACGGAAGCATATTGATATCAGATATAGATTAAGCCAAGTTGAAAAAAAAACCTTACCATTTCTGAAAAAATTGAATATTTAAATGCAATGTAAAATGGGATTATAACTTTAATGTACAATTTTTCGAAGAAATTTTAATTTTTTTAAAGATATATATTTAAATAAAATAATGTTTGTATCTCTTTCTTTTTTTACAAGATTATAAATAAAATAACTTACATTAAATATTATAAAAATATAGGATTACTTTACTAAAAAAAAATTTGACTAAAATTTAAGAAAATAGAGAAATGACTCACACTCTTCTTCGTAGTCTTGTAAACGAAAAATGTAACATAAAACGCGGCTGAAATATTCTTTTATGAATTTTAGACATGATCCGTGACATGTTCTTAGTCAGTTGTAATTCAATATTACGAATATAAATATACTCGTAACAAATAAAATCGATGCAGTGTCGATTTTACGATATCTTTTATTTTTGCTGCAAACGTGGCTAACATGAAAATAGCGGCAATGAGTTGGTGCTATTTGACGAAGAGATCTTTTGCAAACAATGTAAACCAATTGCATTTTAACGTTTAATTGAAAATTAATTTACTTTACGCAAGTAAATGCGCGCACATCGACAATGATGACGACGATGCACGTGTCTTTCAATACACAAATATCATCGGTAGATTCAGGTTTTTCTGATGCGATTACGTCATATATTCAGATTCAATGTAATTACGCTCGTTGAAGAATGGAAAGAAACTACGCGAAATGAGCGTGTGAGAATCGACAAATAGTCTGACAGTTGCGATGAATCTGTGCACGAAACAAGTGAATTGAAAGAAGAATCGAAAGAAATCCGGTTGAAAGGAAATTCCTCGTCTTTGAAATCGTGAATTTTCAAGTTTCTTAAGATATATCACAGACTTATTTTTATTTTAATCGAACGATTAAGTGTTAAAGAGACAAGATGATTACTTTGAAAAAGTGAATATTTAACCTCGTGAAGATGAGTACTTTCTCGTGACACATTTCAATACGTTCTGTTCTTCGCGGAAATGGCTGGCCTCAGCGACAAAAAAGCGTGACACGCTGACGTTATGGAATTTGCAAGGTCACGGCGAAGAAGAGAAAATATTAAACAATAAGTGATTTAAGCCAGCGAAGCAATGAGGCGAGCGACTAAAATAAGCAGGAAATATTTGTATCGATTAAACATTGAAAACACTTGCGATTCTGTCTGTGAAAAGAACGCAACGATTTACAGTCATGGCATCGATATTATATCTTCTGTTGTTTCGATATCTCTTATCATTCCTCGATACTTTTAAGAACAAGAGAAAGTGCTGAAATAGAGAAGAAAATTTCAAACAAAATGTTTTGCAATACGTATTTATCGTTTAACTTAATTTACTCCATTTAGGCCTGGTTGCACCAACGTTGTTTTGGTTTTAAGCAAGATTCATCAAACTAATATGTCTATCTTTATCTTTCTCTCTAAATAAATAAAGACGCATATTTAAGTCTTACTTAAAATTTAATGTCCAGACTTTATTCCTACACACGCATACTAATAATGTTAATATAATCCTTAATTACAGCTATGAGTCCTTCGGACCCAAACGAGAAAACTTTCAGTCGATTGGCACTTTTGTATTGTATTGGGATTACGGAATTCTAAACTGCAGAGAAAAAAATTTGGCCCTTCCTCCAGCCTATGGCGCAGTAGTTCAGTTGCATTATGCACTTCACTGTGCACAGGAAGCGCTTTAGAATTCGGAAGACTTTTTCATAGCTATTATATTTTTAATTAGGTTTATTTTTAATTAACATTGTGAGTAACGTGCCGAAAGACAAGTAATATTAAAGTGCAAAAATTGTCTACCTCGCAATTAGAATGCACGGATGATGCGAAGATGATACAATAAAGTCGTAAAAATAGTCCTTGTTCGGTTATCTTCTACATAATGTGTAATATATAACGCGTTGATAAGCGAGTGTATCTTAATTAAACATACACGCCTCTCTCGTAAACAGAAATGTCATCTCTTCTCCACACGGAGCCCACAGTAAGATCCCCCTTGCATACCGCACGTGCGAAAGCGCGACAGGGGTTTCCCCTCACCGGGGAGGATTCTCACGGAAGAGTACGGACGTTAACGTGGAGTACTGAAGGAAGATAATCGTATGCGAGAAATACGACGCCTTCATCCAGCATTCCGGTCGATTATTCGAGCATCGTTAACTGCATTCCGAGCCCTCCCCTCGTCCCGCATCGCGTGCGTGGCACACATATTCGGGGTGAAAGACGTAGGGTTTAGCTCGCGGGGAGTCAATTTGACTAATTCCGATCGACGCGTTAATCGAAGTTAATTTAGAATTCGTAGAACACTCGGCCGGGGCATAAACGCGAGAGATTGCGGCGTTTAATCGTCGATTGAAGTTAATCGAAGTTCGGTCTCCACCGCTGCTTTTCCCCACCACCGTGCGGGGAATCCTGAACAGCCGCCCGATGGAATCCTCTGATGCTTCATTCCTCGCTCCTCGTACATTCCACCCGGCTCGGCGGCGGTGTTGTGCCTCGCGTTGATCCCTTCTGCCGGTACCTCACCTTAAAGTCACCGGCGCGCATCTTCGGCGTCGCTACTCCGCGTCCGGCGTCGAACAGGACAGATCCGTTCGGCGTGGTGGTCCATTCGCGCGCGACGAACACGCCCAGCGAGTACTGTAAGAACATTTGGAAAAATTATCTGACGACGATCGTTATCGCGGGCAAGGTGTTTCACGTGAGTGTGTTGTTGATTCACGGTGAATCTCTCGGCGACGACGAGACGTCTGTTGACATTCTATCATTTCACCGACGACGTGTCTCGTTCATCAGGCATCGTTTAAGGCACCGTACTCCGGCTCGACCAATTATCTCGGCTATTATACCCGTGACGTTTCGCAATGACACTCATTCCCCGTTGATGCGATCACGTTGTCCGAGCGGCGTTTTATGATCAGTGTTCAATTTCTATCGACGCGTCGATTGGCTGCTGGACCAGTGGGTTACTCGCCATTGAAACAGTCGAACGCTCGTCTTTCTTCTTGCGAAGTCTCTGTGATTTCTACAAAAAGGGATTCAGGTAAGAAAAGAACGCGCGTCAAGGTACCACGCGAAAGGCATTTCTGCTTTTAAAACCAATAGCGTAAATGTATCCGTAAAACAGTTGTAGAGCACAGTTACATCTTCATTTCTACCAGTGTGGAATATCTTTAACTTCGGTCCAATTTTTTTTTTTTTTTTTTTTCAAAACGGCCTTCATTAATATCGGAATAATCTTCACCTTTATAAGTATGATCTAACTCTTTCCGTTTGAAAATCGTCGAATAACACGGTCTCATTGGCATTAATTCCGGAAGAACGGAGATGAAGTGCATTGAAGCGGCGATTAAGCCTCATTAGCATACGTATTATTAATGTATTTTCTACCGCTACAGGGAGGTAATAGAGACAATAGGCCAGAAGCATTCGCGAGCGCGGTCCATCCATGAATTGCCGCTGACGCGGCGGTCTGGAGAGTGCGTGTTATACATTGTGCACTAAACAAAACCGAGACATGCGTCTCATACGTATCGCACATTAAGCGACACTCGAGCGCGTGCTGCTTACGGTACGCGACTCACTCGGGTCTTATTACGGTTTCCCTCACGCGCGCAAGGGATTCCCCGAAATTCTCCCGGAAAGACCGGGAGACCGGACGGCGAAGTCTGCATAAAATATCCCGAGTAATCTTTCCGAGGCGAAAGGAGACACCGTTTTCCAAAAGTCGCCAAAAATATTTCATTGGTATGGATATATCGGATACGGCGGGAATATTAAATTATCATGTTCTTCCCATCTCTTCCTCTCTCTTTCTTCATTTTTCAACTTTAGAGACAGATGTTAGAAGTGATCGGAAGAATATGAAATCTGATGGTAAAGAGATTTCTATTAGGTTTCCCATACTTTTCCTCGTGCGGGGGAATTCCCCGGGTATTCGCGGAAAATGCTAATGCAAAGGTACGTGCGTTGCCTCCTCATTGCGTTTGAAACTGTATAATTAGCCGGACCGCCGCGCATCAACATTTCGTAGCTGTCACGTTTTTTACCAGACGCGCGTGTGGTATTCCCGACAATTGTAATCTAACTGCGAGAGATTTTGAAATGTGACGCCTACGCTAAGGTCGTCTGAAGTTTAATAACTTAATATAGAACTGAAGAAAAAAATTTAGACATTATTTAAACATTAATACTGAAATTTTGTTGAGTACCAAGATTCTCTTTGAGAGAGAGTAGCATTTTTTTTCTCGTAATCGTATTAATTATACATCGATCTAATGCTCAACTTATTATTAACTTATTATCAACACTAATGGTACATTGAGGTAATTATTATAATTCGCAATATGTTAATAGAATCAATAATATCGATCGTAATTAATAATATAATTTTACTCTGAGATATATTTTATAGAAATATATATTTTGTCATCGTAATCAATTTTAATTGCTAAATAAATAATAAATATTAAAGAAAATATAAGAATATTTCTCTTTTCTTCTTAACGCAGTAGCAAGTCGTTTCCAGTCGCCAGATAAATAAATTATGCAATATCCGTTATCTTCTTTTTCGCGATATTAAGTGATTCTATCATGCGCAGTTGAAATTCGGCGAGAGATATCGATTCGCGATTCGGACATCGATATCAGTAAGACATTGATCCTTCTGGTCGCACGTAAGTGCGATAACAACGCGTAATCGGCCCTACATTATACAGATTTACATATGGAAAGTATCTTACGTATCTCTCGTATCTCATCGTAGAAATATCGAAGTGGCGATATCAGCTGTTTAAACGTAGACTAAGAGGCGACGGATAGGAGAGAACAGAGGGAAAGGAGGAGGAAAAAGAAACACCTAACGAATTTCCCCGATGGAACGACGTAAACGTACCCATAAATAGATAAGGAATAATTAACTGGCGATTTAATTCCCTAACGAGCGGACGGTGTGGGAAAAGTGTCTCTCTTTTCGCGATAATAATTTCATTATTCCCACGGCATTAATTCGCTACCGAGGAATTTTCCCGGCACCTGACAATGCGTCTGACTTGAATGATGTTAACATGCAGAGACTTTAAGAGTTGAATGATAAAAGACAAACCGATTCCTTATCCTCTTCAGGATAAGCGATCGATCTAGCGAATGCGATCGATCTCCTAGAGCGCTTACCTTGGACGATACAGAAATCTCTCCCTCTCTCCCGGGTGCCGATGACTTTTGACTTTTTCTTTTGTAGCTGCCTAGAGGTTCACGCGCCGCATTGCGCTTTCACTGCATTGGGCTCCTCCGGTGCCTAGCACTGCCGCGCAATTCAAAGGCCGTTACTTCTTCTTCCCGCGGCTCGTTGCTGTTCGCGCCGTTGTTGCGCACGAGCCGTGAGCCGGCTAACGAGCCGGCACCGTTAAATCGCGCCGCTAAATCGGCACGAGCCAGCGAGGAAAGACTGCGGGGCGCGGTACGATTCGCCGCGATTCCCACGTCCCGCGCGAGGGCTTTTCGCAACGATCTCCTTTCGCCCACGTCTTCGGAAAGGTAGAGGAAAAAAAAAAAATGACCGAGAGCGCCGATCGATTACAGATCATCGGCGTTGACGACTCGCTAATCGCGAGGGAGCGCGTGGAAACCAATAGATCGAGATAACGCGGGTTTCGGTTCTATCGATTATATACGCGAGCCAAATTAATTAAAAGCAATAGAGATGCCCGCGCGAACCCTTTCCCTTTCCTTCCTTTTCATTTACAGCTGCAATAACTGTCGTAATCTCGATCGTCAACCGATCGTCACGGGGGGTAAGGCGCCGTCCTTCGCGGCATCGATTTCTCATCCTTCGACCGCGGCCGATCATTATCGTTTTTTTTTTCCTTCTACACACAGGTGTCTTCCACAATCGTGTGTATATATACGCGTACATATACGTGTATATGTGCGCGGCAAACAGTGAATTTGTAAGTGTATGTGGTAAACGCTTGTTGCCGCGCGTCGGCGGTGTAAGCCCGCTTCATCCGCGAGCGTTATCTCGACGACGTGACGATCGCAACGTGAGGAGATCGGAAGACGATACCGAAAGGCACACCTTATATATATGCCGGATGGTAAAGGCAATGCTATTAGTAGTGCGTCGGCACTCTCGTGATTATACACGGTGTCGCAAACGTGTACGATCGCCTACGCCGGACGCCGCGCGGCGCTTGGGAAAGGACGATTGTGAGAGCCAAAAGCCGACAGGAGACTTTAAAGAAGAGGTAGAGGCGATCGTTTAATTTATCGTTTGATTGTGCGGGCTGCTACCCGTAACGAGCAATGTGATTTCTTGTCACTCGCGCGACGTGATTTTCCGTCACGATATATCGTGAAAAATAATACAATAATATCTGTCAATAAAAAAAAATTGGTCTTGTGATAAATCCGAGATAATGTAAAGTGGCTACAATGTTAGCTCCTTTTCCTCGTCGAGAAGTTAATTACAACGTGAAGCAACTATATTCTTATTAATTTCGTTTCTTGCATAATATCGTAAATAACATCGCGCAATATTTAACAAAAAAATGTAATTACTTTGGCGCGACGAGATTTTATGTTTCAGGCAACAATAATTATTGATTAGTTTTTCGACATTGGATTGTATTACTTTTTACTCCGATTTCACATTGCTATTGAAGCAATCCATTTTTTTTTCTTTGTGTTTAATTATTTTTCTTTTTACACTTAAGAGCCGTGCTTCAGATCGAACCAGTTTTCAACGTTTTGAATATATTTTTATCGGATCGAATAAAATACAATTGATCTTCAATTTAAGTTGCATAACTTGTCGAGATAATAAGCTGGAATAATCCACAAAATTTTCAATGACGTGATATTATCGATAATGCACGTTACTTTGTATTAAGATATAAGGCATGGTCTAAATGACAATGGAAAGTGGTGAAGAAAAATAAAAGTAATTTTCCAGAAAAAGAGTTCTTAACTGTTGTACATTTTTTATCTCTCTAACAGTGAAACTAGGTGGGAGTTTAATTATACTTTTCTTAATTATACTTAATAAAAAAAGCTTTATATATATTTTTAAAGAAAGTAATAATGAGAGAAAACAAAGAAAAACACTTTTTTTTTCATTTTTTGGCGAAAAATTGCAAGATGTCTATGTCAAAAGATTATAATTTTATTCGACGCGATATTCTCTAAGCGAATCTTTAGTTGATGAATATACGATAACGATACGCCCTCCTGGCCATGTAACAAGTGATACGCAGAAATATTTTCTCTTTTTGCCAGATGGCATTTATCAGTAACATCTATACATACAATAATTAAAATAAAATTTAAAGATTTGCTGTTATCAATAACATTGTAATTGGAAACTTGACTTTAGATCTTTGATTCGCAAAAGATAATATTTTTTTTTTTAGTAAAATAAATTTAACAGTAACAAAACAGAGAAGAGAAAAAAAATGAAGAAAATAAGAGAAAAAAGACCAAAAAATTTCTTTTTAATAAATCGCATAGCAAGGAGACAAGTTTGAATACGGAAACTGTCCCCATGTAACATGAGACGATAATGTTTCCTTAGTAAAGCTAATATACTAACACATAATTTCTACGCATTGTAATGTAATACTCTAAAGCAGAGGCATGCAAAAAGATGTGGTGGCTCGTGCGAAATAATTTCGCTGCTTCAAAAATGTACATATGCAGCCATTTAAATATATAAATGTACTTAAATATACAAAACTATCAATATTAACATTTTTATTACATTATTGTAAGATTTGTTGTGATTTTTGATTGATGGGGCTATTGATGCTTTTACCAGTCGAGTCTCTAGAGATTTCCAAACTGAAATAAGACTTTCATCGACATTTTTTCTTTGAAAAGACCTAATTTCAATTAACGTAATAAAAATTGAAACTGCGATTTTATCGCATTCATAACACACGTCCAAGTACAATTTAATGAATCTCGGTTTCAGCCTGCATGCTATGCTAGGCACGCCTCTTTTCTAAAGGAGAGAGATAAAAGTGCACGAGTCGACGTTTAACTGCTGACTGTAAAAAATGTGCGAAAACTGTCCAGATAAGCCCGCTTGTAAAAAAGATTAGACACGTATTCTCATAACGAAATTTAAAAAGATCGCGCTGCATGTAGCTTTTTATTACGATCAAAAGCGTAACATAACGGAGCGAAGACGCCGAACGGTGGCTCGATCAAACATTACTGTTAGACAATTTAATTTTTCTTTTATCAATTTGCACTCACGTATCTTTAAGATAATGATCAAGAGTTCTTTAGTTTTGTTCAAAATACGAAGATTAATATTTGAGAAACAAAAATTAATCTTATTATTCTCGCAATAATTTAATTGTAAGATTAATAATTGAATTAAAAATTATTGCATTTGCAGTGAAAAGGGAGGATCGGAGGATTCGCCATAATGTCGTTATTAGAGTCTCTGCTCCAGGCGATGGGAGTAAATACGGAGTCTTATCATGGAGAAGAGAATGTCACGGAGGATTCGGAAAAAAAAGTATTAATCGCTAAAGCCGTCACCATGGTGGTTTTGTGCACCGTCAGCACGATCATGGGCATCCTACCGATGTTGCTGGCCAAGTGGTTAAAGTGGGATATGAGCGATGAAAATCCCAGGTTAGATATTGTAAAAGTGACTCTAGTATAATCACACAGATTAAGATAAAAATTATCGTAATAAATCTCAAGATTTAAATTTTCAATTGTTTACCTATACTTTAGTGAATTACAGTAATCTTGATAACAAATTTCTAATACATTTTCTGATACACTTATCTGTAGGGAAAAAAAATGTTTAACGCCCCGAGACAGGTATAAAAGTCGAAATTAATTTACATATTATTCTTATATAAATTATCTGAACTTTAGTTTGTATTTGTATTTGTATTCGTATCCGGGTTACGGTATGTGAAAAACTCGAGTAGACTCGAGGAACAATATCAAGGCGTAGGTTCGCTGTGATACTCGAGAGTGACTAGACGACGTCTAATCCTCAAATGACACAAGTGACATATATTGCGTCTCGCCGATAATACGCCGTTTTAAGACCGGCGATGTAAGACGGCCAAATTGACGAGTTAAATCACCAAGTACCGCTTTATCGCGCGTAGATCGAAGAAGCTGGTGGGCATTCTGCTCGGCTTTGGCGGAGGCGTTCTCTTCAGCACGACGTTCCTCCACCTGATACCAGAAGTCGCGGAAGGTGTAGAGAACCTCGTCGAGTCTGGCAAGATGAAGCCGCTCAATTTTTCACTGGCAGACATGCTTGCGTGCGCCGGGTGAGTCAGTCAGTCCTTTGACGTCACTTAACGTACAATGCAACAGAAAATAAAAATCGCCTCCGCGAAGGTGGAATTTCCTCTCGTCACGGCTTCGCATCAGCAAGAAGCAAAGAATATTATTCGCTACTCAATTCCAATTCATATATCAATCCGCTCGTGTATAATTGCAATTTTACGATAATAACAATGCAAATTTTATTCAGCGCGGAATTAATGTGTTAATTTTGTCGGTTTAATTTTATTGTCGAATATACAAACTTTTGTTAACACTGAAGTAGTACAAGTTTCGAGATCTAAGGAATTAATTTAAAATTCTCTTCCGCAGATTCTTCATCATGTACCTGGTGGAGGAGTCCGTGCACACGTATCTCAGAAAGCGACAGTCAGATCAGCAAAATACCAACAAGAAGGACGTGAATCTCAGTACGAACGAATTGGTAGAGAACGGTCAAGTGTGCCCGCCATCATGCGCCAGCAACAGTCATCGTCACTCGCATGCGTAAGCCTTGTTTTTCGCTCTCGACTTTTATCAAACGTTCAATATCATTGTCACGCCGGCGCGCTGTGCCGTGCCGATGACACTTCGACGGGCGGCGCGAAAAAAAACCGCGAGAGAAACTTCACATATCTTCTCTTAATTTATAGGGGCCACAGCCATTTACCGGCGATAATGGACAACGATGACTTCGTGATAACTTCGCTGAGAGGCTTATTAATAGTACTCGGTTTATCCGTGCACGAGTTATTCGAGGGGCTGGCGATCGGTTTGGAGAGCTCCGCCGGTCACGTCTGGTAATTGCATCGCAAATGCGTCTACAATCCCTTAATCCGAGCCGTGCTCGTGCCCTAAATTAACCGTTACTAAGGCGGGAGATTGCAAACCCACATGCTACGACGCTGTGACATTATTTCCGCAATTGCTCTGCGTGATTCACTAGCGAGAATCTTTCATACTTAAAAATTTTTCAAAATTTCTATGTAATTTTGAAACTTTTTATAAAATTTCTTCCATTTTTTTATACGAATTGGAACACTCTTCAGAAAAAAAATTTATATTCTTTCTAAAATTCTTCATCCTAAGATTTCTTACTCCATTATTTAATTTTACGTAAGATAAAATCTTAGAAATCTTGGAACGTTTTAGAATTCACATATATAACAAATCTTGAAAACATTTTTTAAGTGTTTCAATTTGCATAAAAATTCTGAAAATAATTTTTATCAAAGAACCACGCAGGACTATAATGAAACAAAATTTGATTACATCAATTTTGTTGATATATAATTTGAATCCAAAAATCAAAGTTAATTCAAACTTTCTAAAAATATCAAATTATTAAGGATTAGTAGGGAGAATTAGTATGGAGCGGCGATGTGACAAACGATACGACTCGTCCACAGGTACATGTTCCTCGCGGTTGCGTCCCATAAATTCGTCATTGCCTTCTGCATCGGCGTAGAACTGATCGCGTCCAGAACCCGAACGTACCTGTCCGTGATTTACACGTGCACATTCGCCGTGGTGTCGCCGATAGGAATCGGCATCGGGATGGCTCTCGTCGGCGGTAAAGGCGCGGCCGCGAGTGGAGTGATGGCCGTAATATTGCAGGCAAGTTCTTCTATCTTTTTTGGGGGAGGAAAAAGTACTCGATTCTTTTAGATCTAAATAAAGAATCTCGATGACACAATCAATGACGAGGACACGCGTGCCGAAGAAAATCTTTACGTTCGGAGAATATTCAAGATTTTACATAATGGACCGGTCGAGCAACAATCGCACGGTATGCAAATAAAAGAAAAAGAATCTCAACGCTTTTTTTTTTTTCGTCGCAGGGATTGGCGTCGGGAACTCTGCTCTACGTTGTGTTCTTCGAGATCTTACAGGAGCATCGCACCGGGCTGAGGCAATATGTCTCGATCCTCGTCGGTTTCGTCGTGATGTTCGGCCTGCAGATGTTGAGTAAGTACATACGATTTTATTTCGCGCTGACGCACAACGATGCGTTCTTTGCATCCCCTCGGTGCGGGCAAACGTGAGAGAATTGGGGTATAATTTGGCATTACAAGTAAACGCCCGACTCCTGGGTCTCCGTTAAATGCATTCTTCACATCTCTAGCAAATAGACTTGGAAATTTTTATAGATAAGAATACACCGTGTTGGTGTACGTCTGGCTCACTTATCGACTCGTCTGTCTTTCAACGCGCAATCTTCCCTCGAACGTATTAACCGCGTAGACAGCTCAAAATATGATATGATAGAGGAATGATATTAAGTGCAAATAGTTTGGAAGATAATATTGACGAGGTGTCAAATGTGTAATGTTTAGTTTATTTATTCATCGAGTTCCTGGTTAAGATAATCGATCGATGTGAGTTTTGCTCTCTACTAACAAATACGGTTCTTCCCAAACAAAATCTGCATAAATAACGCAAATCCCAAGAATTAAAAGATATACGGTTAATTAGATAAGAACACACAGCGGGGAAAAACGATGGAGCATTCAATGAATGAATTTCGAAATGCTGTCCGAACGAGGACGGCATGTATCTGAGGTCGAAGTTCACCGACACGGCCGACACTTATCGATTCTCAGAGAATAATTATTGTCAACAGTCATTTTATCGCGGTGCGTAAATGTGTGCACGCGTATTTGTCGCAGCTCTGAAGGAGAGAAGAGACAAGATGCGCTCTCGTCGAGGTGCATTGTTCGAAATGACGTTGCATTGCAAACTGTACATTACACACGCCCTGCAGGAGGTGACAGCAGGGGAAGAACAGGTTGTTGACGGGGTCGGGAAGAGGGGGGGGGGAGAAGAGAAAGAGAATGTACAAGCAGAAACGCAAAGGACATCCTGCCTGATGATGATTCACGCGACACGGTTTCCGTAACGTTTGATTTTGCTCGACGTGAAAAATTTTCCCCGTATGCACAGACAAAACCGATTGTCGTTACACGACGGTGATCAGAAAAATTGATAAAAAGTAATCGAGAAAAAAAAACCCGCTCCGTTTACTTCGTTTATTTATGAGTCATTATGCGAGCGATGATACGCTCGAATTGTTTCTTCCGAGCTTGACTCGCGCGGGTATCCTTCGCTCTCTCGCTCATGCGGCTTATCGCTCGGCAGTGAGAAACAGAGAAAAAGTGCGAACTATATCGGAAAAATAAATGGCGCGTGAATTGCGATTACTTTGTTATCGGCGTAATTAACGACGTAGAAAACGGAGTGATTGTCGATCTCGATATTTTCAGGCGACATATATGCGAGCTTTACGACCTCGACGATGTTTAATGAAGCGTCCGATCCACGAGTGGTGGGATCCTTTCGCTTTTCGCGCGAAAAGGGTGAAAGTGCCATAGAGCCGGCAAATAATCTCAGAGGCGTGATCGTCTCGGTGTGGCCCACATCGTTAAATTCATAACTTTTGCTTTGAAAGTGACGAACCGTGCCGCGTTTTACTTTTACATTTTCTCGTCCACGCTATAGAAATTGAAGGAATCTCTCTGGCTGGAGAGAAATTAATCTTAACGTAGAGAAAATTTTATAGTAAAAATTACTATAATAACCAGTAGGCACTAAGAAAAGAATTATAAAAGTTTTTGCTATGTATTTCATCAAATTGCCATAGTATTTACACTATAATTCTCTAAAATTTCTTCTCTGTGCCTCTTACCGTACATAGTAATTTATGATACGATATTTTCTCCGTGTATGAATATTGCGAATTTTCCGCGAGGGATCCCAGGCGATTGGCTTTTCGAGAAAATTTTTAGAGAGCCTTCTCAGTCCTCTTTTTAGTCCCCCCCCCCTTCCTACTTATTGTTAGTACTCCTCTCGTTCTCGTTCTCTTAAACCGACGCTATTCATATTCAAGGCGATTTATTTCTCTTGCGGTCCAATTCGCGATGCGAGTATTATTTATGACGCTCGTGGGCGCGAACGTGGAATAGCCTAGCGTCTGCACGCGTGCCCTCTCCACACATACACACACACACACACACACATACGCATACGCGAGTACCGCTCAACGAGCGTCTCTCATTCACGCGTGCACACGCACGCCTACGCACGACGCGTTCGCCGCCTGCGGCGAAGGAGAGAAAATGTATTTGTACGCGTGGCTCCTCGTCGGGCACAGACCAGTTACAGCAACGTGATCGACGTTTTGCGTGTCTAACAATGCGCAAAGAAGAAATAGAAATTTAGTATAACCTTCCCATTTCCCTCTTTTCGCTCTTCTTTCCCTTTATTCTTTCTACTTTTACTTTATTTCAATTAAATCCTTACTTCCGCTTGTTTCTCTACATTTTCACCCTTTTTCTCCTTTTTTTCTATTTCTCTCTGCGCCTTTCCATTTTACTTCCATTCTTACGGTGCGTCCCCATTCTCCTTTTCCCCCTCCCCCCCATCCCTCGATCTCGCGTGCATTCCGACGAGAGAGAAAAAAAAAAGGAGCAACTTCGCGAGGCCGTCGGTCTTACGCCACTGAATGAGGGACGATCAGTTGTGGTGCAGGTGCCAGAAAGAGCATGTACGCCAGCGAGTGATCGTTAAACAAGGACGAGCGTAGAGAGACGGCCGCGGGAGTGGGCAGGAAACGGTTCGGTTCGGACTATGTAAGACGACGAGGCGGCGGCCGAGGGGTCTGATCGTGCCGACTTCTCGTCGAGACCGGAGTAGTGTCCGATCAGCCGTCGCGGCGCGTGGTGCTTTTCGCCGTTCACTTCGTCGCGTCGTGCAAAATCGCGATTGTGATTACAACCTCGTCTGATCGGCGAGGAACCTCATCAGGTTCAAATCTAAAGTTTCGCCCGTCCGGCCGCGAACGCGTCGAACGCGTCCACGGGGAAAGAGATCTCGAGATCAACTGGAGAACGGAGATGTCCTCCAATTAGATAGAAAGTGCAGGATTATAATGTGAAATGAGTCCCGTCGTCGACATCAGGAACGCGCGAATGAGAGACGTGGTGAAGTGGTGACGAGAGGTAAACTCTGCTGCGACGTCGACGTCGCCTCCCGCGCGGATCTTGTCCCCGATACTTTTTCCACGCGTGTGATCGCTTCGAGATACCGACGTTGTGAAATCCTCCTCCGAGACAAGAGGGAAAGATTTCTCTTCCGAGTTCTGCCCTTTCGTATCGTCGTTACTAATATCAGTCGAACGCCACGCGAAATGGAGGAGAATACGACGACGTCCAATGTCCTTCTGATATCGAAGATCGGCGCGATGATCGGTCTCGGCTTCGGCTCCCTCGTCCTGGGAACGTTACCGTTGATGGTAGGACGTTACAGGGCCAATAGGCGACTTCGCCGGAAGCGTCGCCAGGCGATTTCCTCCAGTCATTCCAGCTCCTCCACATCCACTTCGGCGTCCTCGCCGAGCGTCGACTCGATCTCCGCGACGAATAAGCAAGTACGTCCGATAAATAACCAGAGATCCTCGATAATCACCGATAATTGGTCCACTCGCAGCATCTCCGGAAGGCTCTCGTCTTTGTGCCAGTTGATCGTAAATCGAGTCGAATCGCCGCAGATGTTTCGAGTCAATATTATGAAATTATATCGCTGCGAATAATAATGAGTATAATTAAGGCTACCTAATGGAAGATATCCTTGACACAGGTGGATATCCTTGAATATGTTATCTGTTAAATGTAGCAGCGCAAATGTATCGCTGCATAGATTTTTTTTATTCCACAATCAATTCTTAAATATCGTTCTATGTTCCATCTTGTCACTATCTATTTATCACTATGTATATATGTGACTTACTGATTTCAAATAGTAATGTGTCAATATAAACGCAGTCCTAAACATGTCTAGAAGGCACAAAGTCGAGGTAGACGGATAATATTTGATCGCATGAAAAGTAGGAAGGTCGTATTTGCAAAATATGTTTACATTCATAATACGCGTCTAATGAACAGTCTCGGTCGATCATTTATTAATCGCGTCCGGAGTAGCTGCTCATTAGGGTGCTCGGTATTCACGTCATGTATGGATTCTCTGCACTAGTTGGAATTAATTGAATCTTGATTCTTTCAACTGATGTATCTGATTACAGTACATAATAAAAACAAATAAAATTTAAATAGTCGTCGCAACTTCTCGCAAATTTAGAGCATGTTATTTTAGTATTTATTATGTGAAAAATTGATTCCAAAGCGATCAAAGAGTCCATAGAAACTGATCGAGCGTCCTATCCAACGAATGCAAGTATCCTAAAACAAATCCCAAAGCACCGCGGCATCGTCCTCAGGGTCTCTTGACGTCGCTCTTGCTCTGCTTCGGCGGTGGCGTGCTCCTGTTCACGACGTTTGTGCACCTGGCGCCGGAAGTGCGCGCCAGCGTCGAGAGTCATCAGTCGAACGGACAACTGCCCAAATTGGGTACCCTCGGTCTGGCCGAACTGCTCTTCTGCAGCGGTTTCTTCCTCGTGTATTTGGTCGAGGAAGCTGTACACGCCGCCCTTACCGGCAAGCCCGAATCTTCGGAAGCGTTACTCTACCGAACCGTGTCGGTGCGCAGATGCAACAACAACCAGGTAGGTCCGTCGGGTTCGCCGATGATGTCGAACGGCTCGATCACCACCATGTCTACGACCACCGCGTGGAAAGACACCAACGACATCGAGGACAATAAGGATCGAGATCGGAACGCAGACCGGACGAAGCTCCAGCTCGATTCTCACAATCCGACGGACAAGGAAAACAAGGTGCTACCGGCTATATTTGTCCTGCCCGTTGCATTGCCGAATGAAGGACATCAAGTGGTCCAGAGGCATTCAGATTTAGAGCTAGCGGTGCCGGAACTGAGCTACCAAGTCAATCATCATCAGTCTCACAACCATCATCATCACCATCAGCATGGTGCGATGATGCAGAACACCTCAGTTCAAGGACTGCTGACTGTGCTCGCGTTGTCCTTTCACGCGATATTCGAGGGTCTGGCGGTGGGTTTGGAACCGTCCGTCAGTTCGGTCGCGTATCTAGCGGCCGCAATCGCGACCCACAAACTGGTGATCTCCTTCTGCGTCGGAATGGAACTCTACGTGGCCGGCGCGTCGACCAGGACCATCCTCGGCTACCTAGCCATCTTTTCCATGGTCACGCCAATCGGGATCGCCGTGGGACTCGTCCTCGACCATTTCAAGAACGACAGCGAGAACTTGGGACCTACGCCCACTATACTTCAGGGCATGGCGGCCGGTACCCTGCTCTACGTGGTGTTCTTCGAGGTGCTGGCGCGGGAGAGGGCGAATGACAAGAGCGGCCTTCTACAGCTGGTCGCAATCATTATCGGCTTCGCGCTGATGCTGGGTCTGCAGATCGCCAGTGAGTTCGCGTTTCCCGGAAGACGAGAGGGAATCCCCCGCGTCTCTAGAGCGCACCGGAGCGTATCGCGGCGCGACACACCGCCGCGATGCCGGATAGATGCATTATCGTCGTCGCTCAAATGTCGTCCTTCGTGCCCGCGCTTATTGCGCATTTCCGTTTCCATCCTGCTTCTCGCGTGACCGGTGAATTTCCGTCTGTCAAAACGGAACATCGCGCGGCGCGCGAATTTATTTATTATAAGGTGAAAGTCCATCCCGGTTCCATTAAGGTTCACCGGAAGCTATCTCTTCCTCGATTTCCTAGATTCGAAATTTGCGTGACGTATGACGAGCGCATATTATTATTCATAGATGCGCCAGTTGTGCGCTGAATAATTCAGACATTTTTCCAGGGTACCTTAAAATATTACATCTAGTGTGTAATATCGATTGTCAATTCAATGTCCATCTTCTCCAAGCAGAAATGTCCATCGAGCATATCGTTTACAGCGGTTATTTTTCCACGAATATTCGATATCTTTGCGATCAAAATTTTTAGAATCGCTCGTCCCGGTGCAAACCTATTACAGGTACGTCCTTGATACACTTTACGTGTCGGTTCTTCGCCGCTACTTGTCTAATCTATCGATTTGCCCTAAACCGACGAGCTGCAGCCGAAAAGTCAGGGTCAGGACACATTGGAGTGGGAGAAGCAGAAGAATCTCTCGTGGCAGAAATTCTCATGGCGTGTAACGCACGTTTGATGGGAACTCGCCGCGAAAATAGATCTTATCGAGACGTTATAATCTTTTAAAAATGGATATATGAATCAGAGAGCAGACACCTGTGTGCTCAGAGAGACATGTGTACATGTGTAGACATGTAATCAGAGATAATGCACAGAGATAATACTCAGAAAAAAGATCGCGTAGTATTACGGAAGGCCTACGCGAGTGTATGTGTACGCGAGTACACCGATGTATGCAAAATTAAATTACATATTTGTTAATCTCGAAACGCCAGCCGATAAACTCTGCTCGCTTTTGGTAGTTTTTGTCGCTTTGTTGTTTCCAGTAAATGCGGTTAATAACTCTGATAACACTGACGCAGATTGTGGAGCCTAGCAGAAGCGAAAAGTTATTCGTATTAATTGTAAAACGTTTCCAATTCGAATTTATGCTTTGACATTTTTGAGATCATGCTTTCATTTCTTTTTTTTCAAAGGCATTTGCCTCTATTTTTACGATTCACCATTTCTTTAAAGCGCGGTCTTTTTTTCTCTTTTCACTTATTTTCAAATATATAAAATATGTAAAAAAAAAAAAAACATTAAATATTATCAAATATACAGAATATAATCGCAGAAATAACGGTTAAAAGAATTTCATCTCTAACTTCTTAAGAAATGTCGTTCGCTCGGTAGCTCGTCCCATTAATTCCGCTTATTTTCGACCAAGTCGAGATCTAATTATAATATCGTGACGTGATACTTGATCGGTTATTCGCACGCGCGCTGTATATATTACTTTGCATCAAACTGGATAATAGAGTGTCGTTTCGCCGAGAAAGTAACAAGTGGTGGGACAAGACCGATCGTCATAACGGTTACCTCCGCGGATGTGTCACCTGTTATGCAATCTTAATTGCATCCCGACCTTCTTGCGAGAGCGCGAAAGGTTCGCGAAATCGCGAGAGATCGTAGGTGCAATGTTCTGCTTCAAAGGCTGAATGACGCAACGTGCTAGACGCATTGACAAATCTCGATCTTGCAAAACAATATCGTAAAAGTACAAATTAAAAATATCCCTGCAAAGCATACTGATTAACATCAGTAATTTCTTATACACAAGTACGGCAAAAGAACGTTACGCAGACAAAGTAATTGATTCGGATTTTATGACATTGTAGTACAAAGAAATTAGGCTCTATATGTTTTCTACTACATTCATCAAATGGTTTAATGGAGCATTTACCCTGCATAAAACACGAGCTCGTTACTCCTACTCGTGGCTGCGCGAAACTACAACTTTTACACAACTCGCGTCGACTGCCATGATTGGCAAATTGCATGCGGAAACAACCCACTTCTTCCAAGACACACACGGGTTTCACGTGCGGTGCTGGAATGACATGCGTCACGGCAGGGACATTGTCATGCTTACTACTAGACGAATCTCGATCTCATAAGGGATCTCTGGTTATAGTCCCAAGGCTTTCTCTCCACCCATGGCAATGACCCGGGACGGGTAGGTCGATGGACGATCCGACCGACTTTCGACCGGCTTTCTCGACCGATTGACGTATTTCGCGATGACGAAATTGCCGTCGAGTGTTTGAGTGCCGTTTGGAGAATTTCGTTACATGTATACATGGTACATTAATTGTGGACCGTTCGATGAGCGATTGAAGATGGAAAATGGACGGCGCTCGACCAGACGCGCGTCGCACACAACTATAATTTTATTTCGTAAAACATTTTTGAGAAACTTGAAATTTACTTATAAATCTTTATAATTCATTGTTACTGACATATCGTCAGTTCAGATAGTTGATAACAGCGTTGAAGTGAATGATTACTGAAACCGTCGATTACCATTGGACAGCTTTCTTATATTCGGATCGAACAAAACAATCGCTTTATCGTCATACGAGCTATCATTATTGTTGATTAGATACTTTCCGATGCTAGTTGAGTCTAATAATATAATGTTAATCTTTAGCTTTACGATGCTACACGACCGTCTTTTCTCTTTTGCGATGATAACTAATAAAAACAAATGTCTTGCTCTTAAATCTTATCCCGCAAAAACATATTGAGAATAAAAATAAAATAGATTTCACAAATGTATATTTGAACTCCACGAAGCTAAAGAACGAGGTTAAACAATTTATTTAAAAAATCAAAGAGCGACTTTAAAATTGAATTACATTGTTTCGTCTAAAAAAAGTATAATTAAATTTAAAAATGTAGAAAAAGGGAGACGGGAAGAGCGTACCTTCTAATTCGTGAAAATTATTATATACGGAACGCAAGCGCAAACAGTTCAATCATTCCATTTCCTCATTTCCGCAACGGGAGACGTGTAATTTCGCAAAATGAATTACCGTTTCCTTTCTCAATCCTCGATTAATCTCTCCGTGATTAAAAAAATCGCAATGAAGTCTCAAACGTCCACGCTTTCTGTTTTACAGCTGCCCATTCCCACTCGCACGGTGGGCATTCGTGTGGTGATGATAAGGATCACGACCACGACCACGACCACGACCACGATCACGATCACGATCACGATCACAAGCACGACGTCGTTATGGGGGCGATCGACCAAGTGACCGACAGCATCACCGAGGCCCTGTCCAACACCCTCACGTCCTCGACGACGTCGAAGACGATCGACGTGAGCGAGATCAGCCCGTTGCAGCCTCAACGCAGTTAGGGAAAACCGATCTGGCAGTTTCCGCAAGTTCCAAGCTCCACGGCTGAATTCTCCTTGTTCGCCAAGAGATTCAGCGCAATCAAGATCTCTCGGGAAGCTCGAAGATCTCGAGACAGTGCCTTTACTCAGGGGATTCTTCTCGCGCGCATTCATTTTTTTTTTTTTTTAATCATCTAGCAAAGTAAGACGAGAGGTCGAGTTGACGAGAGGTAAATCAGTTTCGCGACTTTTTAGTGTGTGGATTTACGCGCGTTGAAGGGATCGAACGGTCCCGACCGTGTTCCTGGATGGACGTGGTGCAAACGTGACGCGGCGGAAAGTACGTCGCACAACTTTACGTTCGACAAGAAATACGTCTTTCATTGCTGCCCCGACTGGAAACTGCGTGTCGTTAGAAGATACTTTACGGATTTCCGACTGGCTTTCGCTGACTATCGCGACAGGCAACCTGAAGAATTTCGCGCTCAAAGTGTCGCGATCGCAAAGAAAACTTTCGCGCACCGACAGAATATTTTGTGCGTCTGAACCGAATTTATTTTTTTTAGATACGTAATAGGGAGTAAGTCAGCCTGCAGTTGCGGCGATTATTTAAGTGCCTTCCAAGAGCTGGATACTTTACGATATCGAAAGTATTTATTATCGATAATCTTTGTAATATATGCGAAGGCGTTCCTCAGAATTTAATCTTTCTTGATAGCAATACGAAAAAAAATGGGAACGTCGAGCTCTTATCGTGGTCCAATTTCCTAACTACTCAATTACGAATTCAAATAGAAATAGGCTATGCGCATTTATATAATAAGAAATTTTAATAAATTATCAGATTTTTTTTATTACACGACTGTCATTTATATTTTTTATACCTGGTAATAGTATAGAAAAATGAAAATTCGAGCATGGAAATTTTCGAAAGTTCATCTTCCCTCATATATTTTTGTAGAAAATTAATTAACAGAGTTTTATCCCTTTTATATTAAAAACATGAATCTCTGAGATTCCCACGACTAAAATTGCTCGCAGCAAAAGTAAATCGCGCCTATTTGAAAAGCGCACGTTAAATGTGTGTGCTCTCGAAATGCTTCTCTCCGAGACAATAAAAAAAACCCGCTTTCGTGAACGTCATCTGCATTTCGCAGTTTGAGAGCGGTTATTGTTGGAAAGAATGCCGTGTCACTATTTGCGGTGCGAAACAATAGCTGCGTCCAGACACGAAGAGGCATACCGCGCCATGCGGCGATCGACCAACGTTCGCGTTTGCGATTACATCGGGTGTCCCTATTTTCTCGAGTCGAAGGGAAAATAAAGTTTCATCCGCGGCGAGTCTAGTTTCCCTAAAAAAAAATCATCCTTTATTTTTTCCCCATTGTATAAAAAAAAAAAAAAAAAAAAAAAAAATCGGTGTCACGCTTGATCCCCTGGCTCGAGAATATATAGATTTATTTTAAATTGCCGAAGAGTAGAGAGAAAGATTTTTTTAGATTTAATAAACAGTTTTATTCGACTATTCCAAAGCATATATTTCTTTGGTTTTAATCAATTTTAAACAGATTTCTTTAGATTTAATGAAGTTTATTAGAAAAAAAAGTATGCTTTGGAATAGTCGAACAAAACGGTTTATTAAATTTAAAGGAATCTTTCTCTCTGTTTACGAAGGCGTAAGTAAAAGAACAAGTGTCTCGACGGACACCCTGTATGTAGGCTCCCCGTAAAAAGCATCCGTACGTCTGCACTCTCGACGTGCGGAGTATCATCTTAACGAGATAAATTATCGTATTTCTGCGGTTATAGGGGACGTATCGAACGCAGTGCGCGCACACAGAACAAGGCAAAGAGAGATTCGAGTTCTAGTCAATCAATTGCATTTGAATTTTGTATCGAGCTACTTACACAGCTCCGTCACACTTGTCTATTATCGTGAGTAAGCTTAGTTTATGAATCTTCTCGCGTTACGAGCGACAAACATTGAAGATCGAATGGTATGTAGATTAACTCGTACAAAGTGACGCGGCAAGTTCGTTTGTGTTACTTCGAGGCTCCCCTCTTATCTGGCTCGACGCTCGCCATAATCGCACATCGAGGGTGCAACAGCATGCGTAAATAAACGATAATAGTTTTGAAGAAACAGACGCGTTTCAGCGAGACAATAAGAGGGAGAGTAATAAGCTAACACACACCGTTTATGCGCCAGTTTCTCGCGCATTTCTTCACCTTTCTCAACTCTTGACTCATGCACCTTTGAATTATTTCAACCGTTAAACGACTATAAAGTTTATTTAAAAACCATGATGCGTCATCTGAATAATTTCTAGGATAATTTATGCGCTAAACCGATAAATTTTAGATATTCTTGAGCTGATGTGTAAAAAACAACAATGTGTAAATTACCTAGACTTTGACCGGTATTTATAGCCGATTTTTATACTTTAAGGTCGTATTAAATTCTGTCTTATCTACTTATTTTACAAATGTACATATTTACAACTTTGAAAGTTTCTTGAAATTTCAAAGTTAAATTATACTACGTTCTAATTTTTCCAAAACGAAATACAGACATTTGTTTTAAAAACTTAAAAAGTATGTTCATAAATTTTTATAGATTTAAAAAAATCTGTTCTTCCCAGGTTGTAAGAGTTAAGATATCATTAACAAATCACAAAGCCATAGTTTACAGTAACAAGATATTATTTAATATACGATGATCTTAAAAGATAAATGACGACTATGAATATCGTGATTTTTATCTTCAGAATAAAAATTAGGAAACAGACGTCGATGGAATTCAGGCAGGCAGGTATGAAGAGATTCGTTCGTATGATTCTTTTTTTCTATCGTGTCACAATTCGTATATTCATATATATTTACTGGTGACAGTTATCTACAATATGACGATGCATTCTTATGCAGCTTATAAAACACTTTCGTCGATAAACGCACGAAAAATAAGACGCTTGTACCTTTTTCCGGCTTCCTAACGCGCCGGAATTACAAGGGTTCTTACTTATAACTTTTGCAAAGTACGTGCATTATTCATATCATCTTACTCAACAAACAATTTATCAAATGCTTTTCCTTTTTTTTTTAACCGTGTCGACGAGCGAAGAGAAAAGCGTACGATCGTTTATTGACACGTAAAACGTGTAACTTCCAATGCCAGAATCATCGATACACATTTCTGTGCGATACGACAATTCACATTCTCGGGAATCGATACGAGTATTGGAGTGTGTGGCTCATATCTCTTATCTTTTTGTTTTCCAAAAGAAATCCACGGTATATCAAATTCACGGTAGAAAAAAATATTATTACTTACATACAATTAGCGTCCGAAAAAATTTCAGGAACCTGACGGAACAAATATTGAACTTTCCATAAATCTCTCACCTCGCGTGAAACGAAAATTCCATGAGACAAGTTGATTCGAGGGTCAAAAGTGACGAAGTGCCATGTCCCTCGTAGTACAATTTCCGTTCCGACATAGTACAATTTCATTCCATACAACAATTCGCGATATAAATCCAGGAAAGAAAAGGAAAAAGTGGAAAGTGTACAGGAGCAGCCTACTTTTTCACTATTTGCTCGTCCACAAATTCGAGATAGCTCGATCCGATTTTTAGAAGCGCCACTCCAGTGCCGATGCCGGCTATTGTACAGCAAATCGGGCTTGGCGGCACTATGGAACGTATCACAGCCCACATCAGGACTGATCCTAAACTCAGCAATACCGCCCCGGTAGCACTGAAAAAATTAGATGCAGCAGAAATGATAATTCAGTTCTATTCGACAGGTGAGTTTTTCAGATTGCAATTCTTTTTTAATCGTTTGATCAATTATATGTTGACTTTGTTTAGTAACAATTGCATATTTATCATATGACAAATGCAATAGTACTCTAAAAGCCAATCTACATACTCTTTTATTTCTTGTTTTTTGAATATTGAACCACTATTTTATTGAAAATTAAATATATTACATAAAACTAATAATCAAAAATCATAAAATAATGAAAAGGAGGCTAATGAGCCACTATGAGATCTTAGTGTAGGAAATATATTCTAACTACAATTATAATCAATAAATGTTTTGATCTGCCATTAGATCTTTTTCATCAATATTTTATTGACAATTGTCTCCTCTTGTCTATTTTGAAATTTGTTAACTTTTATCTTGTCAATGTTAATAAAATTGTACAAAAAAATAAAAAACAAGAGTGCTGTCAATAAATTCAAGTGCATTAATGATTGCAGGATAAAATATTGTAGAGAACGCTTAAAAAATTTGTCACCGAGTGCACAGTCAATAACAATTAATCAATTGAGGAATACAAAATATAATTGATGAATTAAAAAACTTGCTTTATAAATATAAAAATTTATCTCTGGCATGAAAAATCTCACCTGTACAGGATTTTCACGGACTGCGGCGCGGTCTTCATGTGTTCACGTGTGTAGATGTACGATCCGGTGCCAACTAGAGTGCCAGCCAATAAGAAATTCGTAATGTCCCTCTTAGGGAATACTCTGAAAAGGATAAATTCGTTCATAATTTCCTCCTTTCACGCCGACTACTTACACTCTCTGTTATTATAATTGAAATCTACGATACGTTCGTCTGCTGCAACATTCATAAAGGTTACATAGAGTTACGTAATATAAGACGAACGAGAGGGATCGGAGGAGGAGCCCCTCGTCGCGACGCACTCGCGGACAGCCTCGAATCGAAGAACGGGAGACGACTTACTTGACGACGAGGCTCGGGTTCATGACGTTGACGGACATCGCGGTGTACGAGGCGGCGCCGAAAGCCGGCGCGTAGAACTTGGCGAGGTTGCATCGGGTGACCGGTCGCAAGCCGAGCTTCTTCACGACGTTCGAGCAGCAACCGCCGTCGCTGCCGCCGGCGGCATCGCCACCGCCGTTCTCCGTTGCGGACATATTTTTTTCTATTGCCGTCTGTCGTCCGGAGGACGCGTTTTCTCTCGTTGCGTGTCTCTCACTGGAAAATTCCCTTCCGCGAGAGAAAAAGAGAGAGTGTCACTCCTCGCCGAGTGCCGTGTGCCGTCGTCTTTACGCGAGACAGACTTTGGTCGGTAACCTTCGCGCCCACACGTCACAGTCACACAGGCTCACACACGCGCTGACGTCTGCCCGGTCGGCCGTTGCGGCGCAGCAAACATGGCCGCCGATCGTTGACCTGCCGCATCGACGGTCAGTGCAGTGGAGGCGAACGATCGGTACAGAAGGTGCGCAAGCGCAAGTATTTCGATGGAGGCGCGTTGGGCGGCGCCACATACGCGAAGGGGTGCCGCGCTTTTGACACTCGATTCGGACCTTTCCGGCAAGTATTATGCGTTGCGTGATTTTTTATTCAATATCGGAAAAAAATACGAGACTTTAGTTTAGATAACTAGTGTTACGCGTGCGTGTGTGCGACGACATTCGGCGGCGACTTTCCCGTGGGACAAGGTACGTCGCAAGGATCTTTGAAGAATCGACGAAAGGTTGGTGTTTTATTGCCGCGTATTACGGATCTCTTCGAATTCTCAGGAATCCAAAATTATTAAAAAGAATTGAAGGCCTGTTCTTCGTCGCTGCACTACTGCACTGATACAATAAGTTAAAAAAAACAGAGTTAAAAAAAGAGTTCTAGCGTTTAAAATTGTGCACATAATTTTAATGCGTGAAATCAGCACGACACAAGAAAAAATGTGACGTGCTGAATAGTTATGACAATTCCTGCGACAAATCTCGACAGTTCTCATATAGCACTGTGCTTTGATATTGTTATTAAACAGAGTTCTAGCGTTTAAAATTGTGCACATAATTTTAAATGCCCGAAATCATCACGACACTCGAATAAAGGTGTCGTACTGGGTAGTTATGGATATTTTTCCGACAATTCTCCATAGTTCTTGTATAGTTCTGTGCTTTGATATTGTTTTTAAACAGAATTCTGGCGATTAAACGTTTGTAAATAATTCTTTATCCCCGAAATCCGCATTACCCTCGAGTTAACGTGTCGTGCTCATTAGTTGTAATAATTCTAGCGATATTTCTTTGTAGTTCTATGCTTTGATGTCGTTTTTAAACAGTGTTCTGTCGAGTAAACGTTTGCAAATAATTATTTATTTTTGAAATCAGCACGACACTCAACTTATTACACCAGTACAGCGCAGTGCCGCTACGAAGAACAAACCTGGAGGCTCCGATTTTTAAGTTTTCCATATTTTACTCGCATTTGTGCTGTTGTGAATTCGAGTTAAATCCGGGTACGTTTTAATGAGTAACAGGAGAAGGAATCGTAGAAACAATTATAGATGGAAACTATCATTTCTTTAATAGGTACAAAGGTAATTTTTTAAACATATATTAAATTTTGTACACATAATAATACATATTTTATTTGTAACAGAAAATTTTTGCTTGTAAAAGTATTGAAAATTTTTGTTTTTTGTATAAAAACATTTTTTTCTTTTACACTTATTTGTCTTTACATATATACATTATTAACTTGGCAGAAAAGTTGATTAGTTAAAAAGTTTGTGTTTCAGAAATAATTAAAGTTAAAAATTAACTGTCTTAAAATTAACAAAGTATTGACTAAGTTAAGTTAAAAGTTATTTACTTTCTAACTATACTATTTAACTTTTAACTAGTTCCGACCCAACCCAACTTTAATAATAATAATGTTATTTATCTTTTTATATCTGATCGCTGAGTATGTACATTTTATGTCGCATGCTCGACGCATATTTTCAAAACTACTATAATTTTCATTATTTTTACTTATAAAAATTTCTAATTCTATTATAGATCAAATATGTATTATTACATGTATGTACAAAGTTAAAAATGTATCATTTGCTTATTTTCCAAAAAAAAATTCGTATGAAAATATCCTTCTTCCTATTCTTCGAAAGGTCTTTAATTATTTGGCAATTAATTTATTAAGTGATATAACTGTAGTTTTATTGATACGACATTGTTAATTTTTATAAAAGGAAATTAGAAAGAACAATGGATTAATTATACAATTGGTTGAAGTCGCGTACGTAAAGGATCGCAATGACTTAGTCAATTGATATTCTGCCTACACATATTTTATTTCAGTTTATTACTGTTTTCGTATAATGTAGATGTATAAAAATTCAAATCCGTATACAATAATTGTACATCGTTCTCCGTGTGTCGGGAAACGGGGGAATCCTTCCGTGCCACGAGATATCGAAAATACGATGCCAAAATTTCTCCTTTCTCGCTCTTTCTCTCCGCGTGTCTTCTTTTCCTTTCGCGGATATTTACACGCGTCGTCCGACGACTCATTCTTGAGAGGTTTGACCGAGATCCCGCAGCTCTCTGGATCTCCAAATTCATACTTGAGCCCCTGGCTGGATCTCGTTTCCATCCTTTTTTTCGGTGATTTCTGCGCCCGCGAGACGCGAGGCTCTTTATTCTCCTACGAGTTCGGTTGCTTCGATCGCTTCCACTTTTGTCGCTCGACAAAGAGAAACGGGGAGACCTACGCGCAGGAAACCTCAGTGTTTCGCGTTCTGCAAGAGCTTCTTCTCGTTGGATCCGATCCGCAGGCATTTGACCGTCAGAGCGACGATCGTGGCGACGGCCCCAACGAAGGACACGATACCGAAGACCGCGAGCACCGCGAACCAGTTCTTGAACGTGCCGATCCTGCTGTCGCAATCGTAGCTCTCGGTGTCGTTGAGATTGAGAGCCGACAGGTTGATCGGCCTCAGGGAGATCGGCTTGTACTTGGGTCTCGCGACGGTAGCGTTGCGCTCCTTCCTGATGAACCGGTAGGATATAGCGTAAGTGAATCCCTGCCCATCCTGGGACCCTTTGGCGCTGTAGTACCGGATCAATAATTCGTTTCCGCTAGACGTCAAAGGTACTTGGATGTTGTTGATGTCCCAATGAGACGCGTCACAGTAGGACCACATCAGGAAGCTGTCGTTTACCTGCAAATCGTCGTGTTCGGTTCCGTTAAAAGCACAACCGTCTCGCAAGCGAAGGCGAATCGATTCCGCGGGGTATAAGTAAATTAAGGATTCATTTCGCGGGGATGCAATTCCGAAAGCCGCCTGTGTGATCTATCGATTCTCAGAGTTTTAATTTTCGAAGTCGCCGGCACAAAATTTTCAGTCGGATGATTAGAAGTTATTAAAATTAAAAAACTGCAGGCAACTTATGGTTATTTTACTTTTTTTTTTTCTTAACCAATCGTGCATACTCGAATGTTGGCTCAGATGAACTTTTGCACTATATATTATTGATATAAAAAATTTGATTTATTTCGTAATTTTATTTTCTCATCAAATTGCAAATAAAAGTACAAAATGCGATTTTACGTAAAAAATCTCTCTCTTGAGATCTAACAAAGAAATTAAATAACTTAATAAGAGGATTGTGCTCAAACCTTATACATAGATACTCAAGCGTAATAATAGAAAGATACGAAACTTTCATATTTCTGCGAATACTTTGAGAGATGCTGACATACGTCCTTAAAATGTATATCCCTGAAAAATGTACTTGAACCGCGCACACCCGTGCAAACACGAAGAAAACGGTTCTAACGTCGAAGACAAAACGGAGCCCCAAACGAGAATTCTCATCGATTCGCGCGTACCGAGGAAGTCGTCGTAGAAGATTCAGGGTACGATAGGGCTCGCGCTTACCTGCGCTCCATTGTAAACAGTAATCTCGTTGCCCGGACAAGAGTTCAGAGTGGAGTTTCGCCTCCCCATCTCCGGTTTCTCGGGCTCGGGCTCGTTTCGCTGGATCTTTATGTGAATCGAGACCCTCTCCGTGGCCCTGCCGTGGAACTTGTAAGTGCACACGGTGCCGGGGGGATACCAGCCCCGCGGGGAGCCGGCGCTCTCCCTACCGCCGCCCTTCCGCGGCCGACCCCCGGTGCTCCGGTACGCGAATTCGCATCGCGCGCGTCTCACCTCACGCGCGACGCGCTCCTCGTGCAGGGTCACCTGGAAGCCGTCGTGGGCCACGGTGCCGTCCTCGCGCGCGACGAACTCCAGGATCACGCTCTTCCCGCGCGTGTAGATCCGCGGCACCCGCCCGCTCCCGCAGAATCTCGAGATCTCCAGGATCTGCCCGTTGACGTTTTCCAGAAGCGCGAGATAGTCGCCGCCACCGCACGCGGTATTTCCCGACGATCGATTCTCCCCGAGGTATTTGGGTTCCGGCGCCTTAATGAATTACACGGGGCACATATCGATTTAGGTGAATAAATAGATTCGGAAATGCATTTCGTGCGCGATCCAATCAGATCTCACTTCGAGCGAATATGTAAATCTCGTTATGCAATTATATTCTAGAAATCTTGACAGTTTGAAACGACAAATTATTGCTGGTTTTAGTGAGAGGGGTATTATTTGGAAATGTGTGGAATTTAATTTTAACGCGGTACTGCATATAGACTACTTGTGTTAAATATCTACATGTCTTTTAGTAATTTCATCCTTGCTGTTTATTAATGTTAAGCGAAGATGAGACATTGTGCTGACTGCGTTTCTTCCTGGAACATGACTTTAAACAGCGATAGTTTCGACTTGTGATTGCACATACCTACGATAATTGAAATAACCCTTTAAAATTTAATTCCATAATCAGAATAAAGCAACGTGTCTACTCGAATGAAATAACACCGATTAAATATTTGCTTAATATAATCAATAATAATTTTGTTCCTCTAAATGTTACGTAACATTTATATTAAACTTGATCACAGTTATACTAAATGTTTAGAAAAAAGTAAAATTATTTTAATTATTTTAATTGGCATTATTTCACTCGTTAGTCTACTACCAGCAGCTCTATTTCTCCAGTGTAGTCAGTTGAAGAAACGCGCTACTTCACACGGAGCAATTACTAGCAAATTGGCGAAAAAGAAAAAAGTTCAATGATCCGCTAATGTGTCTTAAGCTACAAACGAGCTACATACCGTTGCTTCGCTACCGATCGTTTCGCTTTCAGAGTCGCCATTGAAGTAACGATTCGAGAGGACCCCTCGATGCCTCTTCCTCGTTATCTTCGGACGCATTGATTTTATGCGAGGCTCGCTCGTGTCGGACTTAGGCGGCAGCTCTTTGTGACCCCGTCGCTCCCCCTCGTGCCGCCGTATCGTCTTTTTCCCGTAGTGCCTGAGCCACGTTAATTGTCCGTTCGTTTCCGCGGTGCGTTTCATCGTAGGAATCCGGCCGCCGCCGTGCCCGTACCTCGACCGAGAATCCACGTCCCCGACGACAATAGAGCCATCCGCTTCGGCGCGACTCTCACCCCTCGCGCCGGCCGACAATCCGCCCTTTTCCCCGGAGTCGAAGGAGTCCTCGCAATTCTCCATCTGGCAGCCCTCCTGATCCGTGTAGTTCATCAGGTCGAAGAGGTCCTCCGGCTGACCGCCTATCCTGAAGCGGCCGGCGTTCGACTCCAGGGCCACCCTGCATCTGGGAATTGTAAACACGAATCGCGACGGAAATCGACGCTCAGTATTCTGGATCACGATTTTAACGCAACATCGACAATTTGAAACTCGTATTAGCTCGAGTTTCGCTCGAACGACTCGACAACGTTTCCGACGTGTTTGACGCATAATTAGCGACGAAGGGTAAGAAAGCAGAATTTGCTCGCTCGAGTTTGCTGGCTCGATGGAAAGCTTTGTTATCTTGACGGAACCTCGTTCGTTCGGCGAAACTTCGGCGAACTCGGCGTGCTTAATGGACTCAGAGTAGCCGATCTAGCGGCGGCTCACCTAATCCCACGCGGGTAGACGCTGGGGTAGCCCGGCGAGGTCAGCCTGCAGGTCCTGTGCTCGTTGCGGACGGTGCACTCCACGGGGCACGTCGGCGACGCGGACGCGGAGTAGCCGCGATGACGCTCGACCGCCAGGCGCACCGGCAGGATGGAGAATTGAGCGGAAAAGATGACCGGGTTCGCCGAGGCGAACTGCTCGTCCGACGACAGGATGATCGTTAGGTCGGGCCCGCGTCGTAGAAATAGCCTGCGGGGATTGAGCAAACGAACGAACTTGAGCTAACAACGTCACCCCCGAGGAGACGACCGTGGATCTACGCATGAATTCACGGAAGAGCGGAGTGTAGGTACCTCGTAGCGTTTCCGGTCACGTGGCCGCAATATCGACCTGTTGTCTCGTCGTCGAGATCGTCGGCGCTGTCTGAGAACTGAAAATACGCTCCCTCGCAACGGGCCTCCTTCAGGAAGCCTACCTGCAACCTTCTCACTTTCACCTCGATCACCTGCAATGAGCACCCCGTCGAAAAATTTAATTCGACTATCGATTGAATTATGATTATGGTTATACTAATTATAATTATCTATTCCTCTTTCGTTTGCTCATTTGTTGCATTTATTTTTTATTACACTGAGGAAAAGGTACGTAAAAATTTATTATTTGTTTCACTGAATATAAGTTCATTTTACTGGAATAAATCTGTGTTTAAACGCGATAAAGTAAAATCTCGGTTCTGGCAAATAAACCAGTTAATAAGAAAAATGAAATATATTTTACAATTAGTTTTTTTTTACAACCAATAAAAATCGGAGAAAATGTTATAAATAACATTTGCCTCTGAACTTGAGTTTCGACTTTTTTCTCAGTGTATTTAATGCAATCTTCGTTAAAGATAATTATTGCAAATAATTGTGATTACCTGCGGATCTTTGAGAGGCGCTCTGATTCGCACGATGCATCGACCCATCCGTCCCGTCCATCGAATCCAGCCGACCGAATTTCTGATGGTACGATTGCATCCTATTGTAACGCGAAAAATGTATCGTTCAAACGAAAAAACAAATAACACATATAGATACCTTGCATTTAGCAAAACAAGCGCAAGTATTTAAAAAACCGTGAAAATCTCAGCTGAAAAAACATGCGGATTTTTTCCAAAAAAAAAAAAAAAAAAAAAATGCACCGATTAAATAATTATACGTGTAATTCTCATTTTGTATTTTTGTTTTTAATAGACGTGTATACAAATCGTGTACAATAATAAAAAATGTACGAGTAATATTTTTGATAAAAGATAAAAATGTCGGATATTACGTGTTCGGCTGCCCCAAATGATATTTCGCATATTACTTCCTGTCTGTTCGGCCCTTCCGCGAGATCTCTCGGCGCGGAATCGATCTCGCCAAAGGCAAATTATTTCGCAGGAAAGGACGAGAAACGGTTATCGAAATGCCGCCGGTGTTCGCCGACGAAAACGCGACCTTATTTATTTAACGACCCTCACCCTTTCACCGGACTAATGAAATTACTCAGAGTTTACCGGCTAATTAATTGCCATTGATGTAAGCAATCTCGCTGAAACTGAGGCGCCGTTTGCCGATATCGCGTTCCGTCCCCCCGGTCTACTTCTGCTTCTCGACTCGGCTATATTTGTCATCTTAATTATATCATGCGTGCATACGTGCGTGTACACGCGTCTGTGACGTCTGGAGACGCCTGTGTCCGTGCGATGCGAGACTGTGCAACTGATTAATTGATACCGTCTGACAATATTCCCGCGAATATCTCGTCTATAAATTATATCGATTAAATCTGAATGCGCTTCCGTTGCTGGAAGTTGATTTTAAATACTGCAGAAGCGCACTATCTTTTTTATTTTTAAACGGTAAGCGTAAAAAATAAATAAGATAAAATACAGCGTAACGTTGCCTCTCTCGTTTTCTACGTGTAATTAATTTTTCCGCGTCTTATTCTTCTTTCACCCTGTTCTTTTTGCGACGTGATAAATGTGTCGTACCGCGTTCTTTCTTGAGAAGTATATATTTAGCACCTCTCATTGACGCTAGTGGTAGACGATCGCCGCGGGCCGTCCGCACATCACAAACGCGTGACAATGCATACGATTAATTACATCAAGTGTCCTCGGGCGGTGCAACTCTCTGCGTAACGATTTTCTCGTTACAAGGGGCATGAATAGTCATCAACTAGCGACTCCTTTGATAGAATATATATGTCGAAAAACACGTCAGGCATCCCGACATCATCCCGCGCGTCTTGATTCTATCTTGCTTTTGCTACAGATTTTTGCTACAGATTTCACGACATTTTTCCGTGATCTTTTTTTTTTTTTATATATGTATATCCACGTTCCGACATAAGTTTAATCTCTCGCTTACACTCATCAGCGATCTTAACGATAGGGCTAAATACGTTGTCCCTCGATCTAGGCGAATGTTATTCCATTACAAAGGTGATTACAACGTTCTTTCTCGATGGAGTTTCGCCCCCTCGTATTTCATTAAGCTACGCAATTTCGTTCCCGTTCGAGGCTTCCGTCGAAATTGCAGTCTCTCTTCAATCGAATTATTCTCTAACAGATTCGCGTCGGCACAAATAATTACCGTATATAAGTAATTTAAACGTGAAATAAAATATTTTTTTTTTATAAGAAAAAAAAATAAATTTACATAGATTAAAGAAATCTTAGGTTTTATGCTGATCTGTAACTCGATAATAACGATAACAATGTCTCGTTTACAGCGCTAATTAGCGAGGGAACACAAACTGGCATCAACGAACCTCTGATTTCCGCGGAAGCCCACGAAGGATCGTTGAGCGACAGGATCAGCATCGAAAGCAGATACAACGCAGTCTCGGATCTCATCTTCGCCGCGGTGTATTATGGCGCGCGATTTGCCCCCGCCCAGCTTCACGTCCTCCTCCTGTCTGTGCCTCCTCGCCTCCTTCCGGTTTTACTCATTTTCCGCTCTTCTCATCGCGGAGGCTCGCTTTCATGAAGGCAGCGTACTCGCCTGGGAGGTGCGCTTATCTGGGAAATGAAAAACGTCGACGTCGAAAGCTTATCTCGCGATCATCTCGACGCGGTCACCAACTCGTTATCTTTCGCCATTAGATCAGACATTAGATTAGTAATGAAATACGTACACGAAATTTATGAATCGCATTGACGATTAAAAGCGTCGACCGAATTCGATCTTCGACCCTTACCCCCTTTTCGTCTGCTCATTCGAGATTCTTTCGATGTATCTCCTCCCACGTGGGAGGGGAGACGTAGGAGTAAAACGCGGGATAAAGTTGACGGATGGTGGATAAGCGCAGAGTAGGAGCGACGGATAACATGTAAGCCTTGTAACTTTGGAGGACTACGCGACGAAAAATTTCAAAGTTGCTCGAGCCATCTCGGCGGGAGAGAGAAAGAGAGAAAAGGAGAGACGCAGGTCACGGCCAGTGATCCCTCCCGAAGAAATAACGTCGGTCTTTAAGAAACTTTCCGAGATCCTTCTCCTTTTCTCCCCGGTGGGGGTAACACGGCGGCCGAACTACCGCGAGGGAAAAAAAAAAAAACAAAGGATAATCAGGTCTTTTTCTTTCGGAGACGCGCCGAGAAGTTCGTCCCTTCGACTATCTTCTTCTCCGAGCGCGCGGAAGAATCCGCGCTCGTAATCGGTGCTCTCGTCGAAATATATATATAAGTCGGAATATACACGAAAGGTCGAAGGATAAGAAAGGATTACACGGCAAATGAGACGCGCAACAAGTTGCTGACTTTAACTCTCATTTGCAATAATAAGAGAAATAAAACGAAATTGCCCTTTTCGAGATTGTGTACTTCTCCTGAACTGAAATTATTTTTATTTAAACTTTTCCGAACTAGCGTGACGTTACTTGCCTCTGACATCGCGATAATTTATTTTAAAAACCGATAATCTTTACAAGCATTTCGTGATACTGTAAGCGAAGCGTTAATAAGTTAATTACGAACAGTAAACTTTACTGTACACAAATTATTTAACATGTTTCCTTTAATAAAATTTTGATTGAGCGGAATCGACGCTGAGAGAGAGAGAGAGAGAGAGAGAGAGAGAGAGAGAGAGAGAGAGAAAGAGAGGGAGAGAGAGCTCGGGAAACGGAGCACGCGAAGCGCGGGGCAATAACTCATTCGTGGAAATTAGTTTGAAATGAAACGAACGGAGAATATTACAGTTGCGCGTATCACGCGTTCAAAACATTTCACGTGATAACAGCACGGCAGGTCGGCGCGTCAGCGGTTATCTACGGTGTACATACAGCGCACTATTGTATAACGTAAGTTCGTTGTTTCCGTGACAATGGGCAGGAAGGTGGCCCGGTACAAGTTCGTTCTGCGTGTCGTCACAATTATACCGAGATTACCGTCCGAACTATGCAAATGGTACGTTGAGGAAACGCGAACGTTTAGTAATTGGCAATCGATTGTCGCGATCGTCGAAACTCGAGGCGAAACGGATACACGCAATTCGTGCATAAGTAGAATAAAAATGCGTAAGGGAGGATGTTTATTATAAATTACTGTCTCGTTACGACTCTTTTAACATGACGTAGATTTCCCGTTACGTCGATGAATATTCCGCATCGCAATGTAATTCGAGATTGAGAAATGGTAGAATAATATACGTGAATCTGCGGTTTCAGTAACTATTTATTAATAATATTCATATCTGGCGAAATTTACGAAACGCATTGTGCACGTAATTAGCCGTATTTTCGCGAATGAGTGTTGTGACATGAAGAAGCAACAGCGCGGAGAAAACAGAGAGAAGGAGGAGGAGGAGGAGGAGGAGAAAGAGGAAAGGCTCCGGAACAACTACGGGTGAGTTAGTTATTCATTTACTGTTTTTGTACATTCGTTGGAATTATAATTACCTTCCGCGCATGCTACAATTGTTTTTTTTTTATATAATAAAATAACATCTAATAAACAATTCATCGCGGTACGAAAGGAAGGGCTTTGTAGACGAAATTCAAAGAGCCTGGGCTCGAATTTCGCTAAAATACCGTAACCGCGGGTGGCATTAATTATCAATGTTTTTTTTTTCCTCGATTCGCGCGCACGTACATATGTCTCCCGAATGTTCCGTGGGATACATATTTCGGTCCGCAGAGAGATAGTGCCAAGGAAATGAATGTCTGTACGCCGTGTCGGGCGGGTCGACATCGCGTTGCATCGCGCGTCGCACGATGCGCTTCCCGATTCTCGATTTGGCCCCCGAATTTAGCGGCACGCGCGCGCCAAAGCCAAGCCGCGGTTTTCCGACCGGGCGCGACGGGGAGTGGCACAATCCGCGCGGCGGTTTCTGACGGTTTATTTCGGGCAATTGTTAAGTGTGCGGTCGCGGTCTTTACACCGAGAACACATTACTCCGTGTCTCATCAGGCCGTGATTCAGCAGCGTCGCGTGCTCTTATCTCTCGGCCGCGCTTTGTCCGCCCCTAATAAATGTAAGGCCGCCCGGGCTGGCTGTATAATCACTCTTGCCCCCCCCTCGTAATTACCTAAATCTCGGTATATTTATAACCGGTGTTTCTCGACACGCCGTTAAATTAGCGCTTATCTCGTGTATCGTCGTCCTCCTTCTCTCCCCTCGTTCTTTCTTTTTTTTCTCTCTCTCTCTCTCCCTTTTTTTTACGCCGTGTAACGTGATCCGTCGGCGTTCTTTAATTTCCTATGACACGCTTTCGGTAATTAAATAAGCTCTCGCTAAGCGGATCTATTTTCCTCCGAAAGTTTGCATTATTTGGCGGCGCATCGCAATTGCATCAAGTTTTAATTGCAGATGCTCACAGAGGAATCTGCGGAACCCATTAGGTAAATTTAATTCCACGTTCGGAAGGATTAAACTTTAATTGCCGTTGAAAATTAGGCGCGCGATACGTCGAACAGGATTTTACGCGCGCGTTATTACCGCAGAAACGATGAAAGGAATAATGGAAGCGAATCGCGATCACGACGATTACCGTGAACGTACAGCCGAATCATTACGCAATACGTACATTAACGAGTTTACATATGTCTGTAGATGCATGCGCGATTGAATTTCATAACTCACCCCTCAAATCGCGAAGTCCCTCACGACGTTCCTTGCGCCTTCCTCGTCGGCGAGTGCCACGTGCTCCAGATCAAAGTGCAGAGCGAGAAACATCTCGCGGATCAATCAAATTGAAATCCGAATAACTCCTAATTATCCAAATTACTCGTTAAAAAAAATGTACGAATTTAAATAACGATTGAAAAGTTTTCTCTCTTTCTCTCTCTCACTCTCTCTCTCTCTCTCTCTCTCTCTCTCTCTCTCTCTCTCCGGCAACGAAATCGAATCGATACTTGAGAAGTAGACAGGGAGATGAATCGCCTGGTTCTCGATGTTGTCGGTGTCACGTGCCCTCCCGTGCCGTACCGCGCGGCACCCGAATTCTCTCTGTCGCGATGGAAAAGCTTTTTCCACGAACGCTTCCAGCAGGACACGTAACGCTTTTTATCGGGGCCGGGGCACACGTGTCACGCGAGATTATTGGCCTTTGTGCGCGGGCTGACAAATGGTCCACCGCATATGGCGCGTCGCGCACGACTGAGACCAGATTTCGGGTCCAGCAGCCCAGCATCGGTCTCTCCCTCTCGTCTCTCCACGCGGCCGTTTTCTCCCATCTCTCCCCTCTTCCCCCGCGGCCACCCCCGCCGCGCCGACGATGCATCACGCAGAATCCACGCGTCCCTCCGACAGCACATTGTTAACGAGAACCTCTCTCTCGTAGTATATTTTATCTCCTGTAAAACATTTTCGTCAGTTTAGATTCCACAAACGTTGCAAAAATCCGAAGGGCGAGATTATAGCAGACGCGTAAAAATTTGATTTAATGCACTCGCGTTTGTTAATAATTACGATGTCACGATGCCGTTGCGTTATTATTTCTGCCAGGTCAATTTTAAGAATTTCGATTTTGAGCCGCAAAAAATATCTTTCGCCTTCGCTTCGAGTTGATCCGTAAATTAAACGGGATGTAAATTGGTAAATCTCACGACTGATCCGGGATTTCCCTAACGGACAAGACGACAGGAAGGATATACGAATATAACCGGCAACCAAACTTGAATGAAACTTTCTGGGAGATTGCTCCCGCGGGACTCATGACGGGGTCTAATACGCTTTAAGAATATCACAAACGGAAATCGTGAAAGGGGCAATCTCGAAAGGTGCCATTTAATTCGAGGAAAAATCTCTCTGTGCCCAGAGCGGGGTGAAAGAAAAAAAATTCATGTCTGCAATCTGAAGGAGTCCGCTTTAATTTGATTCTAAATACGCGATTTCTTTCTCGTAATCTCCAATTACTTTTTCGAAAATGAAAATGAACATGCAGCGGTTAATATTGGAAGGGAAGCTGAAAGGAAATTCGAGGATTTCACAGACTTTTGCTTTTGAAGATTGGAAAGATCAGGGAAGATTTGAAAAGGTTGGAGGCTCAGGAAGTCTCGTTCGAGGCTCGTAATTTCACGAAACGCGCTAAAACTTGTTTTCAAAATCAAAATTAATTTATTATTCATTTTAATTCGGTTATTATTTTTTTTTTTTTATTACCTCTGTTTCGAACGTGCGATCACTATCGGCTCGTTCTAGTTCGATTGGTACCCATTCGGGTCGAGTAATGAATGGCCCAAGATAAACTCGAATCAAACGAAGTCGACGGCGGCGATTCGATCGCGGCTGCTCGGGAGGGTTGCGAGGCATTCTGCTGGAAAAAGAAGACCTAAGACGTGTGAAGGGACCGTCGTCGAACTTTTTCGCGAACTCTCAAAACTTCGGAGGGATCTTCTCTCCCGCCGAGCCCTCTCGCCCGCCCTGATCCCGCTTGCTTATCCCGTTCACGTACGCAAGGGTGGTTGTTTTGGCGATGAGGGTAGCCGGGATTCGCTCGGGTGGTGCTCTCGGCAAAATACGAGATCCGAATTATTGGAACGTTCCTAGCGAAACCGTCGCGATTTCCAAGTGCGACACGTATGACGTCGATATATCGTCGCGAGCGATGTATGCCACGGGCGTCCCTTCCTTTCAAACGGCTTGTCACGAGGGGGTAAAAAAAAAAACAGGCTCGTTAAGGAGACGCGGGAAAGCGCGTAGCATTGTCCACTGTGACAGGAGAAAGCAATTTTTAATTCGTGACTACGACCTATGCAATGTAACAGAAATTACTCATTAATCATTAGAAAGTGTTTTGACTTTTATTTGACTTTTTTACGGGCTTTCAATCAACATCCAACTTACATTCCATTCTCTTGATTTCCAATCGCAATCCATTTTGCAAAAGAAAGACAGATCTAAATTATTCAATATTTTTAAGAGAATGCCATTTTCCTAGAATTAAATAAACTCTTCCTTCGTTTTATCTCTCGCTAAGATAATTCGTGCGGTTCTACGTTCGTTTTTCTTTTCCTTTTCTATTTCTGCGAGAGAGGAAAGTCGAACACTCGCTGTCAAGTGATCGCCGTAATTATTGGCGGGATTCGTGTGTCGAGTGTACACAACAGAAGTGGCCTGTACCCGTCGCTAGGTACAAAGAGCCACACACAGGGGGGATTCGCGAGACACCCCACAAAATTCCAACTGCAATAAATTATATTCGAGGCACGTGCCAGTCGTGTAGGGGGGGTGAACGCCGTGTGTGTGCTGTACCAAATGGCACTTTCATTGCACTTGCCCCACGGTCTTTGCATCTTGCCGAGTTTCGTCACCCACCCCGATTTATAGCTCCTCTACGTCTTTCTTACTTCTTTTCCGGATGGTAGAGCTCCTCTCCGAAGTGGAATGGAGATCACGTATTACACATTTATCGCGCATTACGTTTATTTATAGAATTTTTTGCAAAGAGACCGGAGAGAGAAATATCGTGAGCAAGCCGATATTCGGGGGATACTGGTTGTATGGAAGAGGGATCTCGAGGCCCTTGTTTCATTTTCGGCTTAGCTCTCTTACGTCAGCTCTCCTCACGACGCGACTCGCAACGGAGATATTTTATCTCGGGAGTGTATCTTACCGATAGCATCATTATTTTCCAAAATGATTCGCCGTGATGCGCGAACAACGCGCGCGTGGGAAAAAGGGGGATGGACCATTAAGCCACGCAAGATACGTCATTTTTCATACTTTAACGTAGCGTATATACGGGTGCGTGAATAAACCAACGTGAGATTCGTGAGCTCGCGAGAGCGAGCATTGCAGCCGGTGAACAAATGATAATTACGACCGTGTTTTGAAATTTTGTTGTAATTTTCGCGCGCCTAGCGTGGAAAAGACTAAAAACAAGCAGCGCAGCGTGACTGCCCTTGTTTTCTTTATCGGAGAAAGATATTTAATAATTCGAAATCCTATCCGACTGCAGCTTTCGCGACTTTCATGTGAAACACGCGAATTTTGTTACACTGAGATTTAAGTCGAAATTCGTTGCCTCCCTTTCTCCATTTTCCTGCGTAAATTTTGATCTTCGGATTTTCAAATATTTATACTCGTAAGCTTCTCTTTAAATTCCTCAAATTTGCGGCTCTCAGAATCCCTCTCTACACTTTCTAGACACTCCGTATCTTTATTCCCTCTCCCGTGGTCTCTAGATTTCTACATTTCCGAATCTACTGACCCATAAATCGTCATTCGTGACGGATTTATGGGCGTAGAGTTGCCGCGGATATATGGATCTCGTCTATAACCGAGTGACTAGTCGGTTCAAGATCGCGAAACATTCGTCGTTAACTTATTACCGGGTGGAAATAATGCGCGAAGTTGTGGAAGCGTCGTTATTGCCAGACATCGCGGCGAGAGCGTTAGTTTCGTGTCTCATCGTGCGGTTGACGTTTAATTCAAAATCTTGTGTTACCCTTGCCTGGCCATGAGTCGAGCTTATTCACGCCTTAGCCACAACGCCCGCGCACTCATAAATCTCGGAAAACTTGCTGGTGGCTACGGGCTAACCACCTACCAATTAGCATCCTGAATTCGAGGGTGCGAGCGAAACTTTCCGATTTCCCTATTGTCACAACGACGATACCAGCGTGTCCCTCAGACGCTAATCTTAATAACAGATTCTTCGGCGAGGTCGAGGTCGAGACTGATTTTCCTTGAGCAAAATCGTTTTAAAGAAAAAAATGCAGTTATTTACGACTGTTTTATAATATTAAATATAAATTCGTTCCAAAAATCTTTTTCCCCTGTTCTGTCTCTTTCAAATCTTCGATATTGAAAATATCTCGATTATTAAATAAACCTTAAGTTAAACAAAAACGGTCTTTTCATTTACAGTGTAACTTAAGCTTGGCTATTTATATTTTATATTTTAAAAATCTAAGAGTTCTCTCAAGACGAATTTCTCTTAATAAACTTTTTACCTCGACAAATTTTACATTGAATCGAAAAAAGCACTGTCTCGAAATAACTCAGAAGATGTTGGCAATCGAAACGCCCAACAACTCGTAACGAATGTCCAGAGGGTGAGTGGCAAATGGTTGGCTACAAAACAGTGAGAGAGCTCCCTATGGGCTCATCCTCGACAACGGCCGTCTGCAAAAACATTAATCACAAGTCAGTCGGTGTTTGCACTGTCTATTTCAAAGCTTGTCCTACGCACTTTGTCATCGATAGGTCGTCGACAAACATTTTCGAACTTATACCGATTCAGATTTTAATCGGAGGTAGATATAGAAAGCAGGATGTATGTAGGAACAGCGAGATATTGATCCTTTTTTATTTTCAAAATTTGATATAAACTATAAATTCCAAAATTCCAAAATTGAAAGACTGAGGTATAAAACACGTGTTACTTTTTTTATATAAGATCACAGTCTTACAATTGTAGATTATTTATTAATATAATAAAAATAATTTTTATTAATATATATAATAACATATAAGTTGCATGATTAAACATTAAAAAATGTTAATGTCAATTAAGCAGCAAATGTTATATGTATACAATATCAAGAAAAATTAATAATTATATATTCAATAAATGGTACATTTTTAATATTGTAAATTTTGGAAAAATATTAAAAAATGTTTATGTACAAGTCCTAATTATGGGTCGATGTAATTAAACGTACGTTAATAGTTTTTTTAATATCTATACTAGAACAACACAGGCGCGCGCTACGCGCGCGCTATTTAGTTTTTTATTTTTTAAAAATAACAATTGCAATAATAATTATATAAATAAATAATTATATACAAAAAGAAAGGAAAAAGAAATAGAGAGAGAGAGAGAGAGAGAGAGAGAAAGCATACTTACATACATTAATTTATTATCTAATTTTCTTTCTTCTTTAAAAATATTATACACATAAAAAAAGAAAAAAAGAAATAAAATATACACAACATACATAAATCTTCTTTAAAGTAATATGATATTGACACTGAAATGTAACGAAATGTCAGCTCTGACTCTTATTCTTCTTCTTGTTCCTTTTTCTTTAATTAACATTAGAGATTGACGACATAGTTTGAAAAACAAAATTAAATTATTAAATACTTTGACATTATATGTGTACCTTTCCATATAAAATGAGATCAACATCTTTTGCAAAAATCAATACAGAAAACTAACTTTCGAAACTCTATTGTTCGAGTAAGAGGCTTCACAATGTACAAAAAAAAGTTACAATTGTTAATAAATTATTAAATACTTTGACATTACATGTATCTTTCTATATAAAATAAGATCAACATTTTTTGGAACTTTATATACATACATTAATTAACTATTATTGCTAGTTATAAAATAATGTGACATATGCATGCACACGTACGCGTGCACATATAGAAATTAATAAATTTAAAAAATAACCAAATAAAAAATAATCAATAGAGAAAACTAACTTTCGAAAATCTTTCGTTTGAGTAAAATACTTCACAGTGTACACACGCACGGATGCACGCACTTCTCTCCCCCCTCCCCGTCTCTCCCGTCTCTCCCGTCTCTCCCGTCTCTCCCGGTCTCTCCCCGTCTCTCCCGGTCTCCTCCCGTCTCTCGCCGTCTCTCCCGGTCTCTTCCGTCTCTCCCCGTCTCTCCCGGTCTCTTCCGTCTCTCCCGTCTCTCCCGTCTCTTCCCGTCTCTCCCGTCTCTCCCGTCTCTCCCGTCTCTCCCGTCTCTCCCCGTCTCTCCCGGTCTCTCCCCGTCTCTCCCGGTCTCTCCCCGTCTCTCCCGGTCTCTCCCGTCTCTCCCCGTCTCTCCCGTCTCTCCCGGTCTCTTCCCGTCTCTCCCCGTCTCTCCCGGTCTCTCCCCGTCTCACCCCGTCTCTCCCCGTCTCTTCCGGTATAGATAACAATTTATACAAATTTGACAGCTGTCAAAATTCAATCGCAATGATTACTCTCGCAACACGAAGTAAGCGCAACGAGAGAACCAATCGGCATCGCGGAAAAGCGACAATACTTCGAGAGATGCGAGTATCGATGCCATGCCCTTTTTTAGAAAGGATATAATATTGTGTGTTATGTGTATTAAATACAATTTACTAAGAGTATCAATTTCAAGGAATTGAATTAATAAACAGTATTTAAAAAGCTCATTAAAGAGGTTATTGATAGGTGATTAATAGATAATTTGCAACATTTTTCTTAAATATTATTCATTCTCCTATATTTATTCGTAATCACTTACATTATTTTTCTGGATATTGTAAATGATTTATAAATAATGTTTCAATTATTTATATATTTATATTTATATTTATACAAGAAAATATATATAATTACAAAATTATAAAAACATTATATATTTATTATATGATAAAAATGTCATCACTTTTAATTTTAAGACAAATTTTCTTTTTTTATTCTAAAAAAATTAATGTTATACATTTATTTAACATTTATAGTATATTTGTAAAATAATAAACATTTTCTCGCGAGTGCTTCTCGATTCATACATCACTATATAAGATAGCAGTGAAATAGCTAGTAAGCCATCTAGTAGGAAGTGACGATAACTAAATATCAAGATTAATCATGATTGCAACCATGTTTATCATGGGGACGTAATTCTGATCCTATTTTTGCCACTTTAATTCGATATTAATCAAATATATACAATTAATTACATTCTTTTGAATGAACATATCATGTAAAAATGTTTGCGTGCTTCTGAGATTTTAGTAATTTTAGAATTGAATGTTTGATAGTACAGGTACATTGAAATACTTTTTTTGATGAGTCTTACACATGAAAAATGCGCACTCAGTTTATTCTATCATGAACTTTGATATCAAACTTTAATTATAAAACATCAAATTGTCATATCAAAAAATTTAATATAATATTAAACAAATATTTATGTAACAATTATCAAGTATCTGTAATCTCTTTATCTTTTATCAAGGTTTGCAAGTCTGATATTTGTTTCTCTAGTCTTCTGACCCTCTGTCGCAAAGATTTCACAATATGCTTTTGCTGTGTAATTTTCTTGATCACCACTTCCCAGTAAATCTTAGCTTGCACCGACGACGTAGAGATTTCTTCCCATCGGACATCGTACAGATACTTCTTGCGTTTCTTCTCTGGCTCATTCAAACTTTCTGGATTAAGGCTGCTATATAAAAATATTTTATATTTAGTATTTTTTGTAGATAAAATATTAAGGCATTGTGTACTAAATATTTCTTACCTTTCGGCCAGTTTGTCATCTTTTTTAGCCTCCATATGTAATTTTACATTCACATCTAAAACTTTGCTCTCAGGAGTTTTCATATTACATGCCACCACAGTGTTTGTTGGCTGGTTTTCCTTGACGATTGTATCTTGCTTATCCAGAACTGTATCATCCTTGTTCTTCTCATTCAAACAAAGAGATGGTACCACCTCATGCTTCAAATAACGTTTGCCTCCAACTACACTGTATCTGAAGTCATCCTCTTTAAAGTGACGCGAACAAATTCGCGACCATGTGGTAATTTTCTTCTCCGTACCAATCACGTGCAACCATCTTTTTAGTAATTTGTCCGACTTCGGGAACCTGAAATCAATCGGATCGTTTTATATTGAATAACGAGATACGCAGTAGCTCTTATTGCAGGGATACTGTAATATTACTCACCCAAAAAATGATACGTCTGATAGCGACTTGTCTTTGCTCATACGGTAATTGCAGCAAATGCATACACGTGTCATTGTATATAAACAAGTACGAACGAAAAAGATTGAAGTATCTCTAATCGTTCAGTATTCTAACCAAACTAATATAACCTAAACGTTGACAATGTAAACAATGCCGCACCTCTCGCGATAAAGCTGGTAAAACCGTCTTTCATATACATTTCCTTTTAATAAAATCTTTCACTCGAATTATTAAAGTCCACAGCGACAAATATTAAAATTTTAAATATTTATCAGTTATTTTTAACAGTAAACAACGGGTCAAGGTGAATCAATTAATAACTAGAGACCCTATAACGAAACATCTGGCTAGAAACTTTTACTCTGCCGTTTTTATGTCAATTCTCTTTTGTCAAATTCAAATTTGAAAAAAGGGAAATATAAAGATCCACTGTATTTTTATCTATTCGAAACATCTAACACAGTCCAATCTCTCCCCTCTCTTCGATAATAACAATTAAAAAGCCAAATTCGAGAAAATTATCCAAACCTTCTGTCATCTGCTAACTGTGTTAGCATAACTTAGGTTTGTTCTTTTCTGTTGTGTTTATAACCTCTAAGAGCATGAAAACCTCTTTTTTCCGATTGCAGAATACGAGTATAAATACATTTTTACTGAAATTTCTATACTTGAACTTAGACAATCATGAGGAAGAACATGAACACTCGTATCAGTGGAACAAACGTGATTTTGGTACCGTATCAAGAGAAGCACGTTGCAAAGTTCGTATTGTTGCATACAAATTACCCTTTCTTAATATTTAATTATAATTAAGTGCATTGCGAGTATTTCATAAATCACGTTTAGGTATCACGAATGGATGAAAAATCCCACACTGCAATATTTAACGAGTTCCGAGCCGTTAACACTAGAGGAAGAGTTTGCGATGCAGAAGCGATGGTTGGAGGACGAAGATAGTAATTATTTAAATCTTTTAAACGTCAATACTAATTATTATAATAATTTATTGTATTTTATTTACTTGTACTGGTGACTATTGTACAACTTTGTGTTTCTTTTTCACTTTACAGAATGCACTTTTATTATCCTAGATAAACACGTTTACTCATTAACCAGGAGTGAAGTAGGTATGTACCCTTACCTGCAATGGGTCCAACTTCCTCTTTCGACTGATTCGTTTCAGATGCCATGGTGGGAGATACAAATTTGTTTCTCCACGAGTCACAGGGATTGTGCGTCGCCGAGGTAGAGATTATGATAGCCGATGAGGCTAGTCGAGGCAAAAGGAGAGGCTGGGAATCTATTATTCTAATGTTACTTTATGGTAATTTGCCCGTGTCATAACAGTCGTTTAGTACTCCTCTTATTAATAGTTTTTTGTAATTACGTTCGTAACAGGCGCCGAAACACTGAACGTTAATAAATTCTGTGCTAAAATCAAATTGGACAATGTAGTAAGCATAGGAATGTTTGAAAAACTTGGTTTCCAAGAGGTGGGTTGAAGCACGTTTAATATAAAACGTATCCGTTAGGTCCAAAATTGCTTCGATTTGTAATACAGTGATTTTACATCAATGTAGATTAATTTTGATCTCAGTTTTATTTATTTATTCTTTATCTTTTTCTGATTGTAAGAATTCGAAAAAGATAAAGAGCAAGTTATAAACCGAAATTAAAATTAATTCAAGTTGATAAAAATGGACATTAATCATTTAATATTTTTTTAACAGTTAGAAAATAAATTAAACTACAAGTTAATATGAGCACAAACTATCTATTTTTTAACAGAAATATCTGTGTAATTAAATAATAATTATAGATAAAATTATAATTTAGGTGGAAAGAAGTGAAGTTTTTCGAGAAGTTACCCTACAGAAGGAAGCATCGTCCGATTGGACCAGTTGGTTGCATTCCGAACTACAATCTATTGTATCTAATTGACTATTGCTGTTATTAGAACAAATTTACAATAATTTATATATTTATAATTGTACGATTTATCTTATATAGAAAAATATATAGAAAAAATTTTAATTTTTTAGTATTTAAATTGTGTGCATTTCTTCTTAATATGTAGTGCACCTTTTCCTATAATATACACTACAATCGGGATTAGAGAGATAAAGAGGGGGAAGAGAATAGTTGTTGATTGATGCGATGTAATTGACACAGTTGAGTCACGATTGAACATGATTGAGTCTAAAGCTGGCCACACACGGTCAATGTAAATGTTTCAAATACATTGCATACGCAATAATACATATGGAAGTTTATTTTGTAGATAACAAAACTGCACTTTTGCAAGTCATCTTTTCGCAAGTAAAAAAAATCTCAAATAAAAATAAAAATTATTTGCTATACTTGCGGCAAACTGGCTTGCTGAAGTAAATTAGAATGTGTGTAGTGGCGTGGCAAATTCAATTCAAATCAACCAGAAGTTGACATTGCAAAAATAATTATATTAATACCAAAGAATTGCTCTTTAATTGTTCAACTTAATTAATAATGTTATTACACAAAACAGTTACAAATTTTTACTCGACGCGAAAACTCTACATTTATTTTTTCTATTCTTAAAACAACTGCTTTTCAATCGCTTTTTTCATTGTTAGATTTTCATTTTTTGTTAAAAGCAATTCTTTGAGACGCTCTGACACAGCTTGCACAAGCGTGCTTGCGCAACATAAATATGTACAACTTACACGCTTGTGCAAGTCTGTCAAAACTGCAATTATCGTAAATATGGTACACATATTCCGGTTGACTTGCACAAGTTATGACAAGTTTACTTGAACGTGTGTGACCAGCTTAAATAGTTAGTGCGGCTTTTAAACGCCTGCATCAGCGTTACTCTTCGAAGCAGTATCATCCATTTAACTCCTTCCTCAGTGCTAATAAAACGCTACTGTAACAGTAATATTTGGCTTATTTGATAACGCATCTCGAAAGGTGAAACAAGTAATAGTAACGTGGGACTATAATAAAATAAAATAAAATATGTCAGTGGCAAAAACTCTTCAAGTTGTGACCGGTATTATGCAGAGGAAACCGTTGTTGTTCAATTCGATGGTGTATGGTTTCTTTTATACAAGCGCCGAATTTATACGACAAAGCTTTAGTAAAAAGGTGAAATTCCATAGTTCGGATTTTTTAACGCCGCGCACGAAGAATTATAAATCAGTAATAATAAATGAATTATAAAATTTGTAGCCGATACAGCCGATTACCATAGACCCCGAAGTTTCTTCTAACGGTAAGGGTCCGATATTAATCAAAGTACAAAAACTGTGTGAGATGTTAGATCTGGTGGATAAAAATGCTAATTCAACTTACAACTGGCCGCAATTAAAAAGATACGCAATTTTCGGTTGTTTCTTGGCCGGACCAATATTACACGGATGGTACTACAATGTTCATTAAATGGGTAATGCTTACACAATTCCAATAATAAATTTACAAATTAATTTTAGACGTTAACGACAGGTACAAATGGCTCGATACGTTTTACAGTGGAAAGTCCATGAAGATTGTGGTGAAGAAACTCATCGTGGACCAATTTATCTTGACACCACCGTTACTTATCTTATTTTTTATCAGTTCGTATCTTTAAGCTCTTTGTAAACGTTATTTATAAAGAGACAGAGTATAATTAGCTTCATAAATCTTGCAGGTATGAGTTTAATGGAAGCTAAGTCGGATCTCCTTCGAGAATGTAAAATTAAGTTCGTGCACACTTTTCAGGTTCGTTTCCAATTTCAACAATCGTACTATTACGGGAAAAATTAAATGTATTATTATTTTTCCAGACTTCGTGCGGATATTGGTTGCCGGTGCAATTTATGAATTTTCTATTAATCCCGCCGTCTTTTCGAGTGACATACGTCAGTATTGCTTCTTTCTGCTGGATCAACATTCTATGTTACTTGAAAAATGTACCAGTTTCTGAACACGAGCAGAAAGTAAAATACTGAGATTTTTCCATATAAGTATATCTATACATATACGTGAACGATCAAGTCCTAAAAAGATATTTCCCCGATTTTTACTTGATAATATTTTGTTTCTACTATCATTGAAACATTTTCTCAGAAATGTCAATATTTAATTCACAAATAATTTAATATTTAATATGTATAGACGATTCATTCGCCCCCATTTATTTTTATTTGTGGCTTTATAGGAAAAGAATAGGACAGAAAAAAATCCACTTATAAAGAAATAATAATAATAAGAGGAGTGATAGGCCCTCAGAATTTATTTTATATGTACAGTTGTGTGTATCGTTATCACTTGTGACCTTATGATAATAGTGTAAATAAATCAGCTAAGTAAATAAAAAAAGGGCAAAGAAAATACTGCGAATCAGTGATCTTTAAAATAATGTCTATCCTAAGCTATAGCTTTGCTGTGTTCAATAGATTGTTCCGTAACAGATTAGATTAAACTTTTGGAAGAGAATTTCTTTCGGTGCTTCGTACGTTGCATTGTCAGAGACAAGTATCACACACAATATTATTGCTAAGTAAAAATTCTTTGTAATATTGTTTTAAGATACTGCCTGCCTACTTGTTCGTTTCGATGGTAAACGACACGAGCTTCATTTTCAACGCTAGAATGTTACCGAGCGATTGGTGTCGCTTGCAGTTCGTCCACGTTGATCGACATCTTCGAGCAGTCTTATGCGTATATTTCTATGAAAACTACATTAACCGTGCGCAAATTAAATACATGACTCAACAACAACATGAGTAAATAATCCGAAGCTACATGTGCCATTTCGCGCGCGCGCGCGCACGTGTGTGTGTGTGTGTGTGTGTTTGTATGCTGAGTCATATATTTATTAATTTATTTCGATAATACGATTCGATCGTACAATTACCGATGAATAATTAAGAAAGACGTCTAAGAGGAATCCAGCCCTATCTCGTGGACGAAAATATATTCATTGTTCCGCTTGCCGTGCGCTTTCTTACGAGTCTCGCCGCTACTGTAAATGAAAACCAACGTATACATACATTTTTCCTCCGATTAAAGTTTGTGTACGTTCCGGTTACCGGCTGCTTACCGGTCGCGTCCTGTGGCGTTAGTGGCTTATTTATTACTTTTTGGATTACATTAATCCATTGCGATCTGTCGTCATCGCTTTGCGCAGAGAGCAGATAAGTTCTGTCGGGCGTTTCGAGAGTGAACGAGAATCCTTGATCTCTAGCACCTGATGGTACACCAGTTTTTACTGCAAAGCCCTCGGAAGTATGTCCCAGAAAGATCTCACCCTTTGGATGTGCATCCTTAAGAGAGAAATATAACAATGTACATTAAACAATAAGTTAAAAATTAGATGGGTCAAGTAATACGAACAATAAATAAAAATTAGGACGTACCATAGGATCGTCGTGATACATGAGTTTTCTACCATCTAGTGTGAACCATCTCTTTTTGTAAGCGTCCGTATGTTTCGGACCGGTCTTCCACAGGAAGCCTTCGCGCGGAAAATCCCTCGTTAGTTGCGAAAGTAATTCGTTTTCACTCGCACCTGGATACGCAACTTGTAAACGATGCAGTTTCGCACACCTGATAGCGAGGTACCAATTCGTAATTACTTCCGGGTCCTCATGATACACGTAGATATGTCTCGTCGTGCCATCCTTCATGAAGGACAACTGAAGACTATTCTGATTGCCAGTTTTAGGTGGTGCAAACGCCACATTTAATTCAGATATCCTTAAAACAGCTTTAGGTTCCTTGAAATAAATAGAAATGAGATTACATATTTATGCGCTGCTGGACCACACACAATTGACTCACTCACAAATTACCTTGTTTTCCTTAACGTGATACTTGAGGGTGTCCTCCGCCTCGCAAAGTACAAATTTACGAGGATGATAACGTGAATCTTCTTTTCCACGTTTCATTAAAAAGCCTTCCATAAATCCTGACACATAGTGATTCTGCCTTTCAGGATGACAAAATTCTTCCCTCTCATATTTTGCTCTTATCCATTGTTCAACTAAAACTCTAATAAGTTTTGTAAATTAGTTGCCGTTAGTAATTTAAGTAATTCAAGCACATTTTAATACTAATTTGATAAGAATACTGTTCGAGATACAATCTGTGTATAGCTGCTAGCAGCTGATAACTCTATTGCAAACAAGCGTGTCATAAGGTGGTGACTAAAACAGGAAAACCACACAACCGCTCGATAACTCACTGTGGGGCATCTGGGCTTGGTCTGCGATAACAGGAGGGTACGCGCTCCTCGTAGTGCAATCTCGCTGCGGCATTGCCCACTTCGCGTATCCTATTTACTTGAGAATCCTCCCATCTATCTAACTTTAAGTGTTTCACTTTCGAAATGTGTGCTCCCATAGATCTGTGTATACCAGCACACCTCGTGCAAACAAATATACCTATATTGTAAGATGCCCATTCTGGATCTAAAAACGTAACGACAGTACGGTCAGTGACGTGGAGAGGCTATACGAAAATAAAAATAGGGTATCGTGTCCTCTGCGAGTGACGTCTGTCGTTTACGTTTTACGCTACTATCTCGAACGATTTACCAAAGAGTTTGGTCGTCGTCGAAGCGCGCGACGCCACACAATAAAAAGTATCAGGCGTCACGAGCCGCGACCAGCCTCGCGCGGCTTTATATTATATAATCGTAATATTTAATATCGCGATAAAAACAAACACCTAGACATCGACGCGACGTACGTTAGGAGGTTAAAACGCGCGTCGCGGCCGAAACGCGTCTCGCTCGTCCGCGACAGCCTAGGTGAACGAGATCTCCCTCGCAAAATGCACTTACTCTTGGCCCCGCAGTCGGCGCACACGTTATTCCCAGGTTTTTTCAACAGTTCCGCCAGCAACTTCTCGTTCGCGTCCGCCATCTTAAAACATTGATAACTGGCGACGTTCATACACCCCGTAGAGATGAACGACCCCGTGCATATCTACGGGATGTGACCTATCGCGCACGGCGCGGCATTGCTAGGAAATAACTCGACCAATCAATGCGTTCCCTCTAGGCTGGGCTTGTCCGAGGGTCTGTCTTGCAGCTACACTGCTTTTTGATTGGCTGTAAGATAGAACATTTCCTAAAGATTTGAGAACCTTTTTATTCTAGCTGCTCATCTTTTAATTGCCTTTACAGAATTAAAAAATCCTTTTCCGCAATTAAAGTATAGACAAAAACAATCTGCACGTAATGATTTTGTACGAAAAATGAAAGAAAAGGTTTTAAATTGACAATTTTTTTTTTAAATACATCGTTAGGCGTAGACTATGCTTTTGTCTGTACTTTAATTCAATCAGAAACGTTCAACCAGCTTGTCGTACGACACATAAAATATTAGCTTAATTCGAACGGGGCTTGGTCTCCAACTGCTTTCATGTGTAGATGCCTTCACTCATCTTGACACAATGACAGAGTAATTGTATGGTCTCTAGAGGTCTCTACTTTGTTGTAGATTCGAGCGCGCGCCGCCAGAGGTTATCTTTTCACACGCCGCGCGCACACAGCCGCGCTTTACGCCCGTCCGTGTGGCGTGGCGGCGGCGCGGAGTACGCTTGTATGCGTGGTTGGAGAGGGTAACCGCTCGAAAGCGCCATACAGGATCCCCCACTCGTAGCGCACATATACATGACAGAAAAGCATGCGGCTCGGCTGTCATTCGAGGTGCCTGTCATTTTTGCTGTAATACGTGTGCGTGAAGTTTCGCGAAGCCAGGGGACGACAAAGCGATTCGAAGCAGGGCGGCGTGAAAGAAATCCGCGGGAATATCCCACGTACCGGTAAGTATGCCGTGCAATTTTTGTACTACACACTTCGTATACGACGTCGCGTCGGCGTGCCTCGCTTGACGCGCGCAGGACGACCGCGAGCGCGGGCACATGCTGCCATGTCGTGAGCATAGGTATAGCTTTATGGATCCAAGCCGCACGTGTTTCTTTTTTTTTTGACGTTTCGCGTTTTTAAAGCCCGTATTTCCTTAGCAATGATAAAGGATCGTAAGGAGGCGATAATTAACTCTGGAATCGGTCAGTTCCCGATGGATAAAAGGGCCTGGTTAGCTATTGGCTGTCACCGGCGTCGTGTTAGAGATTAACGTAGGACGTGAAAACATCCGTCCGTCCGTCCGTCCGTTCGGAAACCCGGATGCCCCCACGTATCATTTTTTCCCAGGTAGCATTTTTTCGTTATTCAATACCCGGTGAGCAACACACTCCGGTGATGTGTTTCTAACGTAGCCGGGGAGTCGCACGTTTGGAGTAAACTCGCTTCCCGAAGTTAACTTTCGCGCGTCCCTTTTTTCCTCCTCGGGAGATTAAACGTTCGTCGTCGACTAAACGAGATCAAACCTTTCCGAGTCGACGACGACGACGACGATCACGAGCGCGATCATGACGACAACGACAACGACGTTGCATCCCTCGTGGTCTCGCGCGCAGTCCGACATTTTTGACATGATTTATGTTTGACAGATCACCTTCAAACAACGGCGTACGACGACCAACCATCGTAGGGCCTCCTGTCAGATTCCCGGCCGCGAGATGAATCGTCGTGCCGGTGAGTAAACAATGTTTTTGTTATCTAAAATCGCGTTTTATAACGCGCGTAATCAATCGCACGATCTGCAGTCGCGTGCACGTGGCGTATCCTGATCTTGAGGAGCATCCCGAACAATCTGTAATTTCTCGCTCACCTTCGAAAAATCTTACATTTTTCGATGGGAAATTTTTTCAAAATTTAACTACGACCTTAAAATTGAATGTACATTTTAACATTTTTTCCAAAAAGTTTATAATTTTTATTACAAGATAAAAAATTGACTCCACGCTGGGAAAAGAGTAGTTAATTAATTTTATTTTTTGACTTGATTAAATTTCTTTAGTTAAAGAGTTTATGTATTTAACTTAAAAACATAAATTTTTTGAACTTTATTTGAAGTATTTATATATTTAATTGAAATACATAAGTATTCGAACTAAAGAAATTTAGTCAAGTTGAAAAATTTAAGTGAAATTAATTACTTTTTCTCTCAGTGCATGTGCAATTTTATTCGTTACGGAGATGTGCATTCGAAGGGTTAATTTGATAATATCGCGTCATAATCACGTGTAAAATTTACTTATACAACATGTGGCATTGTCTTGCAATCATGATCTTTGGAAATGCATTGGGGATCATTCTGATCAATAATTTTTTTGTAATTTTTTGGCATTTTTAACTTCAAACCTATTTTTCGATAATAATTTTTTTTCAAAATTTAATTGTGCAATCTCGAAGTAGAATATACAGTTTTAAAGCCGTAGTACAGCTAAATTTCGAAAAAAAATTCTCACTGCATGTGCATTTTAAGATTTCTTACGGAGATGTGCATTCAAAGAATAAATTCGATGACTACGTACAAATTACTGATTTTACTGTTTTTCCGTGTAACGCTTTATTTAAATTTTACCTTAGCTATCCTAAAAATATTGTTTAACAGCTTTTTTTTTCTTAATTTTATTCACGAAGTTAATTTTATAAGAAAGAAAAAATTATTCGACTAATAGCCAGACACATCGATATACGGATGCCTTATTAGCGTAATCGATTAATTAAATTTGAAAATGGTTAAACTCTGTAAAACTTAAAGCTAAATAATACGATCAATTTTAAGTTTCGTAGTTGGTAGTTTCCACAAATCCAACTAGTTTATATCATTTTGTTCCTTGTCCTTCCGAAACTTGTTTTTTTTCTCTTTTCCTTTGTCCTTATTCCCAGAAATTTCTTTTTTAAATTTATAGTTTCCTGCACGTCAATCATGCGTCGCTTCCGCAGTTTTGAAGCATAGATTTATATATTCTGATTTCGCACGGTAGGTGTTTGTAAACGTTACGAAAAAAATTTCGTGTAACGTAGAAATTGGGCTCGTCAAATAACTGAGTCCAGCCAACTTTTTTTCATTAATCACAATAAAGAAATCCAAAATAAGTTTCATTGCTTTTGTAGAATTTTTCTATTGTATTTTCTATTCTTTCTCTTTTGTAAAGTCACAATACTTTCGTTTCAAAGAGACAATGCTTTCGTTTTGTTCTTTTGTTGCTTCCGTAAAAAAAATCGATTTATTATTTTTCTTTCATTTTTAACCCTCACATACACACATCAAAAAAACGACATAACATACGGGGTAATATCCCAGGTATCTGGAGATCTAGAAAAATTTATGTATATTCTTTGAACAGTCTAAAACTACGCCTTTTTTACTAATTGTCTTGCGAATAAATTTCGCTAAAGTGTCGCACAGTGTGTATATTGAAGGTTAATCGTTTCTTTGTAATAGAATTTCTTTTCTAAAATACTATCGAAACGAAAAGAACTCTAAAATTATTAAGGGTGTACGTGTATAAAGATTTTAATTTTTTGTCTATTCTGTGAATAACATCCCTTAGTTAGCAAACTTGGCTTGGAGATTTTCCGATAATAAAGATATAAAATAATCTCTTGCTCTGTGAAAAAACCAAGAGTTATGATCTATGAAAGAACAAACTAATAAGAATTTTTAGACTGGTTTAAAAGTTATCTTTGGAAAGACGTTTTCTACAAAGAGCTTATCCGTAATGAGCGTACCTAACGAGCATATTATTTCGCCGCGTATACACGGAATCGACACTTCTTATTCGTTGGCAACGTTAATTTAAAACAAGGTGTTCTTACGGTGCAAACGTATTCTCGGGATTCCACTTCGCTACTTTGTTGAAAACGTTATTTATCCAGACTTTTGATTTCAAAGGAAAAATACTCTCGTTTCTCTCAGAGAACACGACAACGATGTGACAAATTATCATTATAATACAATTGGGTCGTTTTTGCTTATGCAATCATTTCATGTTTGTTCCTTTGCTATTCATGCTGAGAGCCAAATACTTCTATCAGGTTTGTTTAATCTCCAAACACAAAGACGCTGAGGAAGGGCAATATCTTCGTAAGGTACTTTAGGGTCAAAGTTCAATTCTTCCAGTAATGCTCTCATCATTTTCGTGACACAACAGATCTGGGATATTTTAGAAGATAAAGTAAATTAAACACTAATTGAAATACTACAACAATATTTTATTTGAACTCTTTTATTAGCTCTCTTGTAGTAGAAAAGGAACATACATATGTGCACTGAGATGGGGAGCTCGGCTCGTCGGAGGTCTAGTCTGGCTGCAGTAAGTGTCGATCGACAGTGTCATATGCTATCATTCGATAGATTTTTTTCTATGGTGAAAAAGCAACAATGAGACAATGACTCACAGTGTTGTTACAGAGAAAAGATAAAGACATAATCGGACAACTTAATTAACTGAACAAGAGATTTTCTTTACTTATTCCCACAATTTACTTTTCTAATTTTTCGACACTTTTAAAACGGTTGATCTAACAAAAAATTAAGTAGCGTTTACAATAATTTCAACATCTTGTTTAAAACTTTCTTAATTGCATTTTAAGATTAGATATTATTTAAATAGCGTATCTCTCTTCTCTCTTGTGTCGAAAGGGTTCACCTTACTCTATTTATCTTATACTCCGTTTCATCCTGTCAAGGGTTAGGAGAAACGTGTGTGTTTGCACACCTACATGGCGAAAGAATTGCATGAAGGTACTCATTTTTAGTCACAAGACGTCAGGTAATCAAAAGTAAAGGCCGCGTTCCGATATTACTTGAATCTGAAAATCTACAGTGTACGCAACGGAAACTATTGATCTTCAGTACTGGCAGTAATATCGAAACGCAATCAAAGATAACCAATTTGATCATTTTTGGAGCGTCGAGCGTCAGCATGAAAAGGTGCCTTGACACACACGTAATAATAATAATTGCTATCGAAAAAGAGGAAAGAGACTGTTGTTTCTCTTTTGTTCGTTTCGCGCCTTATTCTGGCGCATGCCTCTCTGCGTTACGCTCACATGTCCCTCGTTTGTTCCTGGGCATTGTCATTTCCAATTCGGCGCGCATCACGCCGCTTCGATTCGCTGCAATTTTTCCCTCGAATTCACGGATTATCCCAGGATCGGCCAATCTTGGAGTTGAACGGGCTGTCGTGTTCTTCGCAGGCGTCGCGCGACGAGACGCTGCGACATGTGATAAGAAAGAACGGCTCCGAAGTATGGGGACGCAAGCGTGGGGGGAACCAAGCGGCGCTATCATAGCGGTGTTACGTAATCGGTGCTTTACGATGAGATCGCAACTTCTCAGGAGGCTCTTCTCGCCGTATCTACGTCCTCGCGCATTTTCTTTCGACTTCTTCATTAATCTGATAGTAATTGGCTACTTCAACTTGAAGCATGTAAAGAAATTAAAATTTTACGAGCATACAGAGACACAGTCGAAAGCAGAATCAACGTTGATATAAATCGGCGGTTAGTAACAGAGAAAATAGTTTTCTTTACGCAACTGACTGACCTTTATTTCGATCTTTTTCTTTGTACTCTCGCAGAATTTTCGAAATTACATTTTGTATCACTTACAGTTTAAAAAGTCGCTTTCTTAAAATGGCTTCAAATTTAATTCAACGTTACGCGATTAAATTATCTGTAACATAATTAATTATTTAATTATTATTAATTTAATTAACAAACACCTCGGGGTCTTTGCTGCTTTGGAGCTATATTTAGACAGCGAAGTCTCGTTAAGAGACTTGACATACAAACATCGTAGTTTTGCAATCTTCGCTCGGGTTCACTCGGATCGACCTTCGCTTGGATTCTTTCTAGTTTTCTTCCGACAAGATATACCTATATCCACTATTAGATGTAGAATTTTCTAAGCTATAGGGATTGTCGAAACTTTCGACATTTTATTACTTCTTTTTCGTTGCACGAGACAGAGAGAGAGAGAGAGAGGGGGGGGGGGGGGGCAATCTCAAGCAAGAAATGTCATTATGAACGAACGGTTTTTTTTTCTTAAATTGTTTTTTTTTTTAATCAAATAGCCAACAAAGTGAATGGTGTTTCCCGAAATCTTACATTATCTCTCCAAAACATTTTACATTTAGTTTTTCATAACTTCCAGTTTTGCAATAGCTGTCTATTGGGTATGGCCAATGAAGGTATGTGCATTTCGAAAAAGTATAGATGATTGATAGTTTCTGCAAACAACGATTAAGCCTGATCACCAGGCATCATTGACATTTCGATTTCGAGAATATCGTACAAGCGAACGTAGTATTATCAACAATTATTGCGTATCTTTTATTCGCGAAGGTCGGCTAAGTCTGACTTACTCGAGTCAGTCTTACGGAAAATTAATAGATCTGCATGTGAAGATGTATTCCTCGGAGCCATTTGTATGTAGAAATGAATGCCGTGCTTCGTGTGCAGTTCTTTAATGACACTGTTTTTGATAGGTTTTGTCTAATATCTACTATAGTACTATTTTTTTGTGACGGCCTGTTTGTAGTTATCGCGTGAGTCGTGAAAATCTGGTCTTTTCGGACTTTGTCCGCGAATGCGAAAATGCCTTGAAACTTGCTCGTGACGCACATCTTTTCAAAGTACATGCAACTCTTCGAGTAAAACTCCCTGATGCCGACTTGCGTTAACGTAGCGATAAAATGAACACGGCGACGGCTTCGCGATGACTATAAATCGCGCGGATGTTTATCTATTGGTGATTATCGCTGACGATTGGTAGCCCAGTATCTCCCAGTTATCTCCTCCTATATATCGTCACTACTCTCGTATAGACATTGACTAAATCAGAGATAGCTCCGACTCTACCTCGGCAGTTATCGTTTATACATTTATCTAAATATAAATAGGTGTATTAATAGCGGGGGAAATTAAGAATCGTCGATTATCGCGACTTCGTAATGTTAAGTATCCTCGTAATAATTTCTTTGAATTTCATATATAATACCAGTTAAGAGTCTCGTTCTACTCAAAGATAAATTTCCAACGCGTATTAGATGACAAAGATATTTTCGATTGCATTCTTATGAGTTAATTGCCTTTCCTCCGCGCCACTCTGTATAACAATAACGGAAAAATTAGCGACCTATTCTATCTGTTTGTCGGAGTTAAAAATTGTTTTTCTTTAGAACTCTTTAATTGTCTTTGACAGTTGATAAATTCAAGGATATTGAAAGAAATCGAGAAAAGCAAAGATAATTATTATCGAGAAATATTATTCATCTTCTTATATTTCAATCGTATTTACGCACGAGAATTCCGGAATGGCTGGTGTTGCAGGTCTGAGCAACAGGTCCAAGTTAAAAACTATAATAAGACTAGGTTTTCGCTTCCGCATAGTCGGTCGATTAACGAGGTTTCATGAACGATGCGCTCTCGCTGTCCCTAACAGAAATGTCGAGTACTTATTAGAGAAATAGAATGCATGCTCTTAATACGCAGGAACCTTACCTTCTAACGAAATTTGGTACTTTTATGGACATTATACAGGCATAGACTCTTAGCTACGCGCTACTATTTTGTCTTCTTCCGTATTTTTACCTTTAGAGAGAGAAAGATAAATCTCAGCGCTTTTCTATCTGATCCTTCATGTACTTCATGTTCATACTGAAAAAAACAAAGTTATCAATTTGACTAAATTTTTCAATTTGATTAAATTTAATTATTTATGTATTTCAGTCAAATATATAAATATATAGTTAAATTGAAGTTTAAGTACTTTATGTATTCAAGTTAAATACTTGAACTGAAGAAATTCAATCAAGTTGAAAAATTTAGTCAAATTAACATTTTTTTCTTAGTGCAGTTACTATATTTGTTTCTTACCAAGTCTATAATACACTTATGCTCTCGGAGGGAGGTGAGCAGTGGCGCTTCCTATGCACTTTTGCACATTATTAAATTTAGATTTCAGTTAGTATTAGCAATTCCCTCTGTCTCTATACACTGAATCACGTTCTATGGCGTCGCGTCCCGAATTGAAAAATTTTCTTTCGCCGATTCCTCCAAAGAGCGGAAATTAATATTTCTGAAACAAAATGCGACAAAATATCAATGATTTCTCGATCAATCGGAAAACATTAGCGAGTTACTTTATTCACTGAAAAGATGCCTCCTGAATTCTCCCCTCCTCTCTCTCTCTCTCTCGTTTAAGACCTTATGGAACCTATTCACTGTTTGACACTGAGGGTCGTGTGGGTTATCGAGCCCATATATTTATTTTTGCTTCTTATCTCTTACATATCTTCATCGATATCTCAAAACCCTCAGATCTTTAACACGAAATGTGAATTTATCTTACGATAGATTAATCGAATCGAATAAAAATCCTACAACGAAAGTTGTAAAATATTTCGCCGTTTTATTAATCGATATAATTTTTTTTAAGTACAATTAAATTTACGCGCTGCAAAGAACACAGGTCGTAGTAATTTGCGAAAGGTATATAAGTATATCGACATATAAAACTCTTTTTTCCATAAAATAATTCTTAATAAAAATAATATACTCATTGTAAGAGCAGACGTAACTTTAGTTTTGCAAATTTTCCTGAAAATGTAACTGTACATTTATGAATTTTTTCCTAAATTTTCGAGCGTTTTCAAGTGCCAAGACGGTATTTAGGTTTCCGCGCGAAATTACTTATCTCAAATTTATTATCTGCACAAGTATCGTTGTCGCACGCTTATCTGCTTCTGCAACTAGCGATAAATTTCGGCACGCCGGCCGCGGAAATAGGCAAACCCGCGAGACTTTCGGCTGGCAAAGGCTTCTGCTACTTGTTCTACAAGTTCAACAAGGATGCACGATTAAATTGTAAAATTTAATTGTCGATCGGCGCGTTATACATTGTCCGACCTGATGACAATCGGCGCTTGCCAAACAACGTTCTACGACGACGTGTTTCTCTGTACGACATTTATAAATAGAGTCGGCCGTCGAAATCAGCTTCTGGCAGGCTGACAGTAGAGAAATCTTAGCACTAAGGACCGTGAGAGACTTCTCGTTCGTTTTCGAAAATTCAGTATCGGCTGATAAAGAAACAGAGATGAGGACGATGCGGGATTGCAGATTCTCCGTTGTCTCTGCGGCGTCTCTTCGGTGTCTTTTTGTAACAAATTTTTTCTTTCAACCGGTTATTACCTTTACACATGCGTAACACACAACAACGACCGGATAGTTTTCCTTGACATGGCGTTTCGGTCATTGGACTGGCACGAGTGATCTGCTCTGTCAACATCGCGTTACGCGAATCGCGTGGCACTATTACGCTGTGGTAAAAACCTGCCGTTCGTGTTCTTTCACCGGTTCGGATGCCATGGCGCGCGGTATAATGAATGCAACTTTCTATAAGTCTGTCACTTATCTCTCAATAAATTGTATTGAATTTAGGCGTGGCGCCAGATTAATCTCAAAGTACGAAAATGCTTCAAATTCCGTCCGCCGTTCATGATCTCGATCGATTAATGTACGTCCAGGCCGTTTATTGCGCATCGTTAATGTGATGTAAAGTGTTTCATTCAACAATTTAGTAATTATAAAGGCCAGAGGTTTATATTCCAAGGTTGATATTATCAATACTTCATTAATCGAACATTGTATTTTCTCGATGCACAGCTGTTTTAATATCAGACCGTAATAGAAATTCTTTGTAGAAAAAAGTTTATGCAACGTACGATTTTTTTATATTCACACTCATAAACTTTTAAGGTTACTCTTATTTGATACACTTGATAGCAATTAAATAAAGAGAGACAGGGAAATTAAATCTATAAATTTATCTGCTATAATTTTTCAAAGTCTTCTTTAACAAAGTTCTAATGTAGACGAAGAGAATTTTCTCTTAAAATTTATTCTGAAAATTATATCGTGGAACAAACATGACACCTCGAAGAATTTTATGTGAATTGCTATGATTTATTAATATCAACATGTGACAATATAAAATATGTTTGGTTAAATTTTGCTAAAATACATTACTTTTAGCTAAAATACATTATTTATTTACATTACTAAAGTGCATTATTGTCACATATTTCTAATTCACATTTTCCTTTGATAAAATCTTAATTACTTCTTAATTACAATTCTAAATTGCATACCTATGAGTTAGGCTTCTTTATCTCAAATTTTTAGGATTTTGCATAGGATTTCGAAGCAGGAATTGTAACGAATCTAAGAAAGAATATAAATAAAATTCTTGAAACACCATGTTGTCCCACAGCCATTGATTTTCATGATAAATTCTATAAAGAAATAATTTTGCCAGTGTAGTCCTCTTGGTCTCCGAATTGAAATTTGATATCTAGGACGTTTACGACGTGCAGCCATAATTTTAATTAGTACCCGGGATATTAAAAACGCCTTACAATCGGAGACCAAATTTCTCGCGATACGATGGCGAAAATCATCGAATGTTCCCTCTGTGTTAGCGCCGATCGGCTAACGAGAAGAGCGAAGCTTCTCGTGCGCTGTCCGTGATTTGCATAAATCGTTAAACAGGCCCGTGCAGATTTGCGCAAGACGTTTAGAGGGCATGCACTAATAGCAACTCACGCGAGCGAGTTATGTAGTGGTCTAGTTTGTGCCGTAAATATATATCCTGTACGCGCTTCTTACATTTTCTCTGAGGTGATACGGTGTCGTCTTTCCATATCCTTCAGTTAATGAAGAGATAAAACAGTATACACGCATTCACAACGGACACATCCATTACACCATTCATTTCTATTATCTTGCTCGGATAAAATAGCAGTGAAAAAAAATTACGTCTGAAAAAAGGAAGAGAGAAATAGAAAATTTTCTTTTTATTATATGTTTTTGTAAGTACTCTTGTAATCTCTGCTCGATACGGATAAATAATCGCCTGACGGCAACGTCTTACAATTTATGTATCAGTTAAAATCTAGATGACAAATCCAACGCATGAAATCCCTTGCGCCTATAAGGGTCGATTGCTCCAACTTCTTGGTAAACTTACCTATCGGGTAAATATATGTTTGTCTTTATTTATTTAAGAAAAGAAATGAAGATAGACACATGCTTACCTGGTAGGTAAGTTTACCAAGAAGTTGGAACAACCGGCCCTAAATGAATTTATGATTTATATAATGGATTCATTCTGTTAACGATGCAGAATTTTCTCAATTATTATTCTAATTTGATGATCCCTGGGACAGATTTTGTTTCCTGAAAACTTTATATTCCGACATTGTTATAAGAATTGTATAGGGATTATAAAAAAAGAATGCTTTGACAGATCTGAGGAAGCACATAAATCTCTCTCAAAAAAATCTTTTTTATCCAGGAAACATTTTGCATTTTATTTTATAATCCCTGTACAATTGATAATGATTATCATATTAATATTTTACTTACATAGCACATTTTCGATACATGACATTATAAACGGCCATTATTTCGGACAGATATCTTACATTTACATTTAGATTTTATATTTACATTTTATCAATACATACGTACGTACTCATCGTTTGTCATAGATAGTAAAATAAATGTATAACATAAATGATATAAACACGATACCGATAAGATAAAGACAGCTTCCATTGCTCAATTGTTACTACGTGTTTAAGAAGCTACGGTTATCTAATATTAAATTGCTTCTGCTAATAGATATTATGACATGATCTCTTATGTCATAAAAAGAAAGGCTATCTCGTATAACAAAGTGTTAATAAAATAAATTCAAAGAACATTTGCAATAATGATGATATCGAAACGATCACTTACTTATAACTTCGATATTCAAAAATTACTATAAAATTACTATAAAGAAGCCCCAGTCGAGCCAGAGACACGGTAGGATTACATAGATTTTTTTCTTATTTAATTTTATCCGATTTTTTAATCAGAGTATACCACGTCCGAAATTGTTCTTAGAATTTTGGCGTAATCTTAGAATATTGAAACGTGATTGAAGTTAATTGTGATCTGTTATAATTTTGATACCGCGCACAGGTTATGCAAGCACGCGCACAATTATCGACGAAGAACCAAGGAGGCATAATCGTTGAAGTCATTGGGGCAATGTTGAATACGAATGTAAAATGTTAGGATCAAGTTATCAGTTAAACCGTGATAAGACGTATCGTTCGTTCAACCGGCACATTTACTTCGTAATGTTGAGAATTTTTGACACTCTCGCGTTAACTTCTCGTACGATTACCCGTACAATTCACCTCCGTATGATTGACCTTTGCACGTTTTGAGCTTGCCTTAAATGTTTCACTCTACTTAAAATTACTTCGATTTACGAAATTTTAAACGATCGATATGCGCGATCACTTTGTTTTTTTAATCACTTGTTTATCATTTATGTTAAATTAATTATTAATTTTTAAGAAAAGTGTTAAAGTAATTTTTAAGAAATATTCTTTAAGAAAATACTTAAGGGAAAGAATGCGGATCACCATCTTAAAGTTTTAAGGAAAAAACCCTCACCTCTCTTACAGTTTAAAGGGAAAAATCGAATTTTTTCCAAAACTTATTTGTGTCCTTTTGTGTATTTCTCGTGTTTGCTTTTTTTCCAGAGAAACGGCTGATGATTTTTACATAATTATTTGCAAATTATTTAACAAAAAATTTCGAGATGCAATAATTGCATTCAGATTGCCGCGACTGTACTTCATACAATCGCTCAAAGGAGACCTGACACACTAATTCATAAAATTCATTTTTTTCCGCTTTCGTTTCATTTAAGGTAGAACTATCATCAGACAGTCTATCCTAAGGCCTGTTCTTTGTCTGCATGGTTGCACTCTGGTGCAATAAATTAGAATAAGACAAATATATTTTTTCTCATTATAATTTATTGCAACAGTACAGCTACCAAGAACAAACCTCATGTGCCGTGCCATTCTATTGTCCCTTAGAAAGGGCTAGATTAGGGTGAGAGATAGAAAAGAGTTACAAAGAAGTTTAGGTAGAAAGTAAGAGTGGTAATAGTTTCTTCTTTGTCGGTCTTTTTTTTGACGCTTAATTAGCGCACTGATTTATAATTAATTGTTAATAAATGTTTATATAAAATATTAATTTTAGAAAACAATGCGCCATAAAAAATGCTAGTTTTATTAAATAAATATTTAATAAAGGTATTTCTACTTTGGTTTGCATTATACTTTGTGTAGTATTAGACTTTTTTTCTCACAATATTATTTTTCGCTACTTTTTGTCGTTACATAATGCACATTTTATCTCACCATTATAATAATTGTGTTCCACCTAGATTCTCGGTGACCTACGCGACATGGTGGACAGATCGCGTGAAATTGAACGTAAAATTCAATTCCTTAAAGCCAACCCCTCCTCCCGCTCTTCGCTCCATGCGATAATAATGGAGAGAGGGGGGGGGGGATTGATCAGGAAGGGGGGGAGGGTGTCGTGGACTCTCGGCGCGACGGCAGGTCAGTCACGCGGTGCTAATCGTTGTGAAACGTCGTGGAGTATCCTGCTTAACTTGTGTAGCTCGTGTGAGATTCCCGCGAAGTTTCTGTCGCGAGTGCTCGATCGTTTCGCCTGCCAGCTTACTTGGTAGGCTTCACATTATATTTGCGATTATTATCGGTGGAAGTTGTGTGTGTGTGTGTGTGTGTATGTGCGTCTGTGTGTATGTGAGAGAGAGAGAAAGAGAGAGGGAGGGGGTGGGAGAGAGAGAGAAAGAAGAAGCAGACACTCTGGATGTGGCGTTACGCCGCGACGAGAAGCGCGGCCGGGCCCAGGAAGCCGACCGTCGCCGTCGTTGATGTCATTCTCGCGTCTTCCTCATCCGCACGTGATTGCGACGCGCGGACCGTATTCATCGAACTCAGACTTACCGAACCGGTTTTACGAGAGCAACGTGTACCTCTGTCCCGCGCCAGGCAGCGCGCGAATTGTCGCATCGTCTGAGGAAGATTGTCTCAGGACGACATAAGACTCTATCATGGGAGATTCGCCATTTTTACGGATTACCTGCTAGTACTATTCGTAGTACTATCGAAGGTAGATCGGATTCTTTCAAAACTTTCCAATGTCGTTGTTTGTATCTCTCGAAGATTCAACATCAAAGGGCCCAGAAGAATGCTCCCAATTGACAGCGCGCTGCAGTTAGAACAGAGAATGAACAATGACACGCCAGGTATGAACTCTGGCAGGAGTTAAATGATACTCGTGATATATGGTTTTTTCAACGGCCACACATTTGCTGGCCACTAAACTTTACCTTTTATTTCTTCTTTTTTCCATTGACTAGCCCTCCCTAATTGGAACACAGTGTAACATGCTCTTTTTAACTTTCCAATTCTTTCGAAACTTTTTAGTTCTTCTTTTTACCAATCCCTTATAAACGTGAAGTGAAAATTTGTCGACTAGAAGGTGGTCGTTTGTAATGAGACAATGCTCGAACCTTGAAATTCTAACTGTCCTAATTTTCGAAGACCCTTGCCACATGAAAAATGGATATGAGTGAAAGTGAGTTTCACTGTCGACAGTTTGAACCCCATTATTATTGGTAGATTTTTATTGAGCTTTGAAAAGGCTGTGAGATTTTTAGAATTGCAGTTTATCCTTATTCAATTTTATAAAATATAGATATACACAAAGTGGGACCTGTTTGATCTATTAAAAGGTGAAATTTATAAAATAATTTGCAATAAAAGCTATTGAAAGCTATAATAAATTGTAGTACCAATAACATTGCACAACAAATTTTTTTATACTCGATATTGTGAATATTTTTTTTATTTTATAATAGTGAAGACAGAACTTTTTTATTAATAAATAAGATGTAAAAATTTCAAGTTTGTAATTAAATCTTCATCAAATTTATCTGAATTTAAAAAAAATTAATCTTAACATCTTGGGAAAAAAATTCTAGTCCAGTTGGATTTGAACCTGAGACGTTACCAGGAAACGAATGAGAAAGAGATCGACGTGTGCTTAACTACCTACTACAACCACGTTGTCTTATTAGTGGAAATAGTCTGAATAGCTGATCTTTCGTACAATTTATCTTTGAATAACTCAATTTTTTATTAGAAAAAACAAGGGATTACGTATAATGTGTCATAATATTTTGTCTAGTTAATAAATATTTTTAAAAATATATTTGCAGAATTTCTTAAAAATTAATTTTTTCTGCAACTAACAATAATTATGAGATAATTATTTTTAATATAGTATACAAGCTAAATTTTCACTTCATAAATTTTTTATTAAGAGAAAACAAAGACTCTATGATATTTTGCCTAATTAATAAGCATCCTTCAATCTATTTACAGAAATTTTTCTTAAATTATTTATTTGTACTTGAAGTATAATTTTTCAAATTTTTTGAAATGAAATTTACATCAATATTGTAAGATTTACATTTTATGAGTTCTAGACCGTCGTGCACATGATCTGCAACAAAATTAATTGCGTCGCGGTGCGCCGCTTCCAGATTTGTAAAACAAACGATTCAAATTTTGTTTAATCTGTAAGAATGTGGTTACACCACGAACGAAAATTACTTCGCTGTATGCAATACTTTTTTAAGGATCAGAGTTAAAATATTATGAATATATAATTTAAATATATCGAAGAGATATACTCCGAGATACATATACTTTAATTCCATAAAATATTAATTTCATCATGCTATTTAGATTCGCGTAATGCATTTCTACGTTATTTGCCGAAAGGAGGACACACGGATGATGTTTCCGAACGCAGCTTAGAATAGAAGGCGTCCTTCGCGTACGTCGGAAACACGTGATAAGGCCCGGTGTCTATAATATGTCGCTGTCGGATGTCGGACGCACGTTGTCGGATTGTCGAACTGGTAAAAGAGGCTTGAATGTCAGTTCTGTACGCATGCGCCCGACAGCGACGTACGACCGGAAGTTGGAGGGGACGAGACGTATTCCGTGCGGGCAGTCATGTGAACCCTGTCATTCTCGTGCGCGATAGGCACCACGTGCTAACTCCACGCGCGCGAAACGACGCGCCACGAGATCAGAATATACGTGCTTTTCTAACGCGGCTGACTGTTTAAGATTTTAAAAATCATAAAAATCAATTTTGAAACGAGAATTTTCACTTTCACTCGGCGAGTCGTCTAAATTGTTTAAATCGTCGAATTGTTTAAACTGTCGTTCTGACCGTTAGATATTCCCTCCTGGACTGAGATAAGTGACATCGCAGGTGCATCGGACAAATATTAAGGAACAAACGCTAAAAAGCGCATCTTTTGAAATTATTGCGCTCGCGGATCTTAAAACTATTGCGCATCGTGCCGGGAAAGTACTGTTCACCTCCGTGACATCTGTCTGTGTGACAGGCGCTGCTGCGTCATCGCACTTTGCATTGAATACAACGATTACATACTTCAGCCTAGCCGAATCCATATGCAATGCACTCTGTTGATCGTTCACAGGTCAAACTCGATCGTGGTGCTTCGATCGCGTATTCCAAATTTTCAACATTACGCAAGTATCTCCTTCCTGCACGTAATAAAATCATAAATTCCGTAAGAAACTCTAAAAGATGGTTTTTAGAAAATTTGTATTTTAACGGTCGGTTACATCAAACATTTCTCGATGAACAGTGACTGTCAGTAATGAAAAGCGAAATGAAAGTATCGATTTGATTGATTGCTTTTGAAACATGAGAGTTAATCGTTGAATATTGAATCACATATTCATAAATTAGGAAACTGATGAATAATTGAAAGTATGAAAGAAAAAGGAGAAAAAAGGAAAAAGAGAGAGAAAAATTTTATCATATAGTCTGTTATTGTCCTTGAATATGATAGATTTTTTCGCTGACGGGGAGAAAAAATTACACCATAAAATAACGATAAGATGACGACGGCGACGACGATGACGACGAGTGTCGCCTAGACGTCGTGCACGAAAGCAAGAAGAGCTATCCTAATTTTACGCCGTCGGGTTACTGGACCTTACGTAACTGCAAAACTCGACAGCGCTAAGTTTAGTAGGTCTCTCTCTCATAGTGTAGTCTGTCTTAGCGGCGGATTCCGTTTCCGGATCGAAGTGCCGCCGAGTGCGAAATGCAACTCCTTGAGGAAAAATTCTCATCGCCCAACTGACACGACGCGTCAGTCGAGATGTCGAATCGTTTTAAAATTCTCGCATCATAATCAGTTTGCAAAATCAGGATGCATTTGAAACAAGTTTCCGTATTTTTATGAGAATTTTTCCTCTATATATTCTTCGTCGGATCGATTGTCGCTTAAAAATGTGTGAAATAGAAAGATTTGTACTATTATTCGATATAACTTCAAAAAAGAAATTGTAATTGTATTTACCTAGCAGAAATTGATTTGAGATTATTCCGATAAGCTCGGTTGATAAAGATGAGATCGATCAATATAGTTATCTTTCTTTCGCTCTGTCTGTCACATTGAAGTTCACATTCAAAGTATTTTTAATAATCTCGATATCTCGAATATATATTTTTATTTCAATTTTATTCTGATGACATTAGTTTCATCCCTAAGCTAGTTTGCTCCTTTCAATTTTCGCTTTTTTTTCTTCTCTATTTGCCTTTTTTGCGCGTTCCTTCCAACGGTCTGTTTGACCCGAACGCAAACGAAAGCTACTCGTGCTAAATATGGAACCAGCGGAACACTTGGATTATTTTGAGAACGACGACTTCCTAGCGTTAGATACTTAGTAGGTGCGACTATTAAATCGCGTCGCTAAATAAGGGATGATAATTCTATTGAAAGACGTGTTTATTGATTTATGCGAAAAAATAATTGTTTTTTAAATTTCTTCTCGTTTTTGTTTCATGAACGATATGTGTCGAGAATCTAGAAGTACGATTGAGGGATTTGCATCGATGACCTAGCCAAAACGTTATTACATTTAATACGCAATTCAAGCAACATAAATTTCGAAAACGAAAACATATAAACTTGGATCGATATCCTCTTCTCAGCTGCCGGGTCGTTTTTTTTTTTTAGACATCGCGCTTCGTAGCGACGGTCAACTCTAAGATCTCCGCTAAATTTACAGTGACACGAAATGCCAGCTTTTAAACTCACCACATACCAGAGTGTAATGACACTTGGCACGGTCGCAACAATCGATCGTTGGCAACGAGATTTGCGGTGATTAGGTGATTGAAAAAGGGACAGGTTACAGACTTGATTAGAATGACTTTGAATGAGGCATCTAAATTTAACAGTTTTACGAAACAATAGTTTCGAACAGTGACACTACCCTTTCGTGTCGATATATTATCTTAACTATATCTCACATTATTGTCTATTGTCGAGTGGCAGTCAATTGTCCATAACACTAATTGATCAATTTAACACGGGACTTTCCTTGCGGAAAACAAGTATCGCTATAAACATCATTCTCAATGTAGTAAAAAAATAGGACATTTCGTCTCATATTTTATTCATAAAATTATTATGAAATTGAATTGAAATTAATCAAGATGCAAGATCTTATTATAATATTGATCAAAAGTATAATTTTTTAAGAAATTATTAAATGACAATTTATTTTCGATTTTAAAATTTCTACAAAATTCTTTAGGTATAAATTGTATGTTTTTTTATTCCCCGCTTTTGTTTTAAAATTAAGCAAGGCAGTTCTCTATAATTTACAATATTCGAACTCACTTTGGATCATCTAAAAAATTAAACGGAAAAATGAATTCAGTGAAGGGGGACGAAGTAGTAAAGTAATCTTATTCTTCTTATTAGTCTTAGTTTTGAGCCTATCAGATTACAGATTGGAATTGAGATTGAATTGAAATCTAACCAATCAAAGCAATTAAATTAATCTAAAGTTTTTAAATCTTTGTTCTTATTGGTCAAATTTTAGCCCAATCTCAATCCCAATTCGTAGTCTTATCCTATGGCACAATCTGAATCCCCTTGCACAATATTATGGGAATAACAGGCAATGGAACAGAGAATAAAAAAAAAAGAGGAAGAAAGAGAAAGACCACTAAGCATTGCAAGAATCCTTAATCTTTTGTTTACAGAAATATCTGCTTCACTACTGGTCCGTCTCGCTTCATTGAACCCACCTTCCTGTTTGATTTCTCGGACGATCGAAAGTGAGTTCAAGTGTTGTAAATTCAAATCGGAGACGCGATTTTATCGCATTGTGTTTGCTATGCATCGGCCTCGAACGTAACAGCACGTCCTCTTCGCCACTCGTCTGTTTTCTATGTTTGACGTTTTCGACCGACCTCTTCGCATAAGTTTTACATAATTTGAATAACAAGCGCTATCGGTGCTCGAAAGAATCGCGTGTATCATAAATGGAAAGGGAAATCGACCTTAAAGTTTTATTTCCATGTGGTTTTAAGGATATGGCACGTGGACAATGACACATTTTTTGACACATTATTACACATTTTATGGTGGTAATACAATTTTACACACTTTCTTGCAAGAAACGTACACAGCAACCATTTTTTAAATTTTTGTCGAATACACGCTTTTTTCTTCCACATCTTTTTCACTTCTTTCAGAATTTCTAACTTTTATAGAATATCACAGTATGTGTCCTCGTTCTTCTTTTTTTTTTCTTTTTTATCTCTCGAAACTGCGTAAATTTCTTCGATTACAAGTTTAAAGTTTCTTCGTACATACAGCACGGATGTATTCGGAAGCTTGTATCTCCTCTATCTGAAACGTTCGTAATGTAAGACGACCTATCGCTTTTTCTGATGACCCTTTGCAGATACCAACGATTTATGCAACATTCTGATATTATTTACCACGTAGCTCGCGACCCATTAACTCGCTATTACGTTAAAGAGATAATAATAAAATCCTGATATGCGAGACAGCTCTTTTGACGCTGCGGGATATTGTATAACATTATTTGTATAATTATCACTGTCGTCTTCGAGGACAACCAGCTTCTTCATCTTATTCATTCTTGAAAGATGTCCACTAAAGTTATTAGTTACGAAAAATTCAAGTTACACTGAGAAAAAAAGTTGTTGATTTGACTAAATTTTTGAACTTAATTAAATTTCTCCAATTCAACTATTTGTGTATTTCAATCAAATATATAAATTAAAGTTCAAGTATTTTATGTATTTAAGTTAATTGCATAAATACTTGAACTGAAGAAATTTAATCTAGTAGAAAAATTTAGTCAAATTAACAACATTTTTTTCTTAGTGTACAAATACATATGAAAAGAAAGAAAAACAAAATTCAATTGTTACTGAAATAAGATAACTCCAAGAGTAACTTTGTGTTTCTATCAACGAATTACTTCTCCACTCTACTGATATTGACTTTGCGCAGGTATATCAAATAAGAAAAAAAAGCTGCGCAACAGCAAGGTAATAACGATAACGGCACTGTCGTTAAGAGTTGTAGAATAGGCCTACAGACGTTTACCATTAAAACGAATTGCTTCGTGACGTTTTAAATGTCTTCCACTATACAAGCACTTTGACGCTCACATTTATTTGTAAATTCTTCAAATGGAGAACGATATAGTCGAAAATTTTCCTGTGCGGGCCTAGATTCAGCCGCAAGATACATTTTCATTAAAACTGGTGCACGAATCTTTTATATCATTGTACTGAACCATTATTCGGAAGCAAGCATACATTTTATGCGCGAAGGGTCATTATTCAAGGTTGATGTGTGTGCTTGGAGAGCTCGCAAACGTAAAGTCATAAGTGAGCGATTACAGCGTGAAGGCGACTAGACCTTTGCTTACGCAAAGTAATTTGTTTTAATGGTTGGTGGTTGAAACGCACGTCTCTATTCTAACACTTTGGTAAGGAATTGTGTTGATATCGCTTGACATGTAATACAATCACCTTAAACTTTTATCAGCGCATTGTGGACTTTCCGTGGATAATGATCAGGAACAGCTAATTATCACTATGTATCGTTTCTGCTGTTTGTTTAACTGTTCAAATAACATCTGCTCGGATGAATTAGTTTAATCAGAATCACACACATCTATATAATACACTCAGTCTAAAAAAAAAGCGGAACAGTAGGAAAATCTTTCATACTTATGTGTAAGAAGCTGAACCTTCTCCATTGTCCGATATTCCATTTTTTTAACAATAACTAAATAGAAAAACGAAGATTTATTAAACTTTTTAAATAGAACTATTTTATGAAAAGTTAGATTACTTTGACCTACCTAAATCTTGTTCGTAATTGTTCAGAAAAGAAAGATATAATGAAGAAACATTCAAAACATTCAGGTAGTAAGCATACGTTGAGAAAAATGGCTCTATATGGCTCTATTGTATTGGACGAATCCATAGGCGAATACCGATCGATCCTTTATGCATTTTGCACGATTCCTTCTATTCGATATTTCGACCAATCAGCTTTCATTTTTTGAAAATGTTTAAGAATCTCTTCGAGTCAAAGTGAAGCTTTTAGAAGACTTGGAAAGTCTTTTAATGGTCAGTTCTTTTTTAGTTGCTGTTCATTGGTTGTACTCTCTGGCCTCTCTAACTGGAAATATCTGCATTTTTTATTTATAAAAACAAGCTATTACAGCTATTAGAACTTACCATTACTAAAAATTTATATCGCAATTTTCCATAATCAGTGAGTGCTATTCTATTCTAAGTGCGACACGTTATCTTAACATACAAATTAAAGAAAAAAGATATAAGAATAGAAAATCATAAAAGTGTGTTTCAAATTTTTAATCCTAACATCCACTCGAATCTTTTGAAATTGCAAAAAAATTCGCAAATTTATGAAAATTCTCTTTAAATTTAAATTAAACATGTGTTACACGTAATTCTTTTTTTTTTACAGTGCCTTATTACAATCGACGCGTCACGCGAAGAGTGTCTTCTCCCACTGACGATGAACACAGCATATCGTCGGAAGCAGAAAATACGTCCCCGCGTGCATCACCAAATCGTGTTAATAGACGTCTTGCAATCAATGAAAATGAAAATGAAAGGAGACGTCGTGGCAATTTACCGGCGCCAGCAGTGACCATCCTAAAACGTTGGCTTAATGAACACAGATATAATGCTTATCCAGACGAGGAAGAAAAACGTGCTTTAGCTCGAAAGACTGGTCTAACAGTCCTACAAGTAAGTACTTCTAATTTCTTTTGCTTTGTTGAATTGTTAATAAAGACAAATCGTCATCTATCGGTTTATCGAAACGAAGTATATTTGATTATACAGAGTATAATTCTCGTGATAACAATTGAATATCTCAGAGATTAAACTGAGTTGACAAATCCTGTATTGTTTTGAAATTTTCGTTATAATTAACGTTATAATTAATTATTAAATATCGTCGCGTATGAATACATGGAATCAACCTGGAATCTGTCGTCAAATACGAGCACGTTACAAGATATGACAGTTGGGAACTTTTTAAAGTCACGATGCACACAAAGAAAAAAAAATTGCAGTTATTACTAGGCACGCAGGAAATTATTTTTGACATTTGTTACTACGAATAGTGCATAAAACATAAGTCATACTACGCAAATCTTCCCGCGCTTAGCGATGACTACTGTGAAAAGAAATTAAAAAATTGTATTAACATTTTCTCTCGAAAAGTTCTTCTTTTATCTTCCTATAGCACGTTTTCACAAACGTTTCGACGTTAATCGGAGCAGGTAGTGCTGTCAATGTGACGTGAAAAAGAAATGGCTGAACATGGCGTCCATTTCGTGTGCCATTATGTATACCATTTCATGAACATCAAACTGAATGTTCTATTTAAATCATTTGAGATTTTGAATAGCATACATATATATCAAGAAAATATATCATTTTATATTTTGAATACCAATAAATAAATTAATACGTGACTAATCGTTTAAACTCGCTTTTATTAATCCAGTCTATATCAATTTGTTATAAAATTATAATTTAATGATATTTTGCAGGTGTGTAACTGGTTCATAAATGCGAGACGTCGCCTTTTGCCAAATATTTTAAAAGCAGATGGAGAAGATCCAAATCAGTACACTATATCGCGCCGCTCCCGTCGCCTAAACTCTACTGATAGCAATAGCGGTCGCCCCATTCGCCATGGTCGAAGAACACCTTTTGAACCGATTAGAAACGATTCGTATAGACCAAAGTCACATAATAGAGAATCGCCGCTTCACCTTCTGGCCAGGTCCGCTTATCAGTAAGTTCTCTCTCTCTCCCTCCCTCTCTCTCTCTCTCTCTCTCTCTCTCTCTCTCTCTCTCTCTCTCTCGCTCGCTTGCTCCCCCCTCCTACCCTTTCCCACTCTCTCTGTCCCTTTGCCTTTCTATCTCTTTCCCTCCTTCTTTCTCTCTGTGCATACATCTCAACGTTTCGTTATTTTAAATTAACCCTTTTGATGGCCAAATTTTACTGTTTATGTCCCTGAAGGCAAGAAAAAGTGATTTGTAGAGAAAATTCTATTTAGCCGTAATTTTATCAAGATAATTAAGCAAAACAATCTCCGATTAGCACTTGCAGAATTCACATTGAAAGATTAATAACTACCTAAACACTGCATCTGTTACCTTCTTACAAGTGCTATAAATCAGATTTTTAATTTAATAATAACTGGATTCAGGAGTTTCTTTGATTGCTGAATACGAATTTAAGAATATTTTTTAAATTTTTGTTCCGTATATGAAAATCGGACACGTCAATCAAAAGAAAACAATGACGTCCATACCTACAGGGACACAACAATTTTCCGCGCCACTTGATGTCAGAGCCATGAAAAGGGTTAGGGACGAAAAATTGCACCGACTCAATGACATTAACCGACTTATTTGATAAGAGAATGTTGCTTAATCGCTAATTAACTAATTACTGATTCGCTATCGATTAACATATGCTAAGAATAAACGAAATGATTTTTTTTTTTTTTTTTTTTTTTCCGGAGAATTGAGAGAGGAAGAAATAATTTAAGTATGTGAAAAGCTAGATATATCATTTAAGCATTTGCATATGCAGAAGCGAGGATTGTCCGAACGATTACGAAAGCAGTCTGAACGAATACCACAGCGAGGAGGAACATTCTTCGATACGATGGCCCAACGTAATCGTTCGTCCCTATGCCGAAGCTCAATTCGAGCAATTAGACGGCGACGCTATTTCTTCATATGCTCGAAGGCAAGTTTTTAATCAATTTGACAGTTGCATTCAATAAGAAAAAATAAGCAGGAGCTTTGCAACTGTTGTAATTGCTAAACGCCTTCTAACGGTTTTGAACTTTTGATCCACGATTGTTAAGCGCGATCTCCACTATTTTCACCAGGGAGTAACAATAGAGTACATAATATAACTAAAAAATCAATAGATATAATTGAAAAAAAAATTTTTAAAAAGATTCGTGTATACGAAAGTAGTTTCCTCGTTGAGTCTCACGCGCTAAGGAGAAAAAGATATAGGCGTCAGATTTCAAGGGTAATAAATTAAAATAATTTTTATGCGCAGATTGAGCCATTCATCCAGCGGAATTCCTGAGAACACGTCTGAAGAACCTGCTGCGTATTGGAGTGCTCCGCGTGAACATTTGTCATCATCGCCTATTTTTCCGGAAGATATCGCGCGTCGTGGATTAACATATCAAAGTCTTGAAAATGCCTACTTTCATCAGCAAAACGGTGATAACTTAAATATGCTTGCGGAACTTGCTGTAGAGCTGTCTTACATCGATTCTGTACCACCTTCACCAACATCGAATCAATCTGAACCGTTAAGCTCCATGCAAGCTTCATCATCTTTGTCACCTTCGCCAGTCTATTCGTCATTGCCTTAAATTAGAGGTATCGGTCATTGTCATCTGATAATGACAAAATAGGCAATGAAGATATAGAAGACAAATAAAAGAAAATCTGCGAACGTTATACTTTTCAAAAATTATTCAAAAAAATTTTGAAAATAGAAAATTTTTTTGTCTTTAATGTCAGAAGATGGTTAATATTTTTAAATAAAAAACAAACTTTAAAAAATTATCAAATTATTTCGTTTATAAATTGCTAGCAGTCGTTAATCATTATGGCATATTATCATAATATAATACAGTTTATCGGACAATTAAAAATCTCTATGGATACTTATCCATAATCTTAATGTCAATTGGCAGAATACAGGTTTTTGAAGAAAGTATTAAAAATGCACTATTTATTTCAAATCGTCATAACTTAGTAAAAAAAATTTGCGCAATGATGCCGCTAAGCTTCATCTTTTCGAGCAAAAGATGGTACTGTCCACTGATCTATACAAGGACCTGACCTATTAGAAGTCATATTTCCGTTTTTTTCATTGCTATTCAGACTACCTGCGTTATATACACCTACATTTTCGTGTCAAGAACAAGTCACATCAGAGCTGTCTATTGATACAAGACTGATTCATTAATTTATATTTAACAATAAAATAAAATACACATGTAAATTATTAAAATACATGTAAATTACGTAAAATATAAATTGTCATAATAACCAATTAAAGAAAAAATAAAAGTTACTAACAATAAAATTTATGAATGTATTAAATATTGTCTGGTAACAAAAAGCCGCAGATAAAATTTTGAAAAGTTTGTTAGAATACTAACTAGAATACTAAACAATTACATAAAATAAAGATCAGGTTGGAATTTAGAATATTCTTGATTTTGAGCTTGTTTGTATTTGTTATTTTATCTTGTTATTTCTTGTTGTATAAAGATTTAAAGTTAAAAATATCTCTGAATTTCAACTTGATTATACATTAATCTTTGTATAACAGATTCATATTTCCTTTAATAAATACTAATAAATGTTTTTAATTTTATTTGTGGCTACGCAATATTTGATTCATTCTTAATTTGATAGTGATATTTATCTTTTATTTTTATTAATACTTATAATTAATGTTTTGCGTAATTTACATGTATATTTTATATGTCTATTTTCCATAACTTATTTTATTGTTAAATATTAATTAGATAATTACGATATTAATTTTGACTGTTTTTTTACTTTTATGGATTTCTTTAAAAGTATAATGTTTGCAGCGATTTTTTGTAACGAAACATAAATACGAACATTGACATAATATTAGTGAGACGTGATCGTGTCATTATTTTACATAATTTCGATATTTTCATGAAATTTTAAAATTTGCAAATTATGTCTATTACTTTTGTTCACGTAATTCTTGAATTTCGCTTTCGAAACTTTTAAATGATTGTTTATGATTGCATTGATTGTTTTCTCTGAGTGTCTTTGCGAATCGCATTTATTTTTTAATAAACGCGCGCGAAAGACGTAAATGTACATAATGTCAGGATAATGCATTTTCGCACAAATCGCGCTCTCAAGATCACTAAATATTCCCGTCTCATTGTTTCGAACATATCGACAATAAAAGAACAATTAAATTGAAATAAAACTTACGCAGTTTTATTTCAATAGTTTACAGAGAGTGTACATATAGTGTACATATTACAGAAGTAATATAGTTTTTAAAACGATACGCATTTTCTTAAAAGCAAAAGAAATGTGTACGAACCAAAGACTATTACTATTTTCTTAGTGCTATAATTTTTATAGAGATATAGTTGATTAGTGCTACAATTATATAATGATATGGTTAAGTACTAATAATTCAATTGTGTTAATGATAAATATTTAGTATACCATAAAAATCTTTTGTTTGTAAATATTAGGAGAGACGATTTGTGTGCGACAAACCACTTTGAGAAAATATGGAATACATCGTGCGTGAGATTCGCACATAAAACATTCTTGTGCGAAAGTATCACGTGAATTAAAATCCGTTGCATTACAAGAGTCACATTATGCTTTTGAGTTCATAATGTAATCGATAACGAACGCGTGTTCATGGACAAAGTTGTTGAATACAACTGAAGTTTATTTTAATATGACATAATCCTATTATCTTAGTGATAAATCAAATATTTCGTATTTGTTTTCGATCCTCCTACACGTAAATCAATCACGTCAATTTTAATTCGAAACACAATCACGAATTAAAAATCTATCAAATTCTACTTGATATTAAATTAATAATTAAGATGTCGTTATTAATCGCCTTTTCCATTTCTTCTTCCTTCATGAAGATTTAGTTTCCCTTGAAACTCCCATTGCTTGTGAATAACTAAGGATTCTTAGAAAAGTATTATTAGCTAATAACAATACAATATCCATTTGTCTTCCCATTTCGTAATCTCGATGTAAAATTCTTCTATTAGAGCTTGAAGATTTCTTTGTAACAGAAACATCATGTCACAACAATCCCTTTTCATTATATATTCGTCGATCATTTAATATCAAGTAGATACTTTAAAGTACTATATAGCACTGCCAATCACGTAAAGTCTTAAACTCTCCACTTTTTTAGAGCACTCGTTATTGAATTACTTATATACTGAGCGTTTGCAGGATTCATTGTAGGAGAGATCGAATCCAACAAGCGTACTTTATAAAACATGTACAATGTACAAAACTTACTCACTATTCTAAAATTGTGCCTTTCTTCGAGACATCCTGAAACGAAAGATGTCTCTTGATTTATAGTTGCAATTAATGTTTACTGTAATCGAACGAACAGTAAAGCGTATATATCTTTTCGAGTTTACATTGATGAATGTTGCGTAACAGCACATGCGTTTCCTACAATTACTACAAGCTCAAAAAGACGGATAACTCGCGGCGAAAACATAATTCTCTTGGCCCCATATTCGATTCTTATATTTTAAGACAGTACTGTTGGCTACAAGGCAATCTGAGTACTTACATATTTGAGTATCCTCCAGGAGAATGACTGAGAGTATAAGGAGTACAAACTATCGTACAAAGTCGTGACAAAGTTGCCCGTCTGTGTGAGCATTTATATGTTTAAGTATCGCCCAGGGAAGGATAGATAAGTAAATGACTGAGAAGAGTACAGGATATCTTTCAAATGTACGAAGATCTCGGCGTGTAACTTCTATATAAAAAAAATGTCTCAACGAGTACTTATCTATAGAATTTTCGTGATGCATGCATCATAAATTAATAATTATGCAAAAGAGATATCTCGCTTCCTCTATTGACGGCAAGTTACTTATTATGACTTATGATTTATGCATTTAATATAGAAAACGAGATTATGTTGTTACGTACGATCGAAGTAAATCCGATGATATTAATATGCTTCCAAGACACACACATACGCACGTGGGCGTACTTTACAAGATATTTCTTTTGTGTTTGGTTGTTAATTTATCACTCATGGAATCCAGCCTTAATGTGAAGGCTCATTGATAGTTTAATTGGGTTATAAATGCGCATTTTTTTACATATGTTCAATAATGTATTAAAGTACATTGAAAAAAGAGAAAAAACAAATATGCGATCGCAATATGTTTTGCATATTTGTTTTTTTGTGCTAATAATTAAAAAAAATTGTGAGGAAAAGCTCTCTCTTTCTCTTTCCGATTTGAATAAAACAATGGTGATTGTGGACGTAAAAATATTCCTGTTTATACGTATGTATGTAGTATGCATAATGTATGCGCTCATACACACGCACACATACCCGTGCGCGCGCGAGCGTCAAACTCGAGAATTGGCTAAATTTTCATTGACTGTAAAAACTTAATTTTTATACCAGTGAGTAGCTTTCAATGTTTTGGTTTTTGATAGATTTTCAAAAATCTACATTTTGTATATTTACGTTGAAATTATGTTATATTCATTAATTATAGTCGAAAAACGAAAATTTAGCCGATCTTAAATATCTTTGATTGTCAACATAAAAAATATATAAATACGAATATTTGTACTGCCTCTACAAAAATAACAGGTTTCATCAAAATCTGGAAGGGTATCCCTCTCAACAGCCTTTTCTTGGGGGGGAAAAAAAACAAGAATAAGAAGGCCTTTTCTTAAACATTCGCTGTCATATATGCAAGAAAAGAAAGAGGAGAAATTGCGCGTTGCTGAGACAACCTACGAATTTTTATAGATCTCAGTCGTGTGCGCCGAAGAAATTTCGTAATATCTTGTATTTCTCTTATCATTTGATTGATGGAGGATTTTTAATCTTCTAAGTATAACGGAAAGGTGGATTTTTTATATAAAAGTAGGGTTGGATCCGACTTTATGCACTGTTTTGATCGTTCAATTAATACTATATAGTACAAAATGGGTAAAGAAAGTAAATAATAATATAACATTAAATTGTTCTTCGTCGCTGTGAATTTCTTGTAAAGGTATAAAATGGACGAAGCTGTGAGTTGTATCCGATCCTAATCTTACCTTTCGATATCTTGAATAATTTAGATTTAGAATAACTTCATAGGATGTGTTCCACTTAACGTTCACAGTGCTCGTAAGCGTCACTTGTCCTTATTTAATATAAACAGCAAGGATAAAATGATTCCAAGAGCATTGCGAGCGTTAAGTAGAACACTCATAGTGTGTGATATGATAGGATAACATACAAAAGGCAGACAACTTATGAATTGTCATGCCATGTATCTTACGTTTCGACGAGACTTAAGTTAAGTAGTTTCTACAGAAGATATGTGAAAATTAGGATTATAAAAGCGTTTAATTTCCAAGGGAGAAGGTAGCTGTTCTAAACGGTCCAGCGTCCTTTCGTTATCGCAACATATCTTGACTAGGTGCAAACGTTTATTTAGCTACGTGTTACAAGAGCAATTTCACTCTTCGCGCATAAGAATCATATCACATATATTTTCGAACAATAACATTGCGCGAAAAACAACCGAGCTAACCAATTTATAAAAAGGTAGATCGATTTTAAGTTTAATTTGTACACATGTACAAAACACGGATACGCATATCTTTGTGAGCACATTGCAGCGTTTATAAGCATGAACCTGTTAGAGTAGATTGATTACTCGAGAACAGTTTTACTCTCCGCGTCAAGCATATCTTTACTTTCGAACAATAATGACAAACACGTGCGCACAACCGACTTGTAAGAGAGGATGTTGATTTTTGTTTGATTTATACGTGGCATACAGATGTGCGTATCCTCCGTAGACGCGCACAATCTTTTATTATAAGAGCCTATTATAACCGGAGTGAAATCTGGTTTTACTCTCCGCGTCGATATGTATATCGTTATACTTTCGAACAATAAAATGCGCGTAGAATTATTGTTATACTTTATAAGTGAGCGCACTAATTTGATTTATACGCGCAACATAATACGACGCGCAATAAGTACGAAGCATAAAATACAGTGCCATAAAATGCTTGTTTTAATTTTAATTTTCCTCCCCAGCACTTTGGAATATCGATTTATAGTTAATCAATTTTTTTTTTTTTTGTCCCCGGCGTTGAATCTGTGAAATCGTTTAACTAAAGTCGATTCCTGCTCTCTTCTCGACTAACTTGATGGAAAAAAGGCCCACCGAAAAACATCTCAAATCAAATGTTTAATTAATTACAGTCAATATTTAAGGGATGAATCCAACACGAGGACGAATTTCGCATTTTCGTCATTGTTAACGGTAATCTTTATTATCTAACCGTAACTACACCTTTCCCTCTTTAAGTCCCTTTTTCTCCTTTTTACAGCGACGCCATCGATACCGCTATCTTCGTAGATGCCCCTCGATTTTCCTCTTTTTCATTCTCTGGCCGGCTAGTTCTTTCATTTTACGTAACGCCTGTCTTCCTTTTCCGCGTGTGTCTCTTCATTCTCTTGTCCCCGATATTACCGCATTTAGATTAAACTCATTCGCGAAACACTGTTCCAGACGATAAAATTGTACCCTTTATTCTATACTTTATCAATGCAGATTCCAACACCGAAAGATACGAAAGTAAAAGTTCAAGATTTTTTTTCTTCGTTTTGATTTCGTGTTAACATTTCCTCGGCCTATCATGTCTCTAAGCTCGCAAGTTTCAAAGAGATCGTGACACCCTCCGTGCCATTTTCCATCGAGAAAAATAAAAGGACGAATAACGAAGCAACAAAAATGGTGATTGGCTTTCAAAAGAGGCAAAGAGGCAAACGATGCGATTGGAGAAGGATCGTGCCGATGGAGAAGTCCAACTCGTCTGCAGCTTTCACAATTCATCATGTTTTGACGAAGAGGGAGGGAGGGAAGGGATGCGCTTTATGCGCGCCCGCGCTCTTTGGTTCAGCCCAAAAGCTAAATGTACCACTAGAAAAAAAGAATGTAAGGTTCGGCACGAAGCGAGGAAGCCGAAGAAGGCTTCACGTAACGAAGAGGGAGACGAGACTTGGCGACTCGAGAAACTGACCGGTGACTATCGCCGGCCGGGGAGGCCGAACACTTACGGGTGCTCAGTTAAAGTTAGCGAGCACGAGCGCGAGCATCCGGCGAGTGATCGCTCTCTCGATCGACGAGCGGGCATTGGACGAGCGTCGGATCGAATTCAGCCCGGCCATCATTTAATTACACGGGGAACCAACGACAATACGACCATCCGTGATCGACTTGATTATTGAATTATTAGTTGCTTCGGATCTGACGGGGCGCGTTCGTCGAACGAGGTCTCGAGAATGCGAGACAGTGTTCCGAGAGACTTCAGTTGAGATTGACAGAGATGCGGGATGCGGGATAGATCCGTTTATTATATATTTATTTGCCCGCTACATATATGATTTAATCGGTTCGCGAAAAAAAAAAACCGAACCCAGACTTAAGGATCAGAAATCATAAGATAAGAAAAAAAGCTGCGGGAAAAGGCGTGCGGCAACGTGAAATGAAGTTTCTGGATAAGGGCTATCGGACTGTCTGCAATGATAGATTGTAACCGCAATCAGGAGGAGCGTGTTCATATTCGATATCCGTTCGGCCGATCGTTCGTCCATTCGCCAACCAGCGCGGAATGGGTGGTCATTAAAAACGCACGGGAGGAACTAGATCACTTTACGCTCGCCTTTTTCTTGCGCGTTGTTCCATTTTTCACGGCCAACAATGCGCGCCAGCTGAGGTGCGCATGATGCGCGCGTACGCGCGAAGAATCCTTCTTCTCTCTCTCTCTTTCTTTCTCTTTTTCACACACCACACATACATTACACATACACACACGCCGAAATAGAGTAAAGGCATAAGGAAGGTGTCCACCTGCAAGAAGGGCATCGAAGCAATCGTTGTGCGTTGCACCGTGATGCGGGACTGTTAATCAACTCTGTTAATCAGTGTATGTCAAGATTACCCCACATATTGTCCCGCCGGTAGTCAGCGAAGTATCGCACCTGCAGCTGTACAAAAGGTAAGATTGATACTCGTACAATAAATGACGAAGTTGATGATAAATAAAAAAAAAAAAGAGGGAAAGTGAGAGTCAGCTGTTACTCCCTTCTTTCGTAATTCCCTTTCTATTTCGGTTCTCGTCAGCGCTTATGAACTATTGTAATTCAAAATTTTACCGCCTTACGTATCATGAGCATTTTTTCCTCCCCTATAATTTTAAAATCTTGTACATCTACTTCTGCCAAATATATTTAAAGCGCATTCTTATAAGAATGTATTGTTTCGCTATGGAGATAGAGAAGAGGGTGTTATTATGGGCTCCGTGTATGACTATTTATCTTTGTTATTAGATGATGAATTCTAATAATTACTTGTGGAATTATTTGTCTTATAACCTGCCGTTAATATAATAGCCGACATTTATTATTTTTATTTTCGGGCACACACATTTTAAAACTCTCTTCCAAGTTACATTTAATTACGTATTATTCCTCTTTTTTTTTACACTTGAGTATTACTACACAAATGTATGTACACTTGAGTGTTTTTTGATCAATTTTTTAATTCGATTGTACGTATTTCGAAATATACAAAGTTGAACAATAACATTTAAGTCTAGAATCCATTAAAGAATACCTTGATATAATTGGTAAGTTTTCAATTTAAAATATTAATAAAGTTATCGGATAAAATGGCAGCTGTAATACCACCTTCTTCTCTCTTATTTGAACGGTTGTATTTTTATTTTCACGACGCGAGAAACAAACGTTCTTTCATGGCGAAATTTCTTTTTATGTCGGCAACAAGTGGCCGCAGAAGCCGCATTTCTTCCCTTCCTGGGCGATGTCAGGCTTAATCGAGCGTCGAACTCCTTCCGAACCTCTTTCTTCCCAACGTCGCCTGACGGCACCGCCGCTCGGCGCGTTTTTCTTTTTCTCCGTATTCGAAAAAGCGTTGCCGCGATGATGGACAGGTGGATCGCAGGACGAGTGCCGGTTTGCTGAAGTAAGCGAACGGGTTAATCTCCGTGGTTAAGCACGCGTAGTGAATACGCGAGGCTTATGATTACTTATGATCGACATGGTTACGCGTGGCATAACGGTTGCGCGTACACATTTTCACAGTACTCTCCCGGTATGAGTATTTTCTAAAACAGAAGCAATGCCAAACACTCAATTTCGATCTACGCAGAGATGCACTTTCGTCCGCGAGCTCCGAAATTCCGAAATGGAACGGAGGCCGTTGGGAAACCGCTTTACTAGGAAGGTCTCGCACAGAGATGTGTCCCGCGATTGATTGCGCGCGATTAAGCTGTCAACAGCTAGATCTCTTTGACACGAGTACTACATTAGCCCTCTCGTTCTTCTTGTGCAAACGCAATACACGCGTATCGTATTATCAATATATATGGTATTATAAAGCTACGTGTCAAGATCGCTGTTTCGCGTGCGAACGTTTCGTTGCCCGTGTATTTTGCGTTTCTATTTGGAAATCCGGATTTTCCGTAGGTGTACTTATGGAACCGAATGGAACTTACTTGACCGGTTCGGGTACAAGTCTCCAGAACCAAACGTAGTTGATCCTGAACGATTGTTTTCTTGTATTATCATCACGCGTGGAGACGCAGAATCTCCGATAGTAAACTTTTCATTGAAAGACTTTTTTACAGAGAGAATTAGATACAGATCTGAAAATAATTTCGTCCATTTGGACCACAAAAAATTATATACAGAACTATATAATATAAAAGCATGCAAAAAGTTTTAGTATGTTAGCAACCATGCACCTTGCAATATTTCAATGGTTTAACAAAACTACTTTCAAATCCAAATAGCAAAATTTTTTGATACCTCAGTAAGATCTTTTTTTTTTATACGCATTATTTCTCTTTGATTCCCGATTTACTCTTTCCGCGATATTTAATTGGTTCTTCTCTATTAAAGTAAATTCAGAATCTAATATTCTAATATTATTTTCTCTTCCTTCATTTCAAATCTATATTATATTCTCTCAGTACTCTTAACGATGACAATTCTTTTTAATTAATTCTTATTGCAAAGCAAAACCTTGTATTATTGACACCTTAAATTCATATTTGCAATTTCTATAATAGCACGTGGCATAATCGCACCAAGATATTTGCAAATCGTCACGCTCGCTTTCGTATGAACGCCAACTGTACCCCAGTGAAATCCGTAGACAATTGTCAAGAAAAATAAACTTTAAAAAAGATACTAAATTATTTTAAGAGAAAAATACATTTTTACCATGTCGTATAAATTTCTGTACATTATCTCGATATTTAAATACATCTTTATCCTCATATCACGATACACGCATCTTTCCTTACAATTTTTTAAAAAATTATATCATCACTGATATCCGATACGCGTGTATATCGAAAGAAACCATTAAAGTCCTGTCAATGTTCTAATATACCTTTTGGCATTACGCGGCAATACGTGCTTTTTCTACAATATATTACATTCTATATAATAATTAAACCCCAGCTCTCCCGACGTAATTGCCCGCACGGCAAAACAACCGCACGTGTCGTTTACACTTAGAGAGCAGTGTTACGAGTGCACGGTAATTACTTTCCGACACACGTGGCTACGCGCATCGTAAATTAATTCAACGACGCTGGTCGCGATTCGCGAGTAAGACGTTCTGGCCTTAGAGACCGGTGGTCAAGCAGAGTGCTAGACCCTGCGCATATAATGAAGAAATATTAGATATAAGAATAGAAATTGGAACTTTAGAGTCAGTTTCCTCCTCTATATAAATAAATAATAAATTATATCTTTGCCCGACACATTTATTCGCCTTACATTTTACCCGTATCATTGTGCGTTCATTGAGGAAACTTAAATCTAAAATTCCAGTTCCTATTTCTAATAGCTAATTCTAGCTATTTCTAATAGCTTCTTCTATTGTGCGCAGGGTCATACCCTCCATGATGGTGCCTCATCCATCGACTTTGGAAAGCTGTGTTCAAGTCATTTGGAGTCGTCAGGAGCCGTCGACAAGTGCGTGAATGAATCGAATGCGTTTCTCCATGTTCATCCCGCGTTTCGGAGTAACGATTCCCTCCTCCTCGTCTCCTCTCTCCCTCTTTTTCTTTTTACCTCGCGAAAATGATCGAGAACGCGATTCTTTAAGTACGGCGCGTATTATAACGAAGCTACCGTTAAGCGCGAGTATAGAAGGCACTAGGTCAGGAATTCGTTGCATTTTGATGCGAGGGAACGTAAAATGTGCATCTGTATATGGTTGCATATAAAGATCGCGAGGCGGAGTCTCGGTTTTGCAAGCTGCGTGCAAAGCGAAACCGTAACGTTTGCGTTTATTTATGCTACGTTGAAGCCAGTTCGCTGTAACTCAATCGCGAATTAACTTAGGCGTTGGATTAAGGTAATCATAGCCGAGACTTATTTCGAGATCATCTCAAGTAACGTCCTAAGATACTAATACGACTCTATATTGATCGATGAGACTCTATATTGATTTTGAGATAGTATTTCAGTTGATCTTCAATATAAGATTCGATTATGGATACTAATTAATGAGTATATTTTATTCGTTGGACGACAAACTCAAGCATTGGGAAAACTAACGGCAAATTCAGTTCGCGAAGTCAACGTGGAGAACGAGCGTTGATCTCGGGCGAGGAAGACGTGATAACATCGAGAAATGTGTTATATAATAAAGCGATAAAACTTTCTAACGTGCAGCATCTCTCAGAAATAGTGGAGAGTCATGTATTACCAATCGAGCACATAATTCAGATTGTACTTCTTATGTTTGATTTTTATAAGCTTCAAAATCATAAACTAAAAGTTTTATAATGTTCTTATGTATTATTTAAACGCGGGTAGAATTTTTTTAGTTTAAGTTATATACCTAGAATCATTTATGTCACATAAATAACCATAATAGCCTAGGTAGAGCAAAAAATTAGAATTAAAAAAGAGGCGAAGAATCTCGAAAAATTTCTGATTTCCGCACGAGGTACGAGGCGTTACGGTCGCGGTCGTTACCTCAGTCGGCGAAAATCAAAGTCCGATTGTGGCATGCTGCTTCGGCGTTATGACTTCCGGCGGCGAAAATCCAAGGTTAATCACGGCGTGTTGTTTCACCCGGAGTTTTTTTTATCGGAAACGAAAGTTTTTACAAATTCTGCAATTCCGCGCGCGCAGTCTCTTGCTTCCGTTCTGTATTTTTGTATTTTCCCGCACCTATTATTTGCATATTTTCTATTAGCTTGAAGATTTTTTTTTTCCATTATTTTTCTGTTATTTCGACAAATATCTTATTATGCATAAGAAAAGCAGAAATAAACAGAAAAGTACGATTGCACGTCGTTCAGTAACACAAGCAATTTTAGCATCGTTTTAACAATAATAAGAATTCCGTTCGCGTGAAAAAATGTTTCCAAGCCGATCACCGATGCCCCGATTCCGTATTGTCTGCATTTAGCAGGCCGGTGAACGTTATTATTACCGAATCCTGTCGCGTCCTCACCCCGGAAGAGTGCTCGAACACGCGAACACGGTCGGGATCGTCCGCGGGAACCAGATCTTAAAATCGACCTGGTTTTTTTTACGAGCTAAACTAACGGTGCTTCGTCAAAAGCGCGCGCGACCCGATATCAGTGGCCGGGACCTGATTACCCAGGTGGTTTAATTTAAAGCGATCAGCCGGACACGACACAGTGCACATATCGAAATATGGGGGTCAATCATTTTGTATTCCGCACGATGCGCTTATAGCGGTCAAGCCCATCTTTTTCTCCTCTCTTCCGCCTGTCGAACTTTAACTCACGCCACGCACTAAACAATGTGGGTCAATCTAAATCGAATCGAGTCGATGTTTCCGGTGTTTCCGATTTTTCAACGATGCTTCCGGTGATTTCTCGAGAAAAATAATACGCACAGAAACGTTACTTTTTTTCTCTTTACACCTTTTTCTCCTCTTCGAGGGTGATGACCGTTCGTCTGTTAAGATATTCGAAGCACGATTGCGTAAAATAAATGGAGTTCAGAATTAAGTAGATTTTATAAAAAAAACGGTACGTGATACGAGGATATTGACCTTTTCTTTCTCGCAAATATGTCAGCAATTTATGCCGCAATTAAAGAATTAAATGCTCGTCGACTAGTTACGTTTATACGAAAATTGTATTCATGTATTTTTTAATAATGGGCTCTCAGAAGATTTAACCTGAGAGTAGAATTATCTGGAGTGTTTTTACATCCCTGTGAAAAGATGAAACTCGGTGTAATAGTTTTTATTACTAATCGAGAATTCGTACTTATTTTCTACTTCTTATTTTTTAAAATAAATTTATGTAAATAAAAATTGTTTCGTGTAAATTATGTATGTAACAAGTAATGGATGGTTGTTTCGTGTAAATTATGTAACAAGTAATTGATGGTTTGTGCAAAAAAAATTAGGAATTATTCTCGGAGAAGAAAAAAGTTGTACAAAATGTAAACGTTATCGATATTTAAGGCAAATTATATACCAATATCGGAGCTCGATTTCCGAGGCGCGCAGTCCGTTTCGCAGGAAAAAGAAGGCGGACACCACAAATGAGGCAGACGGGCAAAACGCGTGTACAACCTGCAATTTTTCTAGAGCAGAGTCTGGTCACCTCACATAAAACCTAACGTGTGACCTTGGCTTGTCGTCCTGGTGACCAACAAGTAGAGATGGCACAGTTTAAAGGGGAAGAGAGGTGCGTGATAAGTAACCATGAGGCTCGCGATCGACATACGTTCCGCGGCACGTCCGTCATAATTAAAACGGTGCACTATGTAATTTCATCGCAAGTATGCACCTGTGCGGCGTGTGTATGTGTATGATGTGATATCCTCTGTTGCGCTCCGATCACGTAATAGAAACGGAAACATTGAGATAAAACGGTTGAACGTTTTTCCACTCAAAACCGATATAGGGTTTACACTGTGCATTTACGTCACGACTTACATCCCTAAATTCGACCTAAATGATTTAAATTCCTTACTGTACAACACTTTTGATCTGATCTAGCTTCATATAGTCTAGGCCTCGCTTTTTAGTAACCAGACTTGAAATAAGTTACCTGGAACTTTAGTATAAATACTCGCTATGTGACTTAAGGTCGGTTGTTCCAACTTCTTGGAAAATTGCTTACCTACCTAGGTAAGCATGTGTCTATCTTCATTTCTTTTCTTAAATAAATAAAGACAAACATATATTTACCTGATATGTAAATTTACCAAGAAGTTGGAACAACCGACCCTTAAAAGTTTACTGGTGTTTTCAGTAGAAAACATTCAACCGCAAATGATCCTAAAAAATAACCAGGAAACGACACTGAGATCTAAAAATATTTTAGATTTATTATAGTGTAAACGGTATGGGTGCATGTCAAACCGCATGCAGACTATGTTTATACCTAGAGTCTTATACGTGGCCTACCGTGACTTAAGAAAGATCTATTCATCATTTTTACACCATAATAGACTTAAAATATTTTCGAGATCTCACCATTTTTGGGTTACGCTGGTTTAGCAGCTCGTTTCAGGCTTCTCTTTACAAAAGCAACCTATTTCGGTTCGCTAAAATATTTGTTCACAAAGCATCTGTGCGACATACGCCTCGACATCTCTCTCAGATGCGAATTTTCAATAACGTGATAAATGGATAGTTTAGCTTATCGCGCGACGAGAGGACACAGTTATCCCTCCAAGAGGCACTCTATTCGCTTTACCCACAAATTAAATTTCTAATTGATCGAATTGGACAGCACGAGCTGCACTACCCGTTCCGAATATCAATCAGGGGAAAATTTTCTCGTGCGCGCGCCATCCATTCTTGCGCGAACAGGATGTAAGTCGCCGACAGAGACGATGAAAACCATTGGCAATACCTGTCGCAGAAGAGTTTTTCCTTGACGCCTGATTCGAGATAGCGCGGGTACCGTAAGTCTCATAGCTGCGATACATCGTGTATACGCGCGCATCGTGAGGATTTATTGCAAATAATTTCGCGGGGTCTGTCGTGCGGTCTACTCGAATGGCACTGGCGGGCCATTGAGGAACGAGAATTATTATACGCGGATCCGCGCGTTTCGTTCGCAAATAAAACTATTAATCCAATCTACGGTCCCCAGTCGATACTGCTTGGTCACCCATTAGTTCCCTCCTCTGCGACCTTTGCGAATCTCTTCGTCCGAGGGAGATCCGCTGTTGAACTTAAATACCAAAAAAAAATCACCGATTTAAAGCTCGCTGTCCGTCCATGCACGTAATGTTTGGTATTTGTGACAATATGGTCCAAACAGATGTCTCGTTGCAGCAACCGCAAAGGATGTCGCAAAGAGGATGTCTTCTGCTGTTGCTCGGTCTGACCGTACTCATGGCATCCTCTACATTCGGCTCCGATGGTTCTGACGGTACCGTTCGCGAAGGTGGACCCTCTCGTCAAACGTCGCATCATAGGCAGAAAAGGGTTTTCTGGTTCACGAACGACGGACGGATCGCATTACCACCTGGTACCATCATGACGATTACGCCGACGTTGGCGTTACCCTTTGTTCGACACCCGCCTTACGGCTTCCTTAGCAATATGACCATCAGTCTACCGTTCACGAGTGAGTGAACTTTGATAAATCTTTAACGATAATCTTGGGATAAATTCTTAAATATGGCAATGATTTAAAAAATCACTTTAAAGTTATGTCGTTAAGTTTTTGTGTTCTACTCGAGTCCTAAAGAAAATAGCAAATGTTATGTTATAATTATGTTTTTTTTACTCAGTCGACTTCGACAAGCTGGGCCTGACGGACAATGAGAATCCGTACGGCGCGCTGCCACCGAGTTTCGACAGAAAGTTAAAGAGCCGACAGGCCGGCATGATGATGGCGGACTTCATCGCAGCATTTATCAAACGTAGATTACACAAACGGGACATGATGGAGGTGCCAAGAAATGCGTTTCACGGTGGCGAACGGGCCTTGCTCTACGGCACCGCTGAGGATATGCTGAGCACGCTGGGAATGAATGGAAAAGCGTGTCTATTGAGGGCAATTTGCGAAGTTCAGGGTCATCACCTCAACAATTTCGGGCTGATCGGCGAAATGTTGAAGCTCTTTTTCACGTGAGTAGACCGGTACATAAAATTGTAAAGAATCTTGAAAGAATGTAATTGTTTTTGCTAGAATTCGGCATCATAATTGTAAATTGTGGAAGCACAATAGATTTGTTCTGCATGCCATTAATAAAGTTTTATTTGAGAACCACCCCCCAATTTTTTTATATAAAAAATATAAAAATGTTAAATTCAGACGTTTTGTCTTCAGCGCCAGCCGATCGCCGTTCGCAAACCTCCTCAAGGAATACGTCGAGGCTGAAAACCGCGGGAAATTCCACGGTGAATGCTGGCCCTACTTCAAAGACTGCCCGAAATCCTTATTTTTGCCATCCAATAATAAGTACCAGTGAGTATTCAAATATTAATCAAAATATTAATTGATCTTAATCCCCTAGAATTTACTTCAATTGGGCCTAATCAGAAAATGATACCCTTAAGAAATTCAAAAATTTTCATAAAAAAGAATTCCTGTAAAAATTTTTACTTTAATTAAAATATAGAAAAGTCAATTTCGATAATTTTTTCTAGTTTTCAATCCTTGTTATGTTAATAAAGAACGCTGTCTTTCAGGAAAGATTCGTTGCACGACGAGGAGAACGAGGAGGATGAACATTGGAATCAAATCTCCAACGATCTCGACGAGGAGCCTCTCACAAGGATATCGGAGCAGAACACAAAGGACTCTATACACCCTATGTAGTTTAATTTTATATTTATAGTTATCCTTGGTATCCCTCGTCATTCTCCTTTTCCCGAGCGCAGATTCTCTACAATGAATTTCGTTGAAGTAAAATGCGAAAGAGAACTAATTTGTTCTCGTTACTTAATCGCATCTTATTCAGGCCGAAGTCGTTTGACTCTGAATCCGTTGCATGCGAGAAGATACCGTTTATTAATTAAGACATAAATCAGAAATTAACACACTAAACGACGCGCTGTAAATACGGGAAAAAATTCTTTTGTAAAGAAAGGCTGATAAATAGATAACATAACGGATTGATATAGAGGGATTACCATTATCTATGACTATGATAACGTGATAGACCGAGTTCTTGGTCGAGAATAAACACGTATAATGGCACATATGTGTACTGCGTTGAAATGAAAACATCTGGAATGAGCGCGCTATTCTTGGTGATACTAAGAGAGAGGTGCATAGTGTGGAATCTCTTTTTAGTGAACCTGATTGATCACTCGCAGTTCTACTGAACTGAGAGGGATGTCGTTCTCTCCTTCTAGTGACCAAAATGTCTTCATTTCAATAACGTACTGCAATGAGAAACTGTCAAAAGTTTCGGCTAGTCGCTGGCATTGTAAAACAACACGTGACACTAATGACCGTTGTTTTAAGCGTTTTGTTGTTTTGTACAGCGTAAAAGTATTTTGATTTAGCCATATGTAGTTACGAAAGGATTGACAGGTCCACGAGAAGAGGCACGAATGAACAATGGAACGTTCGTGCGTTGTGTGATCATATAGGAATGAAAGTTGAATAAGAATTTCCTCTCGCATACGTATAAGTTATTAATTTATATTAATAATTATATATATATTTCATTGTATATATAATTGAACTTTTGTTAGAGAGCTATCGCTAGGAATAATTGTAATTTAATTTTTTCACATACAATCTATCTAAATCTTACAGAGTGAAAATTAAGCTTGTACAATAATTCGAGTATAGAATTAAAATTCACAATTTGCCACTATAGTTGTTCACTCATGTCAACGCGGAGTTCTCGGCTGAAAGGCCAGAAACCTTAATCTAATATTGCTTAAAATTTTAAAGTTTTAGTTTCTTTCTAATAAATTTTTAAGTTTCTTTATGAGATCCTAAACATTGACATTAGATAGACAGATAACTTTGAGACAGTCCTGTGCAATGAGTTATTACAGCACGTACCGAGTATACAAGAATTCCGGAATACGATACCATGCTGCCATAATATAAATAGTAATGTGTATCATAGTATCTCTTGGTACAGCTGTTTTATTGCTGATTGTTTAAATGAACTATTTATGAAGTATTGTGTGAACGAGTGTAAAATACAAATGATAATTGCAATAAAATGTTTTCTAAAAATATACGACTTTTTATACTTCTTCTACCTAATTTTTCAGCATAAAGATAATATAATATATACAAAAAGAGAGAATCTGACCTCTAGAAAAAAATATGAACTGCTGTAATAACTATTATATTTTCTATAATCCTTGAATAATCAATTTGATTGGGGTATGTATTATTAAACTGTATAGAATAGGATTGAGATTATTCAATTATTTCCTTAAAATTTCTACAATGTTTGTTATTTTTGTATTGAAAATGTCAATTAATATCGTTATTAAGGAGATCTCCCGCATCAAAATTTTTACCTGTACAATAAAGTATCCATATCAAATTAAAATTGTCAATTCTTCACGATTTCGTTTCAACTATAGTACCCTGATTGAACCCTGATTGGTTAATTCTCATTCATCCAGCTTTTCCAATTCTAGTTTTTCAATTCTCATGAAATAGATACCTGATACGCAGTCTACATTGTAAAATCATCATTTTTGAAAATCCTTAAATGATTCTTTACTAGTCAGACTAGCAATTGGTAGCCTGTGAAAGACAACCCAAACATAAATAACAATGAAGCGTCAACTACCTGGATTGGTCACTTGGGACAAATTTTAAAATGGAGTTTCTAAGAGCAATTTAGTCCACAGTTTAGTCAGCCTACGCAATCAATAGTCTAAGTTGTTGTGCACAATGGAGGATATTAGAGAGAATATTTATTACATATAGATATTAGCAATAAAAATTAAAATTTTAGAATTAATTTTCTTATCAAAGACTATATAGCTAAATAAGTTGTTGTACAACACATTTATGCCTTACATTTTAGTCATTTGTATCTATTATACATTACATAAAAAATTCACTGTGCGTCAAATTGATTTTTTAGTTTATCTTTAAAACAATTATAAAATAGACGAATAGTAATATCACAATATTAAATCAATATTGTCTTTAATATCATTCTATTGTGTGCAAAGTACTTAAATCTAATACTTAAATTCTTTCTTAGGCGTAGTCTACAATGAAGACTTAAGCTTTAAGAAGTTAATTAATCACAATTGAGTATTTTTATAAAAATCAACTAATTGGTCAATTTTTATGGTTTAAAGCTTAAATCATCATTGTAGACTACGCCTTACATACTGGATTAATTCTTACATACTGGACACAATGAATAATGTCCAATGGATTTCCAACATGACGATTTAAACCTGGCCTCGCTACCTAAGATAAACAAAAAGTCATAATGGTATCAAAATGTGTGATTTCCAAATGATTCTAATATAAATTATTAAAAAGTTATATCAAATATGATTCTTACAGTCATGGATAGTTCTTTGTACTAATATTTACTTGTATAACTTTATATATCCTTCCAAATTCATCGAACTGTATGCATATATACTACTTTAATCCTCTTGTGCATTTCCTACAAATCATAATTTATCTTAAAAATAGGTTAAGGATGATGTTCTAAGTTTCGCAGTAGGCTATTGTTGAATTTAGGTTCACTTGTACCAATAAAGATTAACTTTAATCTCGATATAACTTACTTATATTTTCTCTATATTTTAAATAAATTATTTGACGACCTGGGCACTCGGATGCTAATGCTACTAGCCTTCAAATTTTGAATCGCGCGTTTTCACTAATATTATCGGTAAACGAAAGACCTGCGTTCGCTTTGACATAGCTCACAGTGCCGTGAGCTAAACATTTCGTCTTCGTTGTTTCTCAAATATTAAACAAAGATAAATTATAATATTTACAAATTTATAATCGCTGTGGGCGTCGAAGAAAAACGGCAATTATATTTTTCTTCGCTCTTACGAAATTGCAATAACTTATTTTACCATATAATACTTCTGTTCAATCGATAAGCAAACGAAAGATAGGGATCTATTTCATCGACATGCGACACATTGCATTTCTATTTTATCGGACAAGCGTCTTTGTCCTTTCTTCCCTTTGGAAGCATCGTTATCGTGCCGAACCGATAACAACACCGTGGAGCTATCGATCTAAAGAAAAAAGGGTTACGTGGGGTTACGCTTGTCGTTACGCGTCCGGCGTTCGCGACAGATTTTAGATTTTCATGCAGAATACAACGTACAGCTCCCATTCGTCATCTCAGCGCAGCAATATTTTACGGCGCGCGAAACGAGATTATCCTCGACAAACGACGGGCCGACGAACGGGCGGCTGCGGGAGACCCCTGAGCGAAATGGCTTGCGAAGCTTGCAACGCCAAGTTCAACCTGTTCAAGAGAAAAGTGAGTTCGGAAACCCCCCCCGATACTTTTTTACCCTCGCTGAACGTCCCAAAGGGACCTCGAACCCCGTCGAGCCACGCGTGTCCGAACGATGAATTTAAACACCTCTACATTATCTAAGCAAATGTCTCGACGTAGCATCAAGTGTCACCGATTTACTGCGTACTAAATTATTTAACGATTTTACACTTGAGTCTCATTTTCCACGTTAGGTAACATAGACTTTTATTTAATTAATTAATTTAATTAAGGATTCAGAGTGAGCTAGAAATTTTGGATTATTCCGTTTGGTTGAATCTGGTGAATGATTTTCGAAATCCTGGTTTAATATTTAAATATATATTTTTATTTTATATTCCTTGTGTGATTCTCTCTAGAAACAATGTGTGGACTGTCTGAGATATTTCTGCTCCGAATGTGTGATCAAACGGTTGGACAAGGTGTTTACCTGCGATAGCTGTGGCCTGCTGTCAAGGAGGCCACTTATTAGGAATCAGATTAGACAAATACGTTCTAGAGACTTGCGCCAGTATCTCGTGGCAAAGAAGGTTTCCGTTAAGGGTTGCGTCGGTACGTGTATTAATTCTGCTTGCCATTATGTATACATCTCTTTGTAATAGCAGCTTCTTATTTAACACTAATCTTATAGGGATTTGAAGATTAATTTATAGAGCTGAACTTTGATTTCAGAAAAAGAAGATTTGGTGCATTTACTAATGCTCTTTGCTAATGGAACTGACCCATGCTTGAGTTCTGATTACAGTGCAAGCGCCAGAGCGCAACATGCTGCCGAAGGACCATAGTATGTTTATTCAATATGCCTAATTACTAACTCTTTGAAAGCCAGCAGTTTAGTAACAAGAACTCTCATTGTATCATAACTCTGAAATGCTTCTCATACTTTTCTATGAACATTACTCTGAATCAAAATTTTTTCACATAATTGAGACCTTTTTTTATTTTGACTATGCAGTTGCCACTCTACTGTAAAAAAATTTCATTTTGAGCTCTCTCGCAATGCAACTAAATTCAAATGGAGCAGTAACTGAGCAATAATGAAAATATTTTAAGTCAGAGCAAAAGTTTGAGAAAGTTATTCGATATGAAATCAATACAATGGACCAAACAACACTGAAACTTAATGGAGAGTGGGCCCTTGAATTTTATACAATTACAATAAAGTAACAGATTTTCAACTCTACTTACAGACTTCAACTGTACCACGACTTTCCGACACGCTTTTATAACAAGTAGTATTTTTAGAAATTTATATTATTTTTTATTGGTTGCAAGATATTAGAAAAATTAAATAAACACTTTTTTAATTTAAAAAAAAGTCTTGTTAAATATTGTAAGCTATCAAAATTTTAACAAAAGCTATTAAACTTGAATAACATCTGCATTCACTTGCAATAGCATTAAGATTATACATAGATTTTATATAAATACAAATAATACTTTAAGTAAATAGTATTTTAAAGTAAATACAATTATTCAGTTCCAGAGCAGTTGATTCTGCTTTAAACAGAATGGAAAACATGCCAAACGTTAGTAGTGCGAGTAATCCTGGCGAATCTGGCGAACCTAGTGATCTTGGTGCAAATGTGCAAACATCAACAGAACCTATAAGAAACGAGGACGTCGAAATGGCGGAAGAAGCAAGTGAAAGTAGTCATAGTAGTCCGATTATTAGTGTTCCACTTAGCAGCGATAGTGAATTACTTGAGGAAAGACCAACAAAAAGTAGCGATGTTGAAATAGAAGAAGTATTTGAGAGTGAGAGTAATTCGACCGAGCCTAGCACTGCACCAGAGCCAGTGGTCGTCGAGCAAGAGGAAGTTCCTGAAACATCGAACGAGAAAAAATCGGATATAGTCACGGAGATTCCTACGGTATATATGTATTTGTCAGCAATATTTATTTATGAGATGTATATTTATTGTTTAATTTTATTCTCTCTCTTTTCACAGTGGTCAGATAAAGTGCAATTATCGGATATAAAGGAAGCCTCAGAATTAGAATATCTAAGCATTAAACAATTAAAAAATTTGTTGAGTACAAATCGTGTAGATTATAAAGGCTGCATAGAGAGACAGGACTTGATGAACAAAGTGTCCAGATTGTGGCATGAATATAATCAATCTAGAAAGGGTAATGTAATATAACACAGCCTAATATTAATTTATATTAAAATTAATTATAATATTAATTGTATCTTAACAGCAAACAGCAGAGATAAATTTTTTAATGTAAAATAAATAGATTTTATTTTTTATTTTTTATTATAAATAAATTGTTACAGATGTGGAAAAACTCAGCGAGGAAGAATTGTGCAAAATCTGTTGGGACGCGCCGATTGAATGTGTAATTTTGGAATGCGGCCATATGGCTTGTTGCATAAATTGTGGCAAACAAATGTCCGAATGTCCAATATGTAAACAATATGTTGTTCGTGTTGTACGATTCTTCAAAGCCTAAAGAGGCAATGATCAGAATATAAAAGCGACTGATTTTTATTTTGTAGACTAAGAAGAGTTATTACACATTCTCTTTATTTCTGAGATTGTTAAATTATCAGGGATTGATTCTGACATATTATGAATTTATAATAAGAAATCAAAATTAAAAAAATACTAAATTTTTGTGCAATAATTTATAGCGTATTTCGGTATACAATTAAAATTAGCTCTGCAAGACATATCTAGGCTTTTTTAAAGATAAGATTTTAAAGTTTAAGTTCAAGATAAATTTAAATTTGTTAATTTTGTGGCATTTTTTGAAATATAAATCAGAATTCTTCTTAGGCAGAGGATAGTATTTGTAAATAAATTTAAATATCTACATTATGTATTGATTATATCAAACAATGTACATACATACATACATATTTGCATATGTATGTATATATATCGCAAAATGAATAATGTTAAGGTAATATAGTTTTTGTATTACAGAGTTGTGTGTATGTGTGCGTTTGCACACTTGTAATACTCCAATCTCCTGTGATCCTGGAAATTTTGTAAATTCTGTATATTGTACAGATTGTATCTTTTTTATGAAAATAAATAATATATAGATGAATTAATGAATAGATGATTCTCTGAATGCAGAATGAATTAAAATGAATTTAAAATTTGTAGAATTTTTGGAACTAATTTTTAAAATTTTAGTGTCCGTTAAAATTATTATATTTCCTCAACTACATTATTAACGAAACAATTTTTAAACATTTCTCAGAATTGAAAAAAGGAACCAATAGAGTCGGTTGTTTCCCGGTCCATGGTGGGAGCACGCGACGCGATTAGCCTTACAAATTGCCCGACAAGTACGCATGCGTACTATTGCACGTGGCACATGTACATACACGGCCGGCAGTCACGGCATTTCAACGATTTTGACAATTTTGTTGCGCTTGATAAATGTCACTTTGATACTGATAGTGACGTGATATAACGAGACAAGCAAAAGTCATGGAACTTGAAAAGACAAGTAGAAGTAACGACAATTATGATTTTTACGATTTTTACTTCTACGCGACCGTATGTCACGTATGTAAACGATTTGGCGACGGTGTCACATTAAAAAGATGCGGCGGCTGTGGCATGATCGCCTATTGCGGCCGGAAGCATCAGAAGCATCACTGGAAACGGCATAAATTACTATGCCATGCCATTCAGGATGTGCTGCGTGAGCACAGTATGGAGGGTCGCGACGTAACTGTGAAGAAGTGGAAGAATATGAAGCTGAACTTCATGCTGCTGGTGTCGTTCAAACTGGGACGCCGCTTGGAGAGATCAGAGATGGAGGTACTCATGTTTCCCAGGGAGTGTGAAGTCTGCCACGAGCGGAACGCTCGATTGCTAGAGGATTGCCAGGACTGCCTTTCCGTCAGCTTTTGTAATGATCACAGGGACAGCATTGAGCACAAAGAGTTCTGCTACGCCTTGAAACTGTGTTTTCATTTAAATCTAATGGATATAAGTGGAAACCAATTTGTGAATCTTGACTATCTGCAACATGTTTCCAAGATGGATATATTTCGAGACATGAACGAATTTATTAGCACTTATGTGAACACTGAGGCTTCCTCGGAGATGTCATCCGATATTCTGGCAGCTAGACACTCACACAATCTCTCACGTCCCCTGACAGTGTACCATGCCATGCGACTGTTAGACTATATCCCAGAAAGATTTAGCAAAGATTTAATCATTCATGTTGTAGGGGCAAATGTCATTGAGGAATCTACTCTGCCAGCATGGGAAGTCCTGCTGCATTTAATAGAGCCTGTGATATCTCTAGTAATTGTATTGATAGGGCCGGAATTAATATGCAAGTCCAATTCATTTGAATTATCCACTTGTGATAGCTGTATATCAGGAAGGAAGAAGATTTCATTGGATTTTCGCAATATGTTATATGAGAACTATGCGTGCAGCCAATTGTTTGTAAGGCCAGACTTGATTGTAGGATTTGACATAGGTCTTCAAGAGTGGGAACTCAAGTCGACTGGAGAAACTTGGTCGTCGTCCATAGAGGTATTAGCGAAACAAAACTGTCCGTTTATCTTGACTTGTTATAAGGAAGAATTAGAGGAAGAGATAGAAAGATTAAATACCATCCTGAACAGGAAAGTAGATTACCTCTATAGTGGAAAGAATCCATTTGCTAGTCTAAGACCACAGAAAAACTTTGGGGCTGAACTAGTATTTTATTCAAACTATTGTTTAACTATTTATGAAAGTCTTTATTCGTAACTAATATGCATAATTAAATGATCAAAAAGCTGTTTGAAATTGATATTAAAAGAAAAAAAATTTTTTTGAACGTAACAGCAGAATATATAAACGCAATAACACGGCATAAAGTGTTAATAAATGGTTGTAACTTTTCATCGATTTATAATAAAGATAAAATACTGTTTGTAATAAAATTTATATTTTTCTAATAAAGTGCATGAAACATTTTTTGATAAAATGTTAATGTGATAACTTTGATTTTCTTTGTAATAAAAACAATTTTTTTTCTTAAGCATTTGTTAATTCTTTATATTAACAATAAGATGTATAGGTATTTGTAGTGAAATATTTATTAAACATTTTTTAAAGGTGAAATATTAATACAGTAGTTATTACCTTCACTAAATTTGTGGTAAAGGCAAAACTTTGTTAGTTTAAAATATATCGTATATTTATACAGAGAGGAACCTGAGAGCGGTCATCGTCATCGTCATCGTCATTGCGTCGTTTTTAGATGTTTTCATCCATCAGCGCCTCTATGTACACAAAATGTGCACATTGAACTATGTAGTCAAATATCTATGAATCCCGTAGATAATGTAAGTCCCGTGCATGACTTTGGGTCTCTTTTATGCTATGTCCACGTTTATTTGGTTCTGTTTCATGCTATATCCGTAAACTTTATAATTATATGCTACATATTTTAAATCTGTTTTATGCAAATGTGCATAATCGTGTTCTATAATAAATGTGCGATACCACATACACATGATATAAATTCAAATAATTGATTTGATAAAAATTCACTCACCGATTGCTGTCGCTGCTCCTGATGCTGATGCATGCTGCTGCTACTGCTACATTCCTTTTTCGGAATACCGAGTCGCTCCATGGATGCCGCTTTCTGCTGACATCATCCTGCTGTTCTCGAATCACATTAATAATGATCGCACATTAATAACGATCGCCCGATACTTTATTCGGCACTCCCGATATTACGAATATATATCACACACGAGTAAAACGTAAACCGCGCGCGAGAATTTCACTTGGCGCGACCGTTACATTTGAAAAAATACGTGAAAGTACGTCTCGTCTGAGTGGCGGCGAATTAAAGTTTCATTATTGGCACGATCGACATTCTATCGAACGTCTCCTTCGAGCAAACACTTTGTTCGAACGCGCACGCGAACACTTTACTCTAAACTGAACGCACGGTGTCGCGCTTTACACATACGACCTCTGTTACGTACTCTGTTACGATCTCACATGGCTCGCGACGACACTCTCACAGTCTCAACATCGTAGCTGCGCACAATTCGAATTCTGAATACGCGAAAGACACACGCGAGACACGCACGAAGTCGACAGAACGTCCGATGCGTCCGACCGGCGCTGGAGCGCGGAGCAACATGGCGGCGGCAGCGGCGTACGTGACTCGGCGCTACTCGGCGCAGGCGCGGCGGTCAACCGCCTAGCAACGCCGAGTGGCGCCGACTAGCACCGAGTACCGCCGAGTCTGCCTGCCTGCAGTCACGTATGGTCACACGTACGCCACTCGGACGTTTTGTCGACTCCGTGCGTGTCTCGCGTGACGAGTTCAAGTCGGTGATTAGACCTGGGGCTCTATTCTTGAATTCATTCGCAAGAGAAACGTATTCGCAAATTCTGATCTTACAGAAAAGTTGGAAATTTATTGGCTATCGTATGACTTTTAACCAATAAACTTGCAACTTTTCTGTTAGAGCGGGTATTTGCGCATACGTTTCTTTGCAAATGAATTCAAGAATCGAGCCCCTGCTCGAATGTGATTGGTTCATACCTGTGGGCTGTGGATCCAACCAATGAACTAATAATATATAACCAATTTTAGTCGCTTTTTAGAACACAGAGTACTGAAGCAGCCGAGGAAAATATAAGCGCGGGAAATAAATGACCGAGTACGCATGTACACGACCCGCGAAACCACCAACGTTCCAACATCCTGCACTATCGTGCGTGTCATTTGTTTCTTTTATTAAAAGTAAAGAGTTTACGGTGGTTTACGGTACAGAACGCCGAAAAGTCAAGATTAAACAGAACTCATGGAACTTAAGGAAAAACTTGCTGCCTTGCGGCGTAAGTCTTTCGATCGTCATTACAATCGGTGTTTCTACGCGACCATGTGTCATGTTTGTAAGAAATACGGCGACGGCGTCACGTTGAAGAAATGCAGTCGCTGCGGAATGATGGCCTACTGCAGTCGCGAGCATCAAAAGCATGACTGGAAGCAGCATAAACCCTTGTGCGACGCCATACAGGACGTGCTGCGAAAGAGCAAATCCGATGTCGTCAATAGAAATCTTGATGACACTGCATTGGTGGGCTTCACGAAGGAGGTGTCAATCAAGATGGGACGTGAACTGAACGCCTCCGAGACAGACATGTTGATATTTCCGAGAAAATGTGCAGTTTGCCACGAACGAAACGGTTGGTTGCTCGAGGATTGCCAGAACTACCTCTCCATCAGCTTCTGCAAAGATCACAGAGACAGCATTAATCACAAGGATTCCTGTGCTCCCTTGTCGCTGTGTCTTTATTTCAATTTGCTAGATGCAAGTGAAAAATGGTCTTTGAACATGGACTACCTGCGACAAGTTCCCAAACAGAATACGTTTCAGAACATGAATGACTATGTAGATGCTGCATTTTCGCTTTACACTGAAGACATTCAGGCTTTTCCAGAATTGTCACATGACAACTTTCAACCCTATCACTCAGAATATCTCACTTATCCTTTAACGTTGTTTCATGCTATGCAAATATTAGACTTCAACTTAGAAGATGGAAATTTGATTATTCATGTTGTAGTTGCGAGTCATCTTGAAGAAAATACTACGGAAGCATGGGAAGTTCTGCTACATTTTATGGAGCCTGGAACAATATTGATGATAGTAATGATAGGATCACAATTAAAGCGTAAATCCCATTGTAAATTAATCCTTTGCGATAACTGTGTATTGTTACAGAAGCAGATTTTGTTAGAGTTTCACAATGTACTATATATAGACTATGTTCACAGCTTGTTGTATGAAAAACCAGATGTGGTTGTAAGATTTAATATTGGTCTTGAATTCCCAGATTGTACGTCTACTATAATAAGTTGGACATCGTGCATACAGATGTTAGCGAAACAAAAGTGTCCATTAGTCTTTACACGTTGTATGAAATTAGAGCGGGAAGTAGATAGAGTAAACGCCATTCTAGATAAGAAAGTAGACTATCTTTATAATGGAAAGAATCCATTTGGTTGTTTAGCTCCACGTAGACACATCTGGCCCAAGCAGGTGTTTTGTGCAAACCATTACATAACAGTCTACAGAAATCTTTGTAAATAACTGACATGTATAATTTGGGCGACTGATAAACTAAAAACCATGTTTAATATTGAAAACATTACAGTGCATATGAAGTATATAAAGTAAAAATGGAACTGAATTTGTAAACATGTGAATGAAAAACTAATCCAACTCTAATTTTGCTAATTAAATATAAAAAAAAATACAAATTTTTCATTTCCTATTTTATTAAAAAATATTTTATTTTTTATTTAGAAAATTTTTTATTTAAAAAATTTTGTTTAATTGAATTTTTTGTGTGAAAATTATTTTATTTTTTTAAATTTCCATTTGCTGTTTAACAAATTGTTATTTTACGTTTAAGCTTGTTTCTATGTTATATATATGTTACTTGAAAGCGTTTATATTCAGAAAGTCATACGAGCTTACAGGGTAATGAAATGTAATAGATTTATAAACTACAGCGAGTATGTGAAATAAATTCTAACATCCAAAATCAATATTAAAGATCTATTTATGTACAATCCAAAAATCTTAAGGACTATTTTATTTACGAGTTGATTACGTTTACCGAATATGAATATATTGTAATAGAGCATATAAATACAATAACATAAATGTCATAAATTAATAGTATTATGGCTGTTAATTTTTATTATCGATTTTGTTTGTATTAAAGATAAAACTTTGCGTCAACTATTTGTAATAAAATACATTTCTTTGTATTAAAATACGTATCAAATGCTTCTAATAAAATATTAATATTTCAATGGTTACTTTTATTAAATTTGTGGTAAGGACAAAAAAATTTTCATAGCTTATGACAATCTTAATCTTTTTTATACCTTAATCTTTTATTAAAATTGTTTTATCACATTAAATTATATGTATTTGGATGAATTCAAATTCAAGCCAGTCGGCGATTAGGCCTGCTCGAATGTGATTGATTTTTATCTGTGGATTCAACCAATCGTGTCCGAGCAGGTCTAGTGCCACGGTTTTTGGAACGCACGATGATCAGCCGATAGACGCGCGGAAAGTAAATCGTCGACTGAGCATGCGCACCAATGCAAGACCCGCGAAAGCACGTAACACATTCGAGAGCGGCATTTGTTTTTTTTTATGTCGAGGAAAAGTTTTCATGATATAACAAGACTGAACCAGCTGCAATGGAACCAGACAAGATAATTCAAATCTCGTTAAAAGCGTCTTGTGGTACTCGTGACTATGACTGTTTCTACGCGACCATGTGTCACGTCTGCAAGGAATTCGGCGACGGCGTCGCGTTAAAGAGATGCGGTGGCTGCGGCATGATCGCCTACTGCAGTCAGGAGCATCAAAAGTACCACTGGAAGCAGCATAAATCTTTGTGCAAAGCCGTACAGGATGCGAGGCGAGACGACAGCGTGATGAATAGCGATGCAACTTCGAGGGACGGTTACATGCGGGTCATCAGGGAGCTGGTGACATCGAAGCTGAAACGTCATCTGGAGAGATTCGAGGCGGAAATGTTCCTATTCGCGAGGAAGTGCATAGTCTGCCACGAGCGGGACGGACGGTTGCTGGAGGACTGTCAAGATTGTTTTTCCGCCAGCTTCTGCAAGGATCACAGGGACAATGTTGAGCATAAGGATTTCTGCGATGCTTTGAAACTGTGCCTTTATTACAATTTAGCAAATAAAACACCGCTATCTGCAAAATACTTTCAACATGTTCCTGACGTGAGTACTTTTCGGAACATGAGTGACTACGTGAACGCTGCCTTTTCAACGGACATTTGTCGTGAACGCATTAGGAACATTGAGAGGGCTCCAACAGAAACAATGGCATACAATGTCTTTACAGCCATGTACTCGAGATATCTTACGTATCCCTTGACATTGTTTCATGCCATGCAGATATTAAATTATGCTGCAAAGAGTCATTTAGTCATTCATGTTATAGCTGCAGATACTATTGAACAAACTCTTATTACGCCAATATGGGAAGTTTTGCTGCATTTAATGGAGCCTGTGATGTCATTGTTAATTATTATGATAGGGCCAGGATTAAGATATGAATCCCATCCGAATCAATTATCTATTTGTAAGAGCTGTTTATTGAAAAAGAAGAAAATTTCATTGCTATTTTACCAGACATTTTATGACTACTATGCGTGTAGTCAATTTTTTGTAAAACCAGACTTTATTATAGAATTTAACATAGATCTTAAGGAACACAATATTGAAATTAGGACGCCGTGTATACATTTGATAGCAAAACAAGACTGTCCATACATCTTTACTTGTTATAAAAAGGAATTGGAAGAAGTTGACATAATAAACACCATTCTGAATAAGAAAGTAGATTATGTCTACAAAGAAAAAAATCCATTTGCTAGTTTACTGCCAATTAGAAAAGCCTGGTGCGAACAAGTATTATACCAGAATTGTTATGTAGCTGTCTACAAAAGTCTTTGTTCATAATTGATATATTTAAGTGACCAATATAGACTGAAAGCTAAGTTTGTTATTGAAGTAAGGGCGGGTTTATCAATGCTCAGCTAAGTTAAATTTGACTAATAGTTAAATACTAACTGTAAGCTATGTGTTTATCAAAGTTAGTATTTAACTATTAGTCAAATTTAACTTAGCTGAGCATTGATAAACCCGCCCTAAGTGTTAAAAGGTACACAAAGTTAAAAGTATGCGTTATAAATGTAATTTTACATTTAGTCCATAAGTACGTGAAGGTTACTTTGATCTAGACATAAGCTATTAATTTAATGATTAAATATATCACAATAGAATTTTTTACAAATATTACTTCCTAATTCTTATTTTCGATTAAAAATTATTTTTTCAGTATTTATTTTCTGTATATGAAAATTACTTTATATTTTAAGGATGTTTAGTTTATAGTTGCTTAAAAATGAAACCACATCAAAAGTCACCCAAGTATTAATGAGGATTGATATGTGCTGTGTGTATGTGCTGTGTGTAAGACGTGAAAAAAATTTTTATTTTAGCTACAGTGAGATGTCTTGAAATAAACTTTAACAGATTCAATACCGCAGGATTTTTGCCTATTTATAATCTAAAAATGTAGAAATTCTAAAGGTTATTTTCTGTTTATTATGAGATTATTCTGTATTTGTTAAGAATAACAGATTGTAGGCAATAAGACTTGGTTTATTGTTTGTAATGAGATATATATATTTTTGTTTTAAATGTTTTGTGCTTTGAATATACTAAGCGTTTTCAATAAGATATTAATACAATAACTATTATCGAATTTTTGTTTGTAATAAAGATAAAAATTTTTCATTATAAAATATATATATGTTAAGTTATCGAAGTAATAATTATTTTCTTTTTATCCCTTTCTAAACTGATATACGCGATAGCTGACAGCTGCCTACAATAGTCGATCAAAACAATGGCAGAAATCGAGTGGCCCTGGCAATACAGTTTCCCGCCGTTCTTTACGTGAGTATCGTTGCGAGAAGCGTATTGCAGCAAAATTCAATTTATTAACAATAGCATATATGTGCCAAGATTAATAAAATTTAATTATTGTTTCTTATAAAATTTATTTTTGACGAAAACCTGTATATTGCAGGTTAGGAACGTCGATTGCCTGCAAGATTTATTTCACAAAATAACAGATTCTCTTTCATGAGAATCTCGAGATTTTGTTACGCGATTTACATCATTTTATTTATTATAGACTTCAACCTCACGCGGACACCAGAACTAAACAGATAGCTGCCTGGAAAAACTTGGTGCTCGAGTATTATCGTGTCACGAAGCAGGCGGTTGTAGACGTGCGCGAAGTGCACACGAATCCTCTGTTTAATAATGCCAACATAAACAGTATCCTTATTTGTCGTATTGAGTGACAATTGTTTCGCCAATTTTGTCGCGTATTACACTAAATGTAATATTCATATTAGATGTTTTTAATCTTTTCAGCCATTAATTTGTTTAATTATTTGTTAAAGCTTACCATTATTTCAGCTTATTATCTTAGTTTCTTAACGTGTAATTGTACATTAAACTTAGAATAGTTAATTTATCTGTCAGCTGAAAGCTCCTTAATGGCACTATACCAGGAAGATTACCATCTGAAGCTGTGCTAGTGATATTAGAAGAATTAGGAAAATCTGGAAATGCGTCTCCGCTGGATAAGACCAAACAGAGATGGCTGGTTTATTGGCATACTTTAGAAGAATGGGGTGACATAATATATAACTGGGCACAGGAAAATGGCTTTATTGGTTCTGTATGTACTCTCTTTGAATTGACACAAGGGGAAGACACAGCTGGCCAAGGTATAAAATTTATTTAAACTGTTTATTGACATTATTATGGACAACCGTTTTACACAGAAAAAAGAAACAGTATCAAGTATTAATATCAAATTAAAACTGATATATTCTATTTCACATTTTATTAATCATTGTTTTATACATACAAGCAAGAAATTATATTCTTGCTTATATTTAATCTTTAAAAAATTTGACTAAAGTATTATATTTTCTCAAATTTCAATAAAGTATTATATTTTTACTTCAATATTATAAACCATTTAAAGAGCACATAATATGATTGCTTTGATAATATGAGTAAAAAGTCCCAATTCTCGATTTGAAGAGTTATTTTCTATTCTATAATTTTTCCTCTCAATTTATGAAAATCATCATCGAATAACAAGAATATGTATATTTTATGGAACTGTACAAAATTTCTACATGCAAATAGAGATCTAGAACTATATAATCTTATTTAAATATTTAACAAGAATGTTTTTTTTTGTAAAGTAATTGTATTTTGTCCCGTTTCAGAATTTCATGGGTTGGATATGGAAGTACTGATCAGATCACTGAAGACTCTAGAAGCTGCCAGAAAGGCAGAGCTTATTTTATTTGATGATAATCAAGGCATTAAATTTTTCTAATGCTCGGAAAATACTTGCCACTCGTCGAAAATCGCACGAGTCACAGATTTACAAGTTACATTGTATATTTAATTAACATATTCGTTAATTAACATATTTGTATGTTACAATTTAATATATGCATTTAGACTTTTATGAAATAAATTTGAAGTTAGTTTTACAGCGGCACAAATAAAAAAATATAAAACAACTAATATTGCTCATAAATGCAAACATTTATTTAACACAATATTAGTAGTACATTTTTCTTTTTTTTTTATAAAAGGCAAACCAAAATCGATCGGATGCTAAGCAAATATAAAATAGGAAAGCTTGAATTCGAGTGTGAACTTAATACAGCCAATTATATAGCTTTCGAGATACATAAAAATCATATACGGCACAGAGGTTTAATTGAAACAAGAGAATACAAAAATCGCGTAACGAAAAAATAAACTTCTCGTATCAAAGTCAAGGTACTAAAATCAAAGTGAATGAATTACATTGAATTTAACGATTTGTTTACACTTATATAAATTAAAATTTTTGCATTAAGTATCAAACTTAAAAAAGAAAATCATTATTTTAGATGCCTTAATTTAAATCGATGAATTTTAGACTAAGTTCCTATATGAGAAGGCACTGTAATCACATATTCCTATGAATCACTTCGCTTCGGAGCATTACAGTCTTTGGAAACAACTAGAATATTTTATTTTGTTTCGGAATTAATATATCGCAACGTATCTCTTATAGTCCCGAGTTCCAAAATGCAAAAAGAGAAAAATGGAAGAGCTAAAATGGAATTAAAAACTAGCATACTCTATAGACATATATACAAAATACTTGCTTGACATTTTTTTACGAAATGACAATGCGAAGTAATTAAAGATAGAAACGACCATGGACATACTATTCTGTGGAATTTTACTAAGATTTTTATATGATTGGTTTGCAATTTTTTTTCAGTTAAACTTTTAGAAATCGAATTTGACGTATTTACGGAACACATTGTCGATCTTATTGTCGAGATCAAGAAGAAGAATGAGAGAAAATAGTAGGCGATCGTAAATAGTTCCACTATAAATATGAACATGATCTGAATTGTTATTTACAAGACGACATAACTTTGCTGCATTTAATTCTCCTCCCTCCTCATCTCCACTGGCGTCGTTATTTTCCTCTTAAATAACAAAATGTGTGGTTCTGAAATAAAATTTATTTAATTAAAATCTGCAATAATAAGCTTGAGATATAAAATCATTGCAGTCAGTGAATAAATACACCAACTTAATTACATTTTCAAGTAAAATTGGATCTAAAAAATAGTGATTAATTTTGCAATTTGTTTTAAAATCTTTGTTTTAATTCTATTTAAAATTAATTTTACTTATTTATTTACTGGCGACTGATTCGAGTGACTCTTAGGAATACGTACCAGGATCATGAATCATATAATGTACCCATCCTTGACTTTGCTGTACTCCAATAGCTCTCCATTCTTGCTCAGACAATAGGTGAGTTCTCGGCACCAGCTTCACCATTTCTTTTGGTAAAACCACATGCCTGTACAAAATTTATAAAAATTAAGATAATGAAAATAGTAATAAGTATGAAAGGAACAAAAGTAAGAAATATATACAATAAGCTTTACTGCATTAATTTGTTAAATCTTATATTAGTTTAGAACAATTTTCACGTTTAAAGAAATTTATAAACGTACAAAAAATTCCATTAAAATGTGCAAAGATACCATCATGAGTATTCCATGTCCAATTGATTTCTATCCATGGAATTTTGTTTAAATTTTGAAGGTAATCAAATTATTTAATTTTTTTTTTTCAAAATCAAGAATAGACGTTCTAAAGACTTTGAAGGTATGTTCATAAATTTTTAAATATTCTCTTAAATTTTTAAATAGAGAAAAGTGCAAAAAGAAAGAATGAAAGCGCAGTGCCGAGAAGATATTTTTTTTCACATATGTTAAGGATTAATATAGTTGATCAAACCTAATAAAGATTACAAAACTTGTTAGAGTTTACATTTAATTTTACATCATTCTTAAAAATCAGTCATAGAAGAAGTAGCTTTTATGTAATCTATTAATTTACATCATGCAATTTTATAATATGCAATTACACTATCTGTGTCGTTGGATTTCTATTCAATCCTCGTAGCAGGAAATAAATTCGTGACATGCAAAGAAAAAAATGATTTCTTGATGATATTATTTGTTCTTTTTTTTCCTTTTGTCGCTTTAACGCGTGTCCTCAACCAAGCATTCGTTAGAAAAAATGACATAGTCTCGCCAGAGGGAAATGTGCATGACTCGGAACTAAAAACAACACAAGAGAGGCGAGAAACACGAGACTCGTAATCAGAAAATAAATAACGAGACGGAAGCTGCGGAGCGAGTAAAGCCCGGTTTCGTGAACTTTCTCGATTGATCATTTAAACGCTTTGATCTCGAAGCCGGCGTAAGGAGAAGAAGAGAAGGAGAGACAAGAGACGAAAAAGAGAAACGAAAGGGATAGAATAAACAAGAGAGAGAAACGCAGAAACGTCACATTTGGCGTAGGATTTTCGCGAGAGGGAACGCCATCGGGACATAGCCGAAGGGGGCTTCGCGTTTCAAAAATGGGGGATTCTCTCGGGAGACAATCGCCTGCCTACCTGTACTCGTACTTATCGTCGTAGTACTTGTCGGAGTAGTAGATATTGTGCGGCATCGTATCGTTCAGTTCCGTGGTGGCGTCGGCACGTAGAACGTGATTCAGAAGAAACCGCTGAGTTCGCGCACTTTCCGAAAGGCCAGCCTCAAGCTCGCTCGCTCGCTCGCTCGCTCGCGTGCGTGTGTCGTCGTACGTACGCTGTCTAATTTGAAAGTTCTAACGGATGTGTCGAGCGAGCGACTCGAGCGAGCGAGCGAAGGTTGTGGAACGTCGTGAGTCAGGAGAGATCCTTGCTGTTGTCCACTATGCCGGTGTTATTCTCGTTCCCGTTGTTTCGATGTGGCGAAAATAAATATGAGACATTTGACGGATTGGTGAGGCCAGATTTCTTCAACGTTTCCCTTTTTTCGTCCTCATTCTTTCTCTTCTTCTTCCTGCCTTTTCTGACTCACGTAGTCAGAATCAGGAATCAGCTGCGCGAATCGCGATAAGATGACGCGCGTCTGACACGGCGCTCCATCTGGTTTTATCCGGTTCAGTTCTTTCGTGAGGGAGAAAAGTGAGGTTAGGTTCCGCAGGATTGTGACAATTTCTTTTTGTTTATGCGTGTCTTTTCACGCTCGGCGCGATGGAGAGGCACTCGCGCGACCGTAGTAGACACAGGTCGAGGAAGGAACGCAACGATGATTACAGGACCGAGGATCGAGCGTCGCGAGAAATTCGCGATCGCATAGAGTACCACCGATCCGGGAGCTCGAAGTCCAGACATGAACACTCCAGCGACAAGCGTAAGAAATCGAGGGACGACTCTCGCTCGCGTCGCGAGTCGCAAAAATCTTCCAAGCGTAAGAACAAAAAGAGGTAAGTTTCCTCTTCAAATTTAAAAAATTATCAAGGTAATTATTCAGTTTAGGCACTGGTATTCAAATATCGATGTAGTTGTGCTTATTCGATAAGCACAACTACATCGATATTTGAATACCAGTGCCTAAACTGAATAATTACCATTATCAAAGTTATACATGTAAGTGTGAACTCTATACAATGTATATTTCTTTATTCAGGGAAACTTCCTCGTCGTCCTCGTCAGACTCGTCGAGCAGGTGTAGCGATGGCTCGTCTACAGACTCATCCTCAGATTCCACAAAATTATTAGAGAAGCTGCAGAAGCAGCGAAAGAAACAGTTGGAGGAACGTAAACACCAGAAGGAAGTCATGAAGGCGACAGAGACGCCAGAGGAGAAGCGCCTACGTCGCTTGAAAAAGAAGGAGGCCAAGGAACGCAAGCGTAAGGAGAGGATGGGGTGGGACAATGACTATCTGCACTACACGAATACAGACAATCCGTTTGGTGATGGCAATATCTTGTCTACCTTTGTATGGTCAAAAAAATTGGGAAAGGAAGGTCTGCTTGGGGTTGGTAGGGAAGAATTGGAGATTCGTAACAGGCACAAGCAAGAGGAGACCAAGCGAGAGCTGGAGAAGGTGAAGAAGAGACGGCAGGAGAGAGAACTCGAGCGGCAACAGAGGGAGGAAGAGATGACCATGTTGCAGAGGGGCAAGGAGGCTGCCCAGTTAGAGCAGTGGGCTCGGCAAGAGGATCAGTTTCACCTTGAGCAGGCCAGACTCAGATCACGCATCAGGATCCAGGATGGTCGCGCGAAACCCATTGATCTCCTTGCCAAGTACATTAGTGCGGAGGAGGAGGTTGACGCAGTGGAAATGCACGAACCATATACGTACCTACGAGGTCTGCAAGTGAAAGACCTGGAAGACCTTATAGAGGACATAAAGGTCTACAAGGAACTGGAGAGGGGCAAAAATTTAGATTATTGGAATGATATAACAGTGATTGTGGAGGACGAGCTGCACAAACTTAGGAAGCTGGAACGAACGGAGTACGAAGTTGGTAAGATAAACAAATACTTTTTTTCTTTCTCTCTCACTTGGTTCTATTTTTGTTTAAACTTACTCTATTGTATCTTTTACAGCTGTTGGTAGAAGAGAAGGAATTCACGAATCAGTTGCTAAAGACGTTACGGCCATTTTTAAGGGTAAAACTGCGGCGCAATTGGAAGCGTTGCAATTGCAGATTCAGGCGAAAATAACAGGCAAGCCGGAAGGCGTCGATATCGGATATTGGGAGAGCCTTTTGTCTCAGTTAAAAGGTAAGATATACAAATAATTTAACAATACATTTGAAAACTGAATAATAACATACGATTCATACCAAGTTTTAAACACGTAGCTCATATGGCGAGGGCACGACTGAGAGATCGGCATCAGGAGAACCTACGTAAAAAGTTGGAGGTACTGATCGCCGAGCAAGGCGTAGCCAGAGCGGAAAACGAGGCCACCGAGGGTTCGCAAGCACAAGAAAGCGAATCTACCATGAGACAAGACGAGCCTTCCTCCAGCACAGCTGTCGAGAAGAACGAAGACAGTCATTCCAAGTGAGTCTTTCCTCGAACATTGATTTGAGCTTCTTTTTTTTTCTTTACACATGAAAATGGTTTTGTTGAAGTATCTAAAAAATTAGTTGGATACAGATCTAAAATCATTAATTCCATCTAAATAATTATTGGGTATTCAAGCATGATGAGCAATTAAAATAAGTAATTGAAATTAAAAATGAATTAAGTTAAAAGTTAAGTTAATTTTTTAACTTAACTTTCTGATTAGTTACTATTAATCTTGACTGTTTTCAGATCTGTATCTAGCCAAATTTTTAGGCAAAACTGTGTTCTTCTTTTCCTTATTGATAATAAAAAGATATACAACCATGCTGTGTATATTTCAGTGATGACCAAGAAGAGATAAACGCTGCCAATGATTTATTATCTGAATCTTTCCGCGAGTATGAAGCGGGCGGCTACTCGCCGACTTACGTACCATATTCGCAACTTGAGCCAGGAACGCTTGTCACGCAGGAAGACGAGGACAACCAGCGATTGGAGTACGCGAGGCAGCAGGTTCTCAGTACCGGTAGGAAAATTCAGAATGTGCTGACGACCGAGGAGCAGGCGATGCACCGAGAGGCACGCAAGGGTATGGGCTCAGATGAGGCGCAGTTCAGCGTCGAGTCGTCGCTGGAGGCGCAGATCTATCTGTGGTCTGACAAGTACCGGCCACGAAAACCGCGCTACTTTAACCGCGTGCACACCGGCTTTGAGTGGAACAAGTACAATCAGACGCACTACGATATGGATAATCCGCCGCCAAAGATAGTGCAGGGCTACAAGTTCAACATTTTCTATCCGGACCTCATTGACAAAAATACCACGCCGGAATACTTTCTCGTACGATACATTATTCTTTATGCAAAATTATTTTAGATTAGCATTGAAATTTAAATCTTTTAAGATAATATATCGATAGATAATTCTGGATTTTAATTTTTAGACACCCTGCGCCGACAACAAGGATTTTGCCATCCTGCGATTCCACGCGGGCCCGCCTTACGAGGACATCGCGTTCAAAATTGTCAATCGAGAATGGGAATATTCATACAAGCGTGGATTTAGGTGTCAGTTTCACAACAATATCTTCCAGCTATGGTTTCACTTTAAGAGATATAGATATCGCCGTTAATGTGACATATGTATATATCGTTGTATAACATGTACTAGTTTTATAGATTATTTGTATATATATCGTATCATTCTACAATGTGACGCGAGCGAAATTTTTATAAATATATTTATAAAAAATAAATAAAAAAATTAAGATTCAGTACACGGTGATTCTACATTGACAAAATTGTAGAAACACGCGGTTTCTGCAATTTGCATATTGCGTACACTTTTATCGCTCGTTTTCAAACAACTTTCGCGCGATGACGAAAACACGCAGATACACATGCATATCGGGGCACAATGTATAGTCGGCGGTGTTTTAAACGGTGGTCGTTGGATCGATTTTTCCTCTGCCACCTGTGTACTGTCACACAGTCGACTAACACTCATACATGCATAGGGAAGGTAAAAGCTGTGTGGAGTTAATGGCAAGGTGAAGCCTGAGCTCGCAGCAGTACGCCGCGCAATTCGGTGGCAAGGGGCTGCGCGCCCGCTCGTCAGGAACTTCGCTTCCGCTCGCGCTCACGCACAATTAAAAATAAATGACCGCGAGGACTGCGTGTTATCGACCACGGCCGTTATTATCATGCGTTTGTGTTTACATGTGCAATTCCTAAAACAAAGGATAACGGACGTTTTTTTATTACCAATAGTGTAACATTTTTTCGAGGTTGTTATATTCCTCTAATATTATAATTAATTAAAATCCTTCGTGCCATTCGCGCTCCAACTGTAACACAGGCGTCAAAACAGGAGTTTACCACCTGTTCGTTGGACAGGAAAAATGCTACCCTCTCGTGACGTCAATCGAATAACTCGTATTCGAAGAAAAGCGACAACCGTTCAAGTCTAGGAAGCATAAAGCGAAATTGAGTAGGCGTCGAGAAACGTTCCCCTTCCGGCACGAAAGCTTCCTCGGACGTCACTGAAAGCAAATTACGGAACGAAGTTTTACCTCTAAATGATGAAACTAAAGCGCCGATCGTCGAGAACTTTAGTTCTTTAATTGTTTTCGTCTTATATCGATGTGAAAAGCGTCAGAGCAAACTCACGGAAGAAAATCTATTGTCAGTAAGAAATACTCGATAAAATGTTCGCTTTGCGACGCGGGCAGCTTGTGAAGAACTCGTACTCGTGATTTATGAGGATCACAATATCGATAAAACCATCATGAAGTGGAAGAGAGGACCATGCGAATTTCTGTCGCAGAAAACATTCTTGATAATAAAAAATGACTTGGATGTTTCGAAAGGTAATCACACATTATGCCAGCGACATTTTCCCCTAATTTTTTTCCTAATCCGTTTCTAAATGAAACATTGATTATCGATTCAAAGGCAAATCACCTAAGGAGAGGCGATTTCTTATTTTGTGTTTATTTTTTCTAAAATGCGCAATAGTAATGTGTTAACCCATTGAAAATTAATCTTATTTTTTTAAACTTTATTGACATAAGATTGTCTCTTTTAAAGCTTCAATATTTATATCTAGTATTTTTACTTTTGCGATTTTCAAATACTATAAATAATTATATTATTTTAAATCTGATAATCACAATATTAATCTCTTAGAAAAAATGTTAGATTAAAATGATAGAAAAAAATGTATATTATAGTTTTCAATGAGTTAACCGATCTACATTCGCGATGATGCCGATCGCTTTCTATCAACGAGAAATCGTCTCCATTTAAATAGGTGCGACCAAGACAACAGGCGGCAAGAAGACAGCGACGAAAAATGCGACGCACATCGGCACCTGGCCGCCGAAGATGAAGCGCGTGCAAGTGTTCTGCGGGGAGGAGCCGGAGAGGCCGAAGACAGCGAATCTCACGAAACCGAGCGTGCTGGACCCCGCGCTCGCGGACAAGCTTGATATGTCATTGCTCAGTAAGGAATTGCTTTGCGACTCGGTGACGCGTCTCCATCAATTGGCCGCAAATGGCAAGCCGATCAGTGGGGGCACGACATCGTCATCGTCATCATCGTCGCTGTCGTTGCTGCTACCGTCGCCGCCGTCGGAAGCACGACGACGCCAGGGCGCTGCCGTCAATGTCGTGACGACCACCACCTGGCCAACGTCTCACGACGACGTGGTTCCAGTGCGTCGTCAGCGGCGTAGCTTCGAGCAGATTTACGAGTCGCGGGTCGTGACAGGCCAAATGGAGATCAATGGATCGCGATCGTCCGCCGAAAGTCAGAAGGTCACGTCGCCTGCAGTCTTTGCGACGCAGGAGTATGCGTTCGCCAAACGAAACTCCGACATTAGAAGACTCGACGATAACAATAATAAGTTAGTGATTAAATCGCTAAGGATAATATACTATTTTATATTATTATTTAAATGAAAAATATCAAATGTTGATATATTAGATTATCTGAGTCTTGCATTTTTATCTTTGCAAAATAATTATTCCTTCATTTATTCCACCCGATTATCGATTCTGTTCACTTTTAAACTTTAAGCCGTTTTATACTTACGTATTTTGTATTCACGCAATTAGAAACAGTTCTCCCAAAACGCTATCGACGTTGAAGAAGAAGAACTCAAGGCCCAGTCTATCAAATGACCTGGAAATATTCACCGCCACGTCGGCGAAAAGCGCCCCGGAGCCTTGCAAGACTTGCGGACGTCCAGATCAGCCGGAAAGATTTCACAGTCATCCGAAGGGTAGCCAGAAAATCAAGGATATTCCAATATCAACGACGAAATCGAAACCTACAGTGCCATCGGTACCAAAATCTATCCAGAAGCCGGTGGCGTTGAACTTTCGTAGCGACCGGAACAAGAATAAACTTGACGAGACCGAAATCAATCCTCAGGACCCGGAGAGTCAGCAAGGCTCTAGGTCGTTATCCGCGCCGATGAGACGGGGTCCGAAATCCATCACGTGCTACGTATGCGGCCGGGAATTCGGCACCGCCAGTTATCCCATACATGAGCCTAAGTGCATGGAGGTAAAGGGTGCCTTTAACATTGTCGTGACATCCTAAAAAAAGACCAAAATAATTAATATAATTATTGCCAACGTAGTGCAATCTATCTTCTATTTTTATTTCGAATCGCTCTTATCGCGCTGGACGTGATAAAGCCTCTACGTTGCCTTAAAATAGATAAAGCTTAAAATTAGGGCGGCACGCGACTCTTGCATTTTGAAGAGGCCGCAAGGTAGCAGTAGTCGATAAATTTCTCTTCTTCCCATTTCATCGCGGAAGCAACAGAAGGTTTATAATATAATGGCTCACTGTAAAACGATAGCGCGCATGTAATAAGTCAAGGCCCTTTGGTAAGATCGATGATGGTATAACATCGCGTTGCATGTACCATTAAGCTCGATATCAGATGCATTCGTTTGCGTGTAACCGATGTGTCATACTTGAGCGAGAACTATAATGCAGCGATCGGTTGCGGCAATTTGTAACGCGCTTATATGGGGGTGTCTTCGACCGTCCGACCGACCGACCGACCGCGTTTTCCCGTAACGATGGATTATTTAATGAATACTCTATATCCTGCACATTTACGCACACATGAGTTTAACGCCGAACGTGACGCTACGCGATTCTTATCTCGCTTTCACATCGCGATCCTCGCGATCGATAAGTAAAATTCGCATTTCCACACCGTTACCCTTAGCTATGCGAATGGTATACATATTTTTAACCGAGAGACATTAAAGTAAATGTTGCATACCACCCCAGCAATGTCGTACAATGTAAAATCAATATAATAGTTACATGTTGTATATCATAAGTCGCATACAATTCGAAAGATTATTATTAGAGAAGAGTTTCGTCTTCAAGAACTTTTTAAATAAAAATAATCAGTGAAATTAATTTGCTTATTTACTAAATAATAATTATTTTATTTTACTTTAATATAATTTTTTATTGTACATTAAAGCATCATATGTGTATGTTTTATTTAATAATTCTTCACTATATATTTGCTCAAACGAACATCTTTACAGAAATGGGAGCGTGAAAATAATTTGTTGCCTCCGTCTCAAAGACGACCCAGGCCGCAAAGACCCGTGGTCGGAATCGAGCACAACGAGTGGAACGCAGCTGCATGGGAGCAAAGTCAGGTAGATCTTCCGTTGCAATTTTAATTAACACTGCGGCGTTAACAATGTATCACGGAGCGGCCATATTCTTACGAGATACGTCGTTTCCGCTCGTGCGAACATCGTTGTTCACGCTTCGTTAACTTTGTCGAACGACGGTGCAATTCTTATTCGTCGATGATGCAAGAATCAATTATCGGATGCATGCGTGTGAAGCTCCAAAAGCGCTTGGCGAATTAGACTCGAATAAAGAAAAGCTTCGCTTCTATAAAATTGAATCTCCTTGCATAAGATAAATTGAAGAAAAGATAATTAACAAATTCAAATTTATACTTCGAAAAATTTGTCGTCAGTTTATTTAGAATTGAATTGTAGGAATATAATCGCGTGCGCGGTCTACGAGGATTTCGTGTTATTCACGAGTGCGTGATTCTAGTCGAATGTTAAAAACTGCTCTTTAACATCTAATATGCATACGATTCACACAAGTGCATATCAAATGAGAATTGCGCGTTGTGCAGAGAGGGTCTTTTGACGATTAACTGCTATTTGCATAAAAAATCAGAATTTCTCGTCATATACCGATCGAGTGATAGATCGAATGATTTTAATACTCTGTGAATACCAGCAATTTCAACTGCTTCCAACATTTACATAGGCAAATGTTAACTTAAAGACAAAACAATTTTTTAAATAATTATTTTCAAGTTATTTTGAAACTATAAATTAAATCACTATGTTGTTATGTTCAACACGTTAATTAATTCATTAATATATATTTTTTTATAGAATGTATGAAAAATACTTCTATATGTAATTAAATGCACATATATTTTTTTCTGTAATTAAATAAAATTTTAAAAAATCTGGGTTTTTTGTAGGAGCAATTAGTTCCGTGTGCGAAGTGTGGGAGGACGTTTTTGCCGGAACGATTGCCGGTCCACGAGAGAAGTTGTAAAGCCATGCCGAAGGTACCAAACTTACTCAACCATTTTCGGCTTTTTCTATTTTATTCACGTTTCTGTTCTTTTAGAGTAATGAACGAATGGCCACGTCGGCGAACGTACGCAACGCGCCGCCCACTGTTCCCTGTCGTGTTTGTGGTAGAAAATTCGGTACTAGAAGCATCAAGATTCACGAACCTCAATGCAATAGGCGATGGCAAGCGCAGAATGATTCAAGACAGCAGGAAAATCAAGCCCCCAGGCAATCGGACGATAATGGACAGGAAATTCCACCAAAATATACGATGTATCCGGTGAGTTTCTAAAAAATAGAAAACACATTTTTAAATAAGTAAATTACGCTTGATTGTAGGATGTGTTGCAAAAGAAAACAGTTACATGTTATATCTGCGGCCGAGATTTCGGTTCCTCGAGTATTGCCATTCACGAGCCCCAATGCTTGAAGAAGTGGCATGCCGAGAATGATAAGCTATCGCCGGCGCGAAGAAGAAAGGAGCCGCAAAAACCCGAGATTATATACACACGTAAGTTAATGTCCTCTCATTTCCATACTTGTATGCGTGTGTACACCTGCAAAATGCAACATGGAAATGAAATGAGAAAAAGATTATCGGCGAAACGTTTGCAATATATTTAGAAGAAAAATTTAATATGCTAAAATTATGTGGAAGTTACGATAGAGTATCTTTATAATATTGCAATTCCTATCTTTTAATTTATTGACAAATTTTGTTCTCTTTCTCTATGTCTCCCCTTGCAAATAAAATTCTCAAAATATTTTAAAGAGTTTTGCATACTTTAAATTTATGAAAACTTATGAAAAAAATACATTAAACTTCTTCCTCACTCTCTCTCTCTCTCTCTGATTTCATATACTGTCTTTCAAAATTATAAAATAAAGTCTTAGAAACTTTAGAATACTTCATAATACACACATATTTAAATGTTCTATAAATATAAGCTTTTTCAGTACTTCTGCAAAGTGTTTTAATTCGTATTATAAATCTGAAAAAAATTTTTTTTAATTTATAAGATTATATAAAAATTTGGGAAAATAAAATAAAAAGCTCTAAAACAAATTTTTACCAGGATTCTCTATCATAAAGACAGTGGTAATAAAACAATGCATAACGCTTGGAATCGATTTTTTTCGGTATGTAATACACGTTTGCCCTTTCGCCACACATATTTCTACTTCTCACCTTGAAGTTCATTCTGAAACCGCTGTCACAGTCAAGAGCATTACAAAGTGAGTCAATCGGGCCGAAGCGATTATATGTGCATGTATTACACATGTATCTGTAATGTTTGTCGTGTTCCGCCATAGAATAGAAGTGGGTGTAGTCCTGATTAATTATACATGCGTCGCAGTGATATTCCCAATTAGGAGTGTCCGTTTATGAATCAATAATCTTGACAGAACGCGACGAAAATATATTGTCACTCGATTTTTCATATGTGGGAATAAAAATCCAGTTTTAAAGTAAGGATTTACGCCCTAGTGTCGCTGCATTCACAAGATCAGTGGCAACTTTTGAATTTAAATTCTTTTTTGTCTCAACAATCAAATAATACGAATGTCAATTTGGAATAAAAGATAAATTGTTTTACAAACTGATTATGGAAAATCAAGCGTTTTTTCTTAAAACTTCTCCCATTTTTCAAAATATAGTACAATCAACAATGACTTTACTGTTTGCAGAAGATTCCCGCACAGGAAACACAGTGGTCGATCATGTAGCGACGACAGAGGCCAACTGGATGACGCATCTGAGCCAGCTGGTGCCCTGCAAGCATTGCGGAAGGACCTTCAATCCTGATCGTGTAAACATACATGAGAAAAGCTGTAAAGGGAGCCGTTAGGTCTGTCGGTTCTCTTAGCCTATACTTAATGTCAGAACAAGTTATACTAATCAAGTATCGCATATATTTTCTAGAAGTGATCCATCTGTGTTTTTATATCGAATAACATCTAACTCTGTAACATATAGCATCCATATAGAAATTTGCAATTTTTTTACGTAGAGCCTGCTTCTATCTAAGTTAACTTTATTAATTACGGACGATGCTATCGATTATGTAAATCGTGATCAGCGATTTAAGTTTCGAGTAGGACTGTAAAAGTGAGTGATAATTTAAGACTCTGATATACGGCACCTAATGTGCACCCTGAGAGAACACACGAATATTATTAGACATTACGGATCAGTGCATAATTGTAATGCAATTTAAGTTTACTTAATTACGCAAATTAATCATCAACTAATTGTACATAATACATGTCCCAGAGTTACTTCGGTTCGCGGATCGTCTCGTCGGCGTCTATCCTGAGTCTATTTCTTGCGACTGCGTTGCATATTGTATCATTTTGTACCTAAAACGAAGTATGATTAGACACTTGAAAAGAGAGAAAAAGAGGAAAGTCCAGGGAGTCTAGCGACAAGGAAACGTTCCACTCGACGTCGAGCAGATAATTCGCAATGTCTTTGTAACTCAAATGAGATTTTATAAAATAAAGTCCATTCAAAGGAGAAACTTACGAAGCTGTCATTATCCGATATCTTAAAAGTACATCCTAGGCCAGCCCAGACTAACCTCGAGCTACGAGAATAACATAAATATCGTGAACTACAATTGTCGAGGGAGTGAAACATCTCTCGCTTTTTATTTTAAAATTCGTGCAATAACCGATGCGATTCTCAAAATTATTTAATGTCTAGATGGCAGCAGGGCGCCATCATGGCGTTCACGACTCTTACGACCTCACGAGTCTCACGAGAGCACCGGAAACCGGAAACGGCGGAAACTTGACGAGTCACGTTCGGCCATCTTCGGGCCGGCGCCGTCGAGTCGTCGTCCGATCGTTATCGGCGACAGAGAAACCGAGACTGATCGAGAGAGAAAGAGGTAAAACATTCGATTTATCGCATCCATTCATGAGAATCGATTTATCTATCGATCTATCTATCTATCCTAATTTATTTAAATTTAATTTTTTAGATAATTTTAGATAATTACACTACAATTAAGAAACTTTTATTAAATATAACTCAGGTATTTCGAGTTCTGCACCTGTGGAACATAATGTTCAACATCGGCGATTATAAGGACGCTACACAAAGAGTATAATTATGATATATTTGAATAGAAATTCTATAAATTCTATAAAATTAATAAACAGTTTTATTAAAATTTTGTAACAAAAATTGGTAACTGTAACTATATAATTACTTTTACAAATTAAAGTTACTTTATAAAAGTATCAATCTGCTAGTATAGTAGAAGAAAGAATTTTGCTATACATAGATCTGCAGCATAAACTTTTGCATATAACACGAATAAGAGAATTAACCAATCAGAGGTCTTTATTTCTATCCTGGGAAAAAAATAGACGATTCTGATTAATTTATTCTCTCATGCATTATGCATTATGCGTTATGTAAAAGTCTGTGCTGCGGTCTATACTGTACCAGTAGTCTTGTTTTGTCGTTTACCGAAGTACAATCGTGCTATATCGTTTGCCAGAAAGTGAATCGCAAAATTGAACATTAGAGCGTTAACTTTACTATCCCATCTGTTATCATATTTAGCGCGCTTCAGTCATATTCATTACAAATAATAGTGTCGTATTTGAGTCGGGTTTTAACAATTTATCGAAAAGAAAGATACAATAACTTTTTTTCGCTTACGCTTCTGATAAATGCATAATTATATAGCGTTATTAATTTGGCAAATCTTAATTGTTTACAATCTTTTACTAAACAAAATAAAGTCAAAGTTTTATTAAAAAGATTACTCATTAGTATTCCGCGCCATTTATCATACACAGATATTTGTTTTTCTTATTAAATATTATTTAAATTAATTATTATTACTTTCTTTTAGAACAACTGTCTTTTTTTATTGCTACAACGTAACTAATAAACTACGATTTTGTGCAACTGTAAACATATACGTGTACATAAATGAGCAAAATAATATAAATTGTAGTCTGTTGTTCTCATAAGATCCTTTATTCAACACAAACCGGTTAAGAAAAAATTAGATAATCAAATACACAATGTACAATTCTTATTATATGACTAATAATAAAATTTTTGAATAATAATCATTAATATATATATATATATATATAATATAAAATTGTGATCATCGCAATTGCGATAATCATAATTCTAGTATAACATGTTTACATAAAAAATAAAAAAATATTAAGAAATAAGAATTCAGACTTAATTCTATCTATTTGCAATCAATGTACGGACTTGTAGCTCAGAAATTTTTTACACGGAGAAAAAAGTAATTGATTCAACAAAATGTGTAGTTGCGGGCTGCCAATTATAGATATGCTTAATACAATAATAATATATGGTATTGCAATCTCAACATATTGTACTCTTGCATTAACAGCAAATATTATTGCATCGAGTATATCTGTAATTGATAATCCGCAACTATACATATATCTTATTGAATCAATTACTTTTTTTCTGTGTATAATTATGACATGATAACATCTGTTTACGTACTTGCATTAAACTTTAATTTTAGCTATACGATTAACTTCGAAAACGAGAATTGCGGAAAATCCTAATGCTAATGTTGCTATTGCTATATATCTTTTTCATCGAGGTGGAAAAACATGCAGTTTATTTCTGATTGACATGACCTTGGTCCATAAATTTGTATTAACTAAGTATTAATGTTTTAAACAAGTAGCATTTTAACTTTTTTATTTATAATTCTTAACTTCAAGATCAAACAAAAATGTTAAATTCTTGGGATTTTATATTTATTTCATCTTTATTATATCCTAATAGAGCATATATGTGTGTAAAAAATGTTGCTTTAAAGATGATTAATAATCTTGAGAATAATAATGTTAAACATACAGAGATTTTATTGCTTCAACTAAAAATCATAGTTGATAGGATGAAAAATTACATTATGTAAACGATTGAATAAAACCAGTATGGAGGTGAAATCAGTTATATATCTTTAAAAGATTGAAAGGGATTAAAGTCTCTTCTTGTCGCTGTGTCACCCAACATATTTTTTATTTTTCAGACAAAATCGTTGCAGAACGAAGTCATTCTTGTATCGGTAGTTGACAATAACATATTACGTTAGACATTTGCTTACACGGTATGAAGAAAAATCAAATTAATTTTGTGATTTCGAAGTGTCAGTAGTTTAACGATGTATCTATCAAGCAAGATATTTTGTTGTTTTATGCTTCTATTTGTTGTTTTGTCTGAGTCTCAAGGAAATTCTATAAAAAGTGATAAGCAGAAGAAGAATTCGATGGTGCAAGTTAATCTTCTTGAAAGCTCTATGAAATATTCAAATGACATAATCGAGTCAACACAATGCAATTTACGTTTAAATTCTTTCAAGATGTCGAAATGCAATATAAACTCGATGTTAATTCTACAAAAAGCAATAGAAAGAATGATAATAATTCGAAACAATACGCATCTCGCGAATATATCACGACGGATTGCAAAAGAAATAAGCAGATAGAATTTGATGCAAATTCTACAGAGATCAACGATGCAATGTTACAAGAAATTGAATATTTTTTCAAGACCAAAAACGAGAGTAATTCCACATCGCACGAAGACGGAAATTTCCATACAAACAATAATATTAAAGTCATCTTTGTTCCAAATGAAGAGTGTGACAATGTGTCTTGCATTCAGTTCTGCTGTCCTTTTACTGATAAACTTACGATGGAGGGCAATTGCGTTGAAAAAGGAAACGGTAGTTTCTTTTTTCCACCTTTGATCGCATACGCAAAGGCTTCTGAGCATGTAATATTTAACGTGACTTTCCACGATCCATGTGTTTTAAAAGGATTTCAACACAGTCTACTTGATCTTCAAATATATAACTTTTATGAGAATGGCACCATAGGAGATCCAAATACTAACAAATTAATTTCATCGACAGATTACTGCTTTGCAATTTTGAATCAAAGCAATTATGATGTGATTATCTGCAATGAGACTAAAAAAAATATAAAAAATGAAAAGACTAAGTTTCGTTTATATCTATATGGCACGTGTGTGCTAGTGTCTTTGCCCTTCCTGTTATTGACGTTTGTAATATATTCAATATTGCCAGAGTTCCAAAATATCCATGGTTATATATTACGTGCACTTGTTGCCTCATTATTTATTTTGAATGCGATGTATATCTTAATAGCTACCTGTAAAATTAGACAAATTAATCAACAAGTTTTTATATTAATGGATGACACAGTATGTATTTCATTAGGTATGGCATGCATAAATTATAATAATGCTGTAATAATAATGTATAATAGTTTTTATATGGAAATTAAGAGTAGACTTGATATATTCTGTATTTATTTTTTTCTGATTTGATAAAGTAGTAATTATAAAATTTTTGAAAAGTCTATAACACATAATAAATAATAGATATTTAAACTTTATTTACGCCACCTCCAAATACCGTTGGAAGTGTGATACACGTCAACAACTTTAAACAAATACCACTTCATCTTTAATAATGTCTACTGCAAAAAATTACTGAATGTTTTTTGAATTTATTAAAATAAAACAATATAATTTTTCTTTAAGAAATTGTAATTGTAAGTTAATGAAAAGTAAGCCCAATTTTGACTATTAACTTGAAGAAGCTTAATTAAGCCTAATTGAGCCTAAAATTTCGCTGGGAATATCCCTAGGTGTAAATAAAGCTTAAATCTTGAATTATACACACACATGCACGCACGCACGCACGCACGCATACATACATATACTACAAAACAATTAAGAAAATCTCATAAATCTAGCAATAATTATAAACTTGATTAATATTTTAATTAATACATTATTTATTTGATCTTTCTAGTCTATATTTGGAATTTTTTTTTCTTGTCGACCTTTTTTTGGCTAAACGTAACATGTTTCGACATTTGGTACTCATTCAGGTAAGCAATATAAATTTTATAAATATTATATAATATAAGTATGCTAATGCACTATAAAATGTGAATGTTGATTTTCATGATTGTAATAACTTTTTTGTTTTTTAAATAACTTAGAACAAGATATTTATGTGACAAAAATATAAGCTAGAAAACTTTATGTGAAAAAAAACCTTTTCTCGCTTTTAAGATAATTTGATTGTGTGTGTAAAAATCAGCACATATTTATTATTATAAATATTTATATTATGCATATTATATATAAATAAAAATATAAATGTAAATATAAATATAAATATAAATATAAATGTAAATATAAATATAAATATAAATATAAGTATATATATATATATATATATATATATATGTATATACACATATATATATACATGTATATATACGCGTGTATGAAATACATGTATTATAATTAAGTAAAAGTTTTTATGATTATATTATTATTATTATTATTATACTTTATAAGACGTTGATTACAATGATAACAAGGTATTTTTATTTCTAAATGCATATGTTGGTAACAAAATATAAATTGTATTTCACAGAGAACTTCGTTTACATCGAACAAATGTAAAGCAAGAGAAAAAAAAGTTTATGATATATTCGATCTATGCATGGGGAATGCCTTTGATCTTTAACATTATCTTTTCTATTTTGGATTATGTTAAAATACCAAATTGGCCGAAAAAATGTCTGCAAAAGTTTACGTTTAGTAGTATGTAACATTGGATTCTCTACTAATGTTAATTAATTTTAACGGAATGTTTAACTGAAAGGTCTTGTTTAAATTTAATAACTTTTAATTAAAATTATAAACACATTTACATGTATTAGTGCGTAATGCAAAAATAATGTCTTTTTTATTTCAGAACATCGAGGAATAAGATTATTTTTTCTTGTACCTGTGGGTGTTACCCTTATCAGTAACGTTTGTTTCTTTATTGCTACAACAGTTATAATTATGTATCAGAATAAACGTACAGCTAAGGAACTAAAAGAATTAGAGAGTAAACACCATAAAAAAAATAAGCAGAGGTCTATACTCTATACAATAATCGTACGAATCAGTGCTATCCGATGCATTTACTTACAAAAATCTGCATAACATGCAATTTATCACTTCAAGTTCTAATGCAAAAAATAATTATTTTACAAAATATTAGTATTCAAATATAATATATATAATTCTAAATTATTTTTTATTTTTAAGAGATAATTATTTTTGAACAGTTTTATATGGCTGTTTATCTACATAACTTATAAAGTTAAATATTATTGCTTTGTTTTATTTTTTAAGAGAAATTTTAAAATCTGCCATAAAAATTAAAAAAATTGGCTTGTTTAAGATTATTTATTATAATTAAAGATACGTGACGATAAAAAATAATTATTTTTGTATTTAAAACACTTAATATAAAAACATTGTCGTTCACAGGTTGAATACGTACCTGAAGTTATTCATAGTGATGGGAGTAGGCTGGATTTGGGAAGCAACAACGTGGGTGTTCATCGAAGGCGATTCCTTGACGTTGGAAATCGTTGATTATTTTTTGACTATAATGAATGATTCGCAAGGCCTTATCATTTTTATCTTATTTGTGTGTACAAAAAAAATAAAGGAATTATTGCTAAAACGATTTGACGGACTAAATTGTGGCCTATTTAGTAAAATTTGAACGTACAACGAGAGCACAGTGTCGAATACCACTATCAACGTCAGAAACTGTAGTTATACAAGAAGTTGTTTCAGTAAACTCGCAGATCCGAATTAATTCTACTCATAGCATTGAAATGTAAAGGAGAATAAATTTTATTACAGAGTTAGCAACTAATCAGCCAAAGATTGATCTTGCATTATTATTAATGTATATTATTGTTCTTTTTGAAACAACAATATGATACATGTGTTTTAGTAAACTGTTTATTTAAATTTATACAATATCGTAATCTGTTATTATTATATTAAATATATGTAAACAAATTGCTATTTTATATATAATAATATTTACAATCTTAGACGGCTTTTTGTCATTTATATAAATTCCTATAATACTATCTTACCGCAATACATTTTACAGTTACGTCAGTACAATTATGCTATAAAATTATCAAGTGCATAACATTCTTTATTTTTAATTTTATAGATACTCTAACAATTTGATGAAAGTCATTATACTTAATAATATTGCTATTCTAATATTATTAAAGTATTTTAAAAACATCATGAGTACAAAATAATTAGAAAAATCGAATTATGTATAAATAAAGGAACTATATGGTCCCCTTATAAAATTTAAAAAAGAATAGATAAAATATACATAAACATATATTGTCTAAGGTGTTCAAAGCTTCAAAGTATGATTTTTAAAAGATTGCCGGTTTTTTTTTAATCACATATGTATGCGTAAATTCCCAGCATGATAAATTGCTTTTTTTAAATGTCGTTAATAGCTTGTCTCAGTCAGTAGTCCTGTTTTGTCGTTTGCCGTAGTATAATTGCTATTGTTAGGCAAAAAGTGAATAGTGAAATTGAACATTAGAGTGTTAACTTTATTATCCTATCTATCATTATATTTAGCTTTAGTCATAATCATTATACAAAAAAGAATGTTGTATTTTAGTTAAATTATAACAATTTATCGGAAAAAAATGTACGATAAACCTTTTCTCACTTACGCTTTTGATAAATATATAATTATATAGCATTATTAACTTGGCAAATCTTATTTACAATACAAACATTATTTATTTCTTCTACTAAATAAAAAAATCAAAGTTTCACTAAAAAAATTACTCATTAGTATTCCGCATCATTAATAGTATATAAATATTTGTTTTTTTTGTTAAATAACATTTAAATTATTTATTATTACTATCTTTTTATCTTTTAGGACAGTTGTCTTTCTTTGCTGGCTACAACGTAACTATACAGTAAACTACAATTTTGTGTATATAAACATAAACGTGTACGTACATAAATAAGCAAAATAATATTGTATAAATTGTAGACTATTTTTTTTTATAACATTATTTATTTAATACAAATTGATAAAAAAATTAGATAATTAAGTACACAATGTATAATTCTTTTCATATGACTGATAATAAAATTTTTGAATAATAATCATAAATATTAAGGTATACGCACTGAAAAAAAAATTTGGTTGAATTAAGTGGAAATTTGGTTGATGTAAACTAACGGTTCGGATTCTAGTTGAACCTACTAAATTTCTAATTAATTTAACAAAAGTTCTTGTTGAATTAATTGGAAATCTGATAGGATCAACTAGAAATCTAAACCGTCAGTTTAATTCCAGTTAATTTAACAAGACTCTTTTTTTCAGTGTGTAAATATTATAAGAAATAATTAGATATGGGGTTTTGTGAAAACTTACATCCCGGAACTTAAAAATAATAAATTATACACTAATTGCAATGATCATAATTCTAGCATAACACATTTGAATGAAAGTGTTATGCTATAATTATAATTATCGCAATTAGTGTATACTTTATCATTTCTAAGTTTCGGGATGTAAGTTCCGTGATAAAAAATGACATTATCTAAACGATTAAATTATCACCAATGTCGACTAGAAGTTATAAGTGCGTCTTGTACAATAACGATGCCGTAATAGTTTCTCGACTTTATAATGGTGTATACATATAATGATGTGACTTCTTATCTTTTGTTATTACATTATAAATGAAAAAAATTATATTGTATCAAAATAAAACCAGTGGGGGTTAAATCAGTTATATAATGTCTTCAAAGGATTGAAAGGGATTAAAGTCTCTCCTTGTCGCTGTGTCACCGAACACATTTTTTACTTTTTAGACAAAATCATTGCAGAACGAAGTCATTCTTGTATCAGTAATTGACAATAATTTATTACGTTAGACATTTGCTTACACGTTACAAAAAAAAATTAAATTAATTTTGTGATTTTGAAGTGTCAGTAGTTTAACGATGTATCTACCAAGCAATATATTTTGTTGTTTTATGCTTCTATTTGTTGTTTTGTCATCTGAGTTTCAAGGAAATTCTACAAAAAATGATAAGCAAAAGAAGAATTCGATGGTGCATATTAATCTTTTTGAAAGCTCTATGAAATATTCAAATGACAAATCGAGTCAACACAATGCAATAAAAAATTCTATCAAAAATATTGAAATGCAATATAAGCTCTATGTTAATTCTACAAAAAATAATAGAAAAAATGATAACAATTCGAAACGATATGAATCTCGCAAATATATCAAGGCAGATTGCGAAAGAAGTAAGCAGATGGAACTTGATGCGAATTCTACAAAGATTAACGACTCAATGTTACAAGAAATTGAGTATCTCTTTAAGGCCAAAAACGAAAGCAATTTCACATCGTGCAAAGACGAAAATTTCCATACAAACGACAATATTGAAGTCATCTTTGTTCCAAATGAAGAGTGTGACAATGTGTCTTGCATTCAGCTCTGCTGTCCTTTTACTGATAAACTTACGATGGAGGGCAATTGCGTTGAAAAAGGAAACGGTAGTTTCTTTTTTCCACCTTTTATCGCATATGCGAAGGCTTCTGAGCATGTAATATTTAACGTGACTTTCCACAATCCATGCGTTTTACAAGAATTTCAACACAGTGTACTTGATCTCAAAATATATGACTTTTACGAGAATGGTACTATAAGAGATCCAAATACTCACAAATTAATTTCATCGACAGACTACTGCTTTGCAATTTTGAATCAAAGTAATTATGATGTGATTATCTGCAATAAGACTAAAAAGAATGAAAAGAATGAAGAAATCAAATTTCATTTATATATATATGGCACGTGTGTGCTAGTGCCTATGTTATTTCTGTTATTGACGTTTGTAATGTATTCAATATTGCCAGAGCTCAAAAAGATCCCTGGTTATATCTTATGTGCACTCGTTGCCTCATTATTTATTTTGAACGCAATGTATATTTTTTTAGCTATCTGTAAAATTAATCAAACTGATCAACAAGTTTTTATATTAATGGATGACACATTTTGCATTATATTAGGTACGACATGCATAAACTATGACAATAATGCTGTAATGTAGTTTTTATATAGGAATTAAGAGTAGACTTGATGTATCCTATATTTATTTCTTTCTCGCGACTTGATAAAGTAATAATTATAAAATCGTTAAAACTACACATAATAAATAATAGACATTTAAAATTTATTTACACTACTTCCAAATATCGTTTGAGGTGTGACACACGTCAACCCTTAATAATTTCTACTGCAAAAAGTTACTAAATTTTTTTGGAACTTATTAAAATAAAACAATATAGTTTTTTTCTAAAAAATTGTAATTTTAAGTTAATAAAAAGTAAGCCCAATATTTGGCTGTCAACTTGAAAGAGCTTAATTGAACCTAATTAAGCCTGAAATTTTGCTCGGTGTATGGTACATCCCTAGGTGTAAATAAAACTTAAATCTTGAATTGTATGCACACACGCACGCATATATACATACACTACGAAACAACTGAGAAAATCTTATAAATCTAACAATAATTATAAACCTAATTAATATTTTAATTAATACATTATTTATATGATCTTTCTAGTCTATATTTGGAATTTCTTTTTTTTGTCGACCTTTTTTTGGCTAAACGTAACATGTTTCGATATGTGGTACTCATTCAGGTAAGCAATATAAATTTTATAAATATTATATAATAAAGTATGCAAATGCACTATAAAATGTGAATGTTGATTTTCATGATTGTAATAACTTTTTTGTTTTTTAAATAACTTGGAACAAAATATTTATATGACAAAATTAATCAGCTAGAAAACTTTATGTGAAAAAAAATTGTTTCTCCCTTTTAAGATAATTTGATTACGTATGTAGAAATCAGCACATATTTATTATTACAAATATTTATATTATGTATATATATATATATATATATATATATATATATAAATATTTATATTATACATATACATATGTATATACACATACATATACATGTATATGTATGTGTGTGTGAAATACGTGTATTAGGGAAAAGTTTTTATGATTATATTATTATAACAATTATTATTATATTTTATAAGACGTTGATTACAATGATAATGAGGTATTTTTACTTCTAAATGCATATGTTACTAACAAAATATAAATTCTATTTCACAGAAAATTCGGTTTACATCAAACAGATGTAAAGCAAGAAAAAAAAAATATATTTATGATATATTCGATCTATGCGTGGGGAATGCCTTTGATCTTTAACATTATCTTTGCTATTTTGGATTATGTTAAAATACCAAATTGGCCAAAAAAATGTCTGCAAAAGTTTTCATTCAATAGTATGTGACATTGGATTCTTTATTGACGTTGCTAATTTTAACGGAACATTTAACTAAAAAGTCTTGTTTAAATTTAATAATTTTAATTAAAATAATAAACACATTTACACGTATTAGTAATGCAAAAATAATGTTTTTTTTATTTCAGAAAATCGAGGAATAAGATTATTTTTTCTTGTACCTGTGGGTGTTACTCTTATCAGTAACGTTTGTTTCTTTATTGCCACAGTTATAATTATGTACCAGTATAAACGTACAGCTAAAAAACCAAGAAAATCACCGAGAAAAAAATATAGAATTAATAATGAAGATAATGAAGATAATAAAAATAATGAAAATAAACAGAGGTCTGTACAATAATCGTACGAATCAATGCTATCCGGTGCATTCACCTAAAAAAACCTGCATAATATGCAATTTATCGCTTCAAATTCTAGTGCAAAAAATAATTATTTTACAAATATTATTATATAGATATAATATATATAAAACTTGATTATTTTTTATTTTTAACAAGATTATTATTTTTAGACAGTTATATATGGTTATTTATCTATATAACTTATAAAGTTAAATATTATTGCTTTGTTTTATTTCTTAAGAGAAATTTTAAAATTATCTGCCATAAAAATTTTCAAAATTGGCTTGCTTAAGATTATTTATTATAGTTAAAGATACGTGACGATGAAAAATAATTATTTTTGTATTTAAAACACTTAATATAAAATCATTGTCGTTCACAGGTTGAATATGTGCCAGAAGTTATTCATAATGATGGGAGTAGTGATGGGAGGCGGGATTTCGGAAGCAACAATGTGGGTGTTCGATGATGATTCTTTGACGTTGGACATCATTGATTATTTTTTGACTACAATGAATACTTCACAAGGTCTTATCATTTTTATCTTATTTGTGTGTACAAAAAATATAAAGGATATATGTTGCTAAAACAATTCGACGGACTATTTGGTAAAATTTGAATGTACAACGAGAGCACAGTGTCGAAAATCACTATCAACATCAGCAACTGTAGTCATGCAAGAAGTTAGTCAATCTAATCGACAATTACACTCGCAGACTCAAATTTGCCAGTTGGGTTGACAATAAAGATCTAATTTATTTATTATTTATACACTGGTGACTAGAAGCTTGAGATTCACATTATTAATTCTACTCATAGCAATGAAATGTAAAGGAGAATAACTTTTATTACAGAGTTAGCAATTAATCAGCCAAAGATTGATCTTGCATTATTATTAATGTAGTTTATTGTTATTTTTGAAACAACAATATAATACATATGTTTAGTAAACTGTTTATTTAAATTTATACAATATCATAATTTGTTATTATTATATTAAATATGTGTAAATAAATTGCTATTTTATATATAATACTAGAACATTACAGGCGCGCGCTGCGCGCGCGCTATTTGACTTTTCACTTTAAAAATAATAATAATTGCAATTTGATTTTCTCTATCTTTCGTTTACATTAATCAAACGTCTTCACTCTCACTCACTCTCACTCACTCACTTACTCACTCACTCACTCACTCACGCACGCACCCCATCCAAGTCGCTAACTCATGTGCACATTGCAAACAAAGTAAAGTTCACATGTGTTTGCAGGTTTCCAATACAATGTATAGTAACGGTAAAATAATTTTGCTATTCTAATATCTTATTAAAATATTTTAAAAACATGAATACAAGATAATTAGAGAAATCCAATTATATATAAATAAAAGAATTATATGGTTCCATCATAAAATTTAAAAAAGAATAAGTAAGATATACATAAACATTGTCTAAGCTGTTCAAACTATCATCTTTAAATTTTTCTGGTTTTTCTTTTTAAATCACTATGTATGCAAAAATTCCCAGCACGATAAATTGCTTTTTTTAAATGTCGTTAATAGCAGTCTCAGTCTCAGTCAGTCTCACATCAGTCAGTTGTCCTGTTTTGTCATTTGCCGGAGTACAATTGCTATCGTTTGACAAAAAGTGAATAGTGAAATTGAACATTAGAGTGTTAGCTTTATTATCCTATCTATCATTATATTCAGCTTTAGTTATAATCATTATACAAATAATAATGATGTATTTGAGTCAGATTATAACAATTTATCGAAAAAAATGTACGATAAACCTTTTCTCACTTACGCTTTTGGTAAATACATAATTATATAGCATTATTAACTTGGCAAATCTTATTTAAAACACAAACATTATTTATTTCTTTTATTAAATAAGATAAAATCAAAGTTTTACTAAAAAAATGACTCACTAGTATTCCGCACCATTAATCGTATATAGATATTTGTTTTTCTCATTAAGTAACATTTAAATTATTTATTATTACTGTCTTCTTATCTTTTAGGACAATTGTCTTTTTTTGCTGGCTACAACATAACTATATGGTAAACTACAATTTTGTGTAACGTGTATGTAACATACATAAATAAGCAAAATAATATAAATAGTAGACTATTTTTCTTATAACATTGTTTATTCAATACAAATCAATTAAGAAAAAATTAGATAATCAAGTACACAATGTATAATTCTTTATATAACTGATAATAAAATTTTTGAATAATAATCATAAATATTAATATATGCGAAATAACATAAGAAATAATTAGCTATGGAATTTCGTGAAAACTTACATTTTGGAACTTAAAAATAATAAATTATACACTAATTGCGATGATCATAATTTTAGCATCACACATTTGAATGAACGTGTTATGCTACAATTACAATCGTGTATACGCAATTAGTGTATATATTATCATTTTTAAGTTCCGGGATGTAAGTTCCATGATAAAAAATGATATTATTTAAACGATTAAATTATCACCAATGTTGTCCGACAAAAAGCTATAAGTGCATTTTGGACAATAACATTGTCGTAATAGTTTCCCGACTTTATAATGGTGTATACATAAAATGATGTTACTTCCTGTCTTCTGTTATTACATTATAAGTGAAAACAATTTTGTGGTATTAAGATGAAACCAGCATGTGGGTGAAATCAGTTGTGTATCTTCAAAGGATTAATGTCTCTTCTTGTCGCTCTATTACCTAGCACATTTTCAGACAAAATTTTAGCAGAACGAAATTACATTCGTACCGATAATTAATAATAACACATTATGTTAGACATTTGCTTAGAAGGTATAAAGAAAAGTTTAATTAACTTTGTGCATTCAAAACTTTCATAGTTTAACCATCTACCATGTATCTACCAAACAAGATATTTTATTGTTTTATGCTTCTATTTGTTGTTTTGACATCTGAGTGTCAAGAAAATTCTACAAAAAAAGATAAGCAGATGAAGAGTTTGGCGATGCGGGATGATCTTCTTGAAAGCTCTATAAAATATCCAAATAACAAGATCAAGTTAACACGATGCAATTCACGTGAAAATTTTATCAAGAATGACGACGAAATGCAATATAAGCCCGATATTAATTCTACACAAAGCAATAGAAAGAATGATGACGATTCGAAACAACCTCACGAATATATCAGGACAAATTGCGAAAAAAGTAAGCAGATGGAATTTGATGTAAATTCTACAGAGATCAACGATGCAATGTTACAAGAAATTGAGTATCTTTTCAAGACCAAAAACGAGAGTGATTCCGCATCGTACGAAGACGAAAATTCCCATACAAACGATAATATTGAAGTCATCTTTGTTCCAAATGAAGAGTGTGACAATGTGTCTTGCATTCAATTCTGCTGTCCTTTTAATGATACGGTGGAGGACAACTGCGTTGAAAAAGGAAATGGTAGTTTCTTTTTTCCACCCTTTTCCTTATATGCGAACGCTTCTGAACATGTAATATTTTACGTGACTTTCCGTAATCCATGCCAAGGATTTCATCTCGAAATATTTGACTTTTACAAGAATGGCACTATAGGAGATCCAAATAATACTAACAAACTCATTTTGTCGACAGACTATTGCTTTGCCTTCTTAAATCAAAGCATTTATAACATTCTTGTCTGCAATGAGACTGAAGAGAATGAAGAGATGGATTTTTTTTTGTATTTATATGGTTTGTGTGCTCTAGTGTCTTTGCCGTTTCTGCTATTGACGTTCATAATATATTCAATATTGCCAGAGCTCCGAAACATCCATGGTTATACATTGCGTGCACACATTGCTTCATTATTTATTATGTATGCGATGGGTGTTTTTCTTTTTATATGTGTTGTTATAGAAATTGATCTACTAATTTTTATATTAATGGATGACACAGTATGTACTTCATTAGGTATGGCATGCATAAACTATAATAAAATGCTGTAATGCATAATAGTTTTTATATGGAAATTAAGAATAGACTTGATATATTCTATATTTATTTTTTTCTAACGACTTAATAAAGTAATAATTATTAAATCTTTAAAAATACACATATTAATTAAGTAATAGATATTTAATCTTTATTTATCCCATCTCTAAATAATTTTATAAATACCCTTGGGGTGTGACACCCCAATGAATTTAAACAAATACCACGCTTCACCTATTAATTATTTGAATTTCCCAAAATTAATAAATGTTTTCTAAACTGATTAAAATAAAGCAATATAGTTTTTTTTTAAGAAATTGTTATTTTAAATTTATGAAAAGTAAGTCTAATATTCGAATTTAAATATAATTGAACCTGAAATTTCGCTAGCGTGTGGTATTCGTAGATGTGAATAAAGATTAAATCTTGAATTGTATACACACACCATACACGCGCGCACACGCGTGTACATACATACATACATACAGTATTAAAAAATTAAGAAAATCTCTTAGGTCTAGCAATAATTATAAAACTGAATAACATTTTAATTTATACATTATTTATTTGATCTTTTTAGTCTATAGTTGGAATTTCTTTTTCTTGTCGACCTTTTTTTGGTTAAACGTAACATGCTTCGACATTTGGTGGACATTCAGGTAAGCAATATAAATTTTATAAATATTATATGCAAATACATTATAAAGTGCAAATATTGATTTTAATAATTGTAATAACTTTCTTGTTTTTTAACCGACTTAAAACAAAACATTCATCCGATAAAGTTGATTAGCTAGAAAGCTTTATAATATATGTATGTAAAAAAAGACATCTTCTTGTTTTTATGATAAAATAATTAATTGCGTATATAAAAATTAGCATATATTTATAAATATAAAATTTTATTGAATAATAATAATAAACATTGAATAATAATTGGTGACAAAATATAAATTATATTTTACAGAGAGCTCTGTTTATATCAGACAAATGTAAACCAAAACAAAATTTTAATATATTCGATCTATGCGTGGGGAATTCCTTTGATCCTTAGCATTATCTTTGCTATTATGGATTATCTGAAAATATCAAATTGGCCGGAAACTTGTTTAGAAAAATTTTGGTTTAGTGGTACGTGATATTAAATTCTCTACTGATGTTAGTTAATTCTAGCGAAACATTTAACTAAAAAATTTTGTTTGCATGTAATAACCTTTAATTAAAGTAATGATTACATTTATGTATTAGTGTGTAATGCAAAGATTTTATTTTTTATTTCAGATAATCGAGTAACAATGTTATATTTTATTGTACCCGTGGGTGTTACTCTAATCAGTAACGCTTGTTTCTTCATCACCACAGCAGTAACAATTATGTACCAGAATATACGTACAACTAAGAAACTAAGAGACTCTGAGAGTAAACGCCATAATGAAAATAAGCAAAGGTCTGTAGAATCGTATGAATTAATGTTATCCGGTATATTTGAATTTGCCTAAAAAACTGCATAATATGCAATTTATTTTTTTTAATTCTAATGGAAAAAATAATTATTTTACAAATATTATTATACAAATATAATATATTTGATTTTTAATTAATTTTTATTTTTAACAAGATAATTATTTTTGAACAATCTTGTATGGTTGTTGATTTTTATAACTTATAAAGTTACACATATATTATTTTGTTTTATTTCTTAAGAGAAATTTTGAAATTATCTATTATAAAAATTATAAAAATTGGCTTGGATTATTCATTGTTGTTAAAAATGTGTAAACGTGATGAAAAAAATATTTGTTTCTATGTGTTTAATACTTCTAATATAAAAATATGGTCGTTCACAGGTTTAATATGTACCTGAAGCTATCTATAGTGATGGGAATTAGCTGGATTTGGGAGGTAATAACGTGGCCGTTCGACGAAGATGACTTGCCGAAGGCCATTACTTATTTTTTCAATATTATAAATTTTTCGCAAGGCCTTATTATTTTTATCACATTTGTGTGTACAAAAAGAATAAAGCGTTTGTTGCTAAAACGATTTGGTGGGCTGAATTGCGGTCCATTTGATAAAACGTACAACAAGAGCACGGTGTCGAATGCCACTGACATATCAACATCAGAAACTGTAATCATGCAAGAAGTCGGACCATCTAATCAACAACTAAACTCGCAGACCCGAATTAATTCTACTCGTAGTATTGAAATATAAAAGAGAATAAATTTTATTACAGAGTTAGCAATTAATCAGCTAAAGATTGATCTTGCATTATTATTAATGTATTTTATTGCTCTTTTTAAAAGTACAACATGATACACATGTTTTAGTAGACTGTTTTGAAAAATTTATACAACATCGATCGTAAATTGTTATTAATATATTAAATATGTGTACACAAATTGCAATTTTATATAGGGAAAGTCTGGACAAGATGGTACGACCGGGCAAGAAGAGACATTACTAATTTCCGACTATAACAATGCGTTTAACTTGATTATTTAATTAAATAAAAAGAAAAATATTTCAATATAACACTGAATTCTTAAAATATTATAGAAGCAGAAGTTATAGTTATCTATTGTTACAGTCGAGTAATAGCGATGTCTATTCTTGTTCGGGCATACCATCTTGTCCGGAGTTTCCTCCATATAATAATAATGATAATCTTAGCTTTTGTAATTTTATATAAATACCTAACACTATCTTACTGCAATACATTTTATAGTTACGTCAGTACAATTACGCTATAAATTATCGAGTGTATAACATTTTTCATTTTCAATTTTATAGATACTCTAACGATTGGATAAAAATCAGTATGTATGTATCTACTTACAGCATGTATTTTCGTGTATATTACGAATTTCTCAGTAAGCAAAAAATATTGATCAACATTTTTTTAATGTTAATTTTAGATTAATTTTCTAAACATTGTAACAATTTAATGTTTTATAAATATTTTAAAATATTACTTAATATTATTGCTGTCTTAATATTATTAAAATATAAAAAAAAATTTATTAATGTGTTTTTTAAATGTTATTAAAGATTATGACATAACGTTTAATAAATATTTTTAAAACATTATTTAATAATATTAATGTCTTAATATTATTGAAATATTTTAAAAACATGAGTACCAAATAATTAGGAAAGTTTAATTATGTATAAGAAGAATCAAATAGTTTCATTATAAAATTTAAAAAAGAGTAGATAAGATATGTACATAAATATATATATTCTAAACTAGTCAAACTACCAGCTTTAAAAGATTGTTGATTTTCTTTTTTAAATCATTATGTATGCGTAAATTCAGCATAATAAATTGCTTTTTTTAAATGTCGTTAATAGCTTGTTTCAGGCAGTAGGCTGTTCTGTCGTTTGACGGAGTGCATTTGTACGCTATTGTTTACCAGAAAGTTAATCGTGAAATTGAACATTAGTGTTAGTTGTACTATTCTATCTATCATCATACTCAGCTTCAGTAATAATAATTACCAATAATAGTATCAGATTATTTAACGAATATTTTAGTCAGATTACTTAACGAAAAAAATGGAAACTTTTTTTCATTTACGCTTCTAAGAAATACATAATTATATAGTATTATTAACTAGCAAATCTCATTTACAACCTTCTACTAAACAAGATAAAGTCAGATTACTCACCAGTATTCTGTATCATTTATCACCGTGTACAAATATTTGTTTTTTTTAATTAAATAACATTTAAATTATTTATGATTACTATCCTGTTATCTTTTTGGACAATTGCTTTTTTTGCTGGCTGCAATGTAACTAGCAAACTACAATTTTGTATAACTATAAACGTATACGTTAATATAAATAAGCAAAATAATATAAATCGTAGATTATTTTTTTTATAAGATCATTTATTCAACACAAACCGGTTAAGAAAAAAATTAGATAATTAATGTACAATTCTTATTATATGATTGATAATAAAATTGATCACATGAAGATGCCATTGTACATTCAATATCTGGACAAACAACTGACTGATAATAAAATTTTCAAATAATAATTATAAATATTAATATATGTAAATAACATCAGAAAAGAGAGAGAGAGAGAGAGAGAGAGAGAGAGAGAGAGAGAGAGAGAATAATTAGCTATAGAGTTTCATAAAAACTTACATCCCGGAACTTAAAAATGAGAAATTATACACTAATTGCGATGATCATAATTCTAGCATAACACGTTTGTATGAAAAATTAAAAAAAATATTAAAATAAGAATCCAATCTTTGTCTGTTTGCAATCAATGTACGACTTGTAGCTCACAAATTTTTTTAAATTATAATTTGATGACATCCGTTTCCATTCCATTAAACTTTAATATTAGCTATATGATTAACGTCGACAACGAAAACGAAAACTGCGGAAAATTCTAATGCTAATGTCGATATTGATATATCTTTTTTTCATCGAGACAGAAAGGCAGTTTATCTCTGATTGACGTGACCTTGGTCTCTAAATTTGTATCAACTAAGTATTAATGTCTCAAACAAGTAGCATTTTAACATTCTTATTTTTAATTTTTAACTTCAAGATGAAACAAAAATGTCTTATACTTGGGATTTTTTATTTATCTCATTTTTATTCTATTCTAATAAAGCATATGTGTTCAAAATGTTACTTTAAAAGTGATCAATAATCTTGAGAATACTGATGTTAAACATGCAGAAATTTTATCGCTCAAGTAAATCAGTTGAGAAGATGAGAACTTACGTTATGTAAACGATTAAATTATCACCGATGTTGTCCGACGAGAACCTATAAGTGCGTTGTGTACGATACGATGCCGTAATAGTTTCCCGACTTTATAATGGTGTGTATAAAATGATATAACCTCTTGTCTTCTGTTATTATACATTATAAGTGAAAAAGACTGTGTTATATCCATATAAAATTAATATTGAGCAGTGAAAGCAATTGTGTATTATATCTTCAAAGAATTTAAAGGAATTGAAAGTTTTTCCTTGTCGCTCTGTCATCCAGCACATTTTCAGAAAATTATTACAGAATCAAGTCATACTCGTACCGGTAATTGACAAAAACGTTAGATATTTGCTTGCAAAGTATGAAGAAAAGTCAAATTAATTTTGTGAATTTAAAGAGTTAATAGTTTAACGATGTATCTACCAAGCAAGATATTTTATTGTTTTATATTTTTATTTCATATTTTGTCATCTGAGTCTCAGGGAAATTCTATAAAAAACGATAAGCAGTTGAAGAGTTCGACAGTGCGGGATGATCCTGAAAACTCTATAAAATATCCAAATGCAGACAAGATCGAGTCAATACGATGCAATTCAAGTGAAAATGCTATCAAGAATGACGAAATGCAATATAAGACCGATATTAATTCAACAAAGAGCAATAGAAAGAATTCAAAACAATATGAGTCTCGCGAATACATCAAGACAGATTGTGTAAAAAGTAATCGGATGGAATTTGATGTAAATTCTACAGAGATCAACGATGCAATGTTACGAGAAATTGAGTATTTTTCCAAGATCGAAAACGAGAGAGATTTCACAACGCATGAAGACAGAAATTCTAATACGGACTATAATATTAAAACCATCATTGTTCCAAATGAAGCGTGTCACAATGTGACTTGCATTCAGTTCTGCTGTCCTTTTGATAATAAACTGTTGGTAAAGGGCAACTGCGTTGAAAAAGGAAACGGTAGTTTCTTTCTTCCAGACATTTATAAATATAAGAACGATTCTGAGAATAAAATAAACCAATTACTTTATCTGACTGTCCGCGATCCATGCCTTTTACAAGGATTTGGACGCCGTCTACTTGATTCCGAAACATACAAGTTTCTCATCGACGGCTCTTTATATTACCAAAATGCTGACACACTCATTTTACCGACGTCCTACTGCTTTGCCATCTTGGGTCGAGACATTTATGATGTGATTGTCTGCAATAATAAGAATAAACTTCCGATATACGTAATCGCGTGTCTCCTAGTGTCTTTGCTATTTCTGCTATTGACATTCATAATATATTCCATATTGTCGGAGCTCCGAAACATGCATGGTTATACATTACGTGCACACGTTGCCTCATTATTTATTACGTATGCAATTATGTATTTTGGTCACCAAAATATTGGATTAGCTCTTGACGAAACATTTTGCATTTTATTGGGTACAGCATGCATAAATATAATAATGTTGTAATATAATTTTTATATTTGAAGTAGATTTAATGTATTCTATAATTATTTTTCTAACGACTTGCTAAAGTAGAAATTATTAAATTTTAAAAATACAAATAATAAATAATAGATATTTAAATCTTAAATTGTACACATACACAACGAAAAGATTTAAAAAATCTCATGCATCTAGCAATAATTATAAATCTGATTAATGTTTTAATTACAATACTTATACACATATTTTAATTACATACTTTTATACATTATCTTTTTGATCCTTTCAGCTTATATTTTTAATTTCTTTTTTTTGTCGAGCTTTTTTTGGCTAAGTGTAATATGCTTCGACATTTGGTCAACATTCAGGTAAGCAATATTATATATGAATACACCACAAAGTAAATACACTACAAGTATAAATTTTGATTTAATGATTGTAATTTTATTGTTTTTTAAACGACTTGGAACAAAATATTTACACGATAAATTTGATTAGATAGAAAATGTATGTGAAAAAAATCTCTTCTCGCTTTTAAGAGAGAATAATTTGATTGCATGTGTAGAAACCAGCACATATTTATTAATATAAATATTTATTTCAAATATATATACAGATACATACACATATATATGTATGTATATATAAAATATAAAAATATTTTATGCGTAAAAATTTTTATGATTTACTATTATTATTATTATTATATTTTATAAAGCGTTAGTTACACTGATAATAAGGTATTTTTTTGTTTCTAAACGCAAATGTTAAATAATAATTGATGACAAAATATTAATCGTATTTCACAGAGAACTCCGTTCATGTCGAGCAAATGTAAAGGAAGAGAAAAAAAAGTTTATGATATATTCGATCTATGCGTGGGGAATTCCTGTGATCCTTAGCATTATCTATGCTATTATAGATTATGTTAAAATACCAAATTGGATCCGGCCGGAAATGTGTGAGAAAAAATTTTGGTTTAGTAGTACGTGACATTGGATTTTCTACTGATGTTTACTAATTTTAGCGGAACGTTTAACTGAAAAGTCTTGTTTGAATTTATTAACTTTTAATTAAAATAATAAACACATTTACATGTATTAGTGTGCAATGCAAAAATATCGTTTTTTTTTTATTTCAGACGATCGAGCAAAAACAATATATTTTTATGTACCTATAGGTGCTACTGTTATCAGTAACATTTGTTTTTTCATCGCCACAACAGTAACAATTACGCACCAGAATAAACGTACAGCTAAGAAACTAAGAGACTCAGAAAGTAAGCGCAATAATGAAAATAAGCAGAGGTTTGTATGTACAATCATATAAAGCAATGCTATCTGGTGTATTTGCATTTGTATAAAAACTTGCAGTTATGCAATTTACCTTCATTACGCTTCAAGTTCTAATGCAAAAAATAATTATTTTACAAATATTATTATACAGATATAATATATATAATTTTTAATTAATTTTTATTTTCAATAAAATAATTATTTTTGGACAATTTCATATGACTGTTGATCTTTATAACTTATAAAATGCTTTGTTTTATTTTTTAAGAGAAATTTATAAATTATCTGTCAAAAAAATTCTTAAGATTGTTAATTCTTGCTTAAGATTATTTATTATTGTTAAAAATATATAAAAGTGATGACAAATATATGTTTTTATGTGTTTAATATTTCTAATACAAAAATATGATCATTCACAGGTTTAATATGTACCTGAAACTGTTCATAGTGATGGGATTATGGACATCTTTAACCTTTGCTATGGATACAATAGAGCGGTTGGTCGATGCCAATTTTTTGCCAATAGCAGTTTGGTATTTCTTTGATATAATATATGGTTTGCAAGGTCTTATTATTTTTATCGCATTTGTGTGTACAAAAAAAATAAAGCAACTGTTGGGAAAACAATACGGCGGGCAGAATTGCGGTTTATTTGATAAAATTCGAACGTACAACAAGACCACGGTACCAAATACTACTTCCACATCAACGCCAGGGACTGTAGTCATGCAAGATGTCGGTCCATCTAATCAACAGCTAAATTTGCAGACGGAATGTAATTCTACTCGTAGCACTAAAATGTAAAAGAGAAGAATTTTATTAGCAGAATTAATAATTAATCAGCCAAAGATTGATCTTGCATTATTATTAATGTATCTTATTGCTTCTTTTGAACAACAATATAATACATACGTTTTAGTAGACTGTTTTTTTAATTTATACAATATCATAATCTGTTATTATTATATTAAATATGTGTACACAAATCGTTATTTTATATATAATAATAGTTACCATTTTAGACGGTTTTTTTTGTAATTTTATATAAATACCTACTACCTATATAATACTACCTTATATGTATACCTAAATATAATACTACCTTACCTTACACAACATTCTTTATTTTCAATTTTATAGATAATTTAACAATTTAATAAGAATTATTATACTTAATAATATTGCTATCCTAATGGTATTAAAATATTTTAAAAACGAGAGTACAAAATAATTAGGAAAATCCAATTATGTATAAATAACGGAATCATAAAGGTCCATTATAAAATTTTTAAAAAAGTAGATAAAATGTACATACATAAACATATATTGTCTAAACTGGTCAAATTACCTGGTACAACTTTAAAATGTTGTCGGTTTTTTTTAAATTATTAAGAATGGGTAAATTTCCATTATGATAAATTGCTTATCTTTAAGTCGTTTAGCTTGTCTCAGTCAGTAGCATAGGGTTGGAAAGTAACGAGTTACTTATTGTAACAAAGTTGCAATTACAGTTCCTTTTTTTTGGAAACTAATAGCTAAACTTTGTTAGTTTTCTCCATCTGTAACTGTAACTTAACATTTTTTGATAACTAATAACTATTTTGATAGTTACTTTAATAATTACTTTTTTTGGAACATGCGCTAAAATTTTTAATCAACGATTGGCAAAAGTCGAGTCTACACAAAAGAAATTATATCGATTCTTAAAATCGAGTAATTGCAATATTAATATGCTAAATAACTACACTACAATTAAAAAACTTCTTATTAAATATAACACAGGTATTCCAAGTTCTGCATCTGTAGAACATACGTTTAGCATCGGTGGATTTACAATGACGCCAAAAAGAGAGCATCTTAATTATGATATATTTGAATATCAAATTCTATAAAATTAATAAAAATTTTTATTAAAATTTTGTAATGAAGAGAATATATGAATCAATATATGACAGCTGATGTAGCGTTATATTTTATTAAATTCTGATAAGAGTAACATATGATTTAGTCTTTTATTTTCATAAAGTTCTTATTTAATGTACTCGTTAAAGCATATAATTATGCACATAATATATAACAGTTAGTAAAATGTAAGATTCTTATTTTTTATATATTTAAAACAATGTGCAATTATTTAAGAAAAAAGTAATTGAAAACTAATGAGTCATTATTTTTTTAGTAACTGTAACAGTAACGAATTATTTTTCAAAATCGGTACATTGTAACTATAACTATTTACTTTTACAAAGTACTAACCCTGTTAGCATAGTATGAAAAAAAATTTTTCTATAGGACTGCAGCACAAACTTTTTCATAACGCATAATGTATAACGCATATGTGAATTAATCAATCAAAGGTCTTTATTTCTATCCTGGGAAAAAAATAGACGACTCTGATTAATTTATTCTCTTATGCGTAATGCATTATGCGTTATGTAAAAGTCTGTGCTGCGGCCCATACTGTGCTAGTAGTCTTGTTTTGTCGTTTGTCGGAGTACAATCGTGCTATATTGTTTGCCGAAAAGTGAATCGCGAAATTGAACATTAGAGCGTTAACTTTACTATCCCATCTGTTATCATATTCAGTGCGCTTCAGTCATAATCATTACAAATAATAGTGTCGTATTTGAGTCGAGTTTTAACAATTTATCAAAAAGAAGGATACAATAAACTTTTTCGCATTTATGCTTCTGATAAAAGCATAATTATATAGTGTTATTAATTTGGCAAATCTTAATTGTTTACAATCTTTTACTAAACAAAATAAAGTCAAAGTTTTATTAAAAAGATTACTCACTAGTATTCCGCGCCATTTATCGTACACAGATATTTGTTTTTCTTATTAAATATTATTTAAATTAATTATTATTACTTTCTTTTAGAACAACTGTCTTTTTTTATTGCTACAACGTAACTAATAAACTACGATTTTGTGCAACTATAAACATAGTGTACATAAATGAGCAAAATAATATAAATTGTAGTCTGTTGTTCTTATAAGATCGTTTATTCATCAGAAATCGGTTAAGAAAAAATTAGATAATCAAGTACACAATGTACAATTCTAATTATATAATTAATAATAAAATTTTCGAATAATAATTATAAATATTGATAAATATATTATATACTAAAATTATAATTATCGCAATTGTGATAATCATAATTTTAGTATAGCCTGTTTGCATAAAAAGTAAAAAATAGATAAAATTAAAGATAGGAAAATCCAATTTCAATTCCGTTTGTTTGCAATTAATATACGACTTGTAGCTCAGAAATCTTTTTCAAGAAGAAAAAAGTAATTGATTGAAAATGTGTATAAGTTACGGGCTACCAACGATAGATATACTCAATACAATAATAGATACTATTGCATTGTCCATATTTTACATGCATTAACAACAAATATTATTGTATTGAGTATATCTGTAGTTAGCAGTCCGCAACTACACATTTTATTCGATCAATTATTTTTTTTTGTGTATAATTATGATTTGATAACATCTGTTTACATTCCATTAAACTTTAATTTTAGCTATAAATATTACTTCAAAAATGAGAACTGAGGAAAATCTTAATGCTAATGTCGCTATTGCTATATATCTTTTTCCTCGAGATGGAAAAACATGCAATTTATTTTTGATTGACATTACCTTGGTCTATAAATTTGTATTAACTAAGTATTACTGTTTTAAACAAATAGCATTTTAACTTTTTAATTTTTAATTCTTAACTTCAAGATCAAACAAAAATGTTAAATTCTTGAGATTTTATATTTATTTCATCTTTATTATATCCTAATAGAGCATATATGTGTGTAAAAAATGTTGCTTTAAAGATGATTAATAATCTTGAGAATAATAATGTTAAACATACAGAGATTTTATTGCTTCAACTAAAAATCATAGTTGAGAAGATGAAAAAGTACATTATGTAAACGATTGAATTACCACCAATATTGTCCGAGAAGCTATAAGTGCGTTTTGTACGACAACGATACCGTAATAGTTGTTCGATTTTATAATGGTGTATATAAACTGATGTGACTTCTTATCTTTTGTTTTTACATTATAAATGAAAAAGATTGTATTGTACCAAAATAAAACCAGTATGGAGGTGAAATCAGTTATATATCTTTAAAAGATTGAAAGGGATTAAAGTCTCTTCTTGTCGCTGTGTCACCCAACACATTTTTTATTTTTCAGACAAAATCGTTGCAGAACGAAGTCATTCTTGTATCGGTAGTTGACAGTAACATATTACGTTAGACATTTGTTTACACGGTATGAAGAAAAATCAAATTAATTTTGTGATTTCGAAGTGTCAGTAGTTTAACGATGTATCTATCAAGCAAGATATTTTGTTGTTTTATGCTTCTATTTGGTGTTTTGTCATCGGAGTCTCAAGGAAATTCTACGGAAAGCGATGACCAGAAGAGAAATTTGATGGTGCAGATTAATCTTCTTGAAAGCTCTATGATATATTCAAATGACAAATCAAGTCAACACGATGCAATTAAAAATTCTATCAAAAATATCGAAATGCAATATAAGCTCTATGTTAATTCTACAAAAAACAATATAAAAAATGATAACGATTGGAAACGATACGAATCTCGCGAATATATCAAAGCAGATTGCGAAAGAAGTAAGCAGATGGAACTTGATGCGAATTTTTCTGAGATCAACGACTCGATGTTACAAGAAATTGAGTATCTTTTCAAGACCAAAAACGAAAGCAATTCCACATCGTGCGAAGACGAAAATTTCCATACAAACAATAATATTGAAGTCATCTTCGTTTCAAATGAAGAGTGTGACAATGTGTCTTGCATTCAGCTCTGCTGTCCTTTTACTGATAAACTTACGATAAATGGCTGCGTTGAAAAAGGAAATGGTAGTTTCTTTTTTCCACCTTTTATCGCATATGCGAATTCTTCTGAGCATGTAATATTTAACGTGACTTTCCACGATCCATGTGTTTTACAAGGATTTCAACACAGTCTATTTAATTCCAAAATATATGACTTTTACGAGGATGGCACAATAGGAGATCCAACTACTAATAAATCGATTTCATCGACAGACTATTGCTTTGCCATCGTGCATCAAAACAATTATGATGTGATTGTCTGCAATGAGATTAAAAAAAAGAAAAAAAAGAAAACATTTTATTTATATCTATATGGCACGGCTACTCTAATATCTCTGCCGTTTCTGTTATTGACGTTCGTAATATATTCAATATTGCCAGATCTCCGAAATATACATGGTTATATATTGCGTGCACACGTTGCCTCATTATTTGTTTTTAATGCAATATATATCTTTTTGGCTACACGTAAAATTATAAAAATTGATCAACATGTTCAAATATTGAAGGATGACACATTTTGCAATTCATTAGGTACGGCATGCATAAACTATAACAATATAATGCTGTAATGTAGAATTTATATAGGGATTCAGAATAGACTTGATTTATTTTATATTTATTTCTTTCTGATGACTTGATAAAGTAGTAATTATAAATTCTTTAAAACTATACATATAATAAATAATAGATATTTAAATTTTATTTAACTCTATCTTCAAATAATTTCATAAATACCGTTGGAGGTGTGACACACGCCAACAACCTTAAACGAATACCACGCTAGTTTTATCTTTAATAATTTCAATTCCAAAAAATTACTGATTGTTTTCTGAACTTATTAAAATAAAACAACATAGTCTTTTTTAAGAATTGTTGTAATTTTAAATTAATAAAAAGTAAGCCCAATTTTCGGCTATCAATTTGAAGAAGCTTAATTGAGCCTAATTGAGCTTGAAGTTTCGCTAGGCGTACACCCCTAAGTGTAAATAAAGATTAAATTTTAAATTGTTCATATGCACGCACGCATACATACATATACTAGAGAAAAATTAAAAAATTTCTTAGATCTAGCAATAATTATAAACCTGATTAATATTTTAATTAATACATTATCTATTTGATCTTTTTAGTCTATTTTTGGAATTTCTTTCTCTTGTCGAACTTTTTTTGGCTTAACGTAACGTGCTTCGACATTTGGTGGTCATTCAGGTAAGCGATAAATATTTTACAAATATTATATGTAAATACACTATAAAATGCGAATGTTGATTGTAAGAACTTTCTCGCTTTTTTTTAAATGACTTAAACTGAAAAATGTATATGATAAAATTGATCAGCTAGAAAACTTTATGTGAAAAGAAATTTTTTTTTGCTTTTAAAATAAGATTATTAGATTGGGTGTGTAAGCATCAGCACATATTTATTATTATAAATACTTATGTTATATATATATGTATATACACATACATATACATGTATATGTACGTGTGTATGAAATACGTGTATTATGGGTAAAAGTTTTTATGATTATATTATTATTATTATTATACTTTATAAGACATTGATTACAATGATAATAAGGTACTTTTATTTCTAAATGCATATGTTAGTAATAAAATATAAATTGTATTTCACAGAGAACTCCGTTTACACCGAACAAATGTAAAACAAGAGAAAAAAAAATTTATGATATATTCGATCTATGCGTGGGGAATGCCTTTGATCTTTAACATTATCTTTGCTATTTTGGATTATGTTAAAATACCAAATTGGCCAAAAAGATGTCTGCAAAAGTTTTCGTTTAGTGGTATGTGACATTGGATTCTCTACTGATGTTAGCTAAATTTTAATGGAACGTTTAACTGAAGTCTTATTTGAATTTAGTAACTTTTAATTAAAATAATAAACACATTTACATGTATTAGTGTGTAATGCAAAAATGTTTTTTTTTTATTAAAGGCGGAAATCGGGTAAGAAGATTATTTTTTCTGATACCCGTGGGTATTACACTTATCAGTAACATTTGTTTCTTCATTGCCACAACAGTTATAATTATGTACCAGAATAAACGTACAGCTAAGGAACTAAGAGACTTAGAGAGTACACGCCATAATAAAAATAAGCAGAGGTTTGTACAATTGTATGAATCAATGTTATCCGGTGCATTCACCTAAAAAAACCTGCATGACATACAATTTATCGCTTCAAGTTCCAATGCAAAAAATAATTATTTTACAAATATTATTATACAGATATAACATATATAATTTTTAATTATTTTTTATTTTTAACAAGATAATTATTTTTAGACAGTTTTATATGACTGTTTATCTATATAACTTATAAAGTTAAATATTATTGTTTTATTTCTTAAGAAAAATTTTGAAATTATCTACCATAATTCTTAAGATTGGCTTGCTTAAGATTATTCATTATAGTTAAAGACACGTAAAAGTAATGAAAAATATTTGTTTTTGTGTTTAATATACCTAATACAAAAATATTGTCATTTACAGGTTTAATATGTATCTGAAGTTGTTCATAGTGATGGGAATAAGCTGGTTTTGGGAGGCAATATGGTGGTTGTTCTACGACGATTACGTGGCGTTGGACATTATTGATTATTTTTTAAATACATTGACTACTTTGCAAGGCCTTATCATTTTTCTCTTATTCGTGTGTACAAAAAAAATTAAGCAAATGTTGCTAAAACGATTTGGTGGAATAAATTGCGGTCCATTTGGTAAATTTGAACGTATAAGAAGAGCATGATGTTGAATGTCACTTCCACGTCAACATCAGGAACTGTATATAGTGCAAGAAGTCGATCCATCTAATCAACAGCTAAATTCGCATACCCGAATTAATTCTACTCATCATTGAAATGTAGAGGAGAAAAAATTTTGTTACAGAATTAACAATTAATCAGTCAAAGGTTGATCTTGCATTATATTACATTAATGTTTACTCTTTTTGAAACAACAACGTGATACATATGTTTTAGTAGCACGTTTTGTAAAATTTATACACTATCAAAAATTGTCATTATATATTAAATATGTGTACGCAAATTGCAATTTTATATATAATAATAAATATCTTAGACGGCTTTTTGGCTTAGGGTCAATTTCTAACCACTAACCACTGTTAGACCAACCGACGGTTCAAAGTTATCAGGTGCGGTTAATGCAGCTAAAGATTAGACGGGAAAGGAGACGCGTGCAGGATTCGAAAACTCCCGCGCTGTGGTGCGCGCGCAGTTCAATGCCTATTGGCCGTCGGAGTCGCGTCCCGGGGGCGCGACTGCGCGCGTCGGCGCAGCGTGGTGGCTCCTTTCACGCATACGAGGCGACGTTCCTGCTCGCGGCGGATAGCTTGTTCTTTCCGAGGGAGTCCGCCATAGTTGGTGCACGTATTATTTGGACCAGGCCGTCGGCAATCGGACAACATCCAAGATGGTACGTAGCCGCATGGCGACGCCGCCGCGTCGGCCGTCGACCGCGGGCCGTTGCGCACCCGCGGCCGCCAATATTTTTCGCGGAATATGACCTCGCGGCCGAGCACACCGAAGAGGAGCTTGCCTCGCGACGGCGGGGCCCTCCCCCCGCGTGTACCGCGTTTGCTCGCTCACTCGCTCGCTCTTTCGGCACCTCGCGCTGCAGCGGCGCACGCGATTACTCCGGATTGCGCAATTTCGTCCGCGCGAGATCTGTTCGGGGTTCCGGATCGCGTGGGGGCCCCGGGATTCGGATCGTCGGCCGGGTAACGTCGCCGAACCTGTGGGATCCCACCGGTTCGCGACATCCTCGCGCAGCCTGTTCTCCGCGGGCGGAAATATGGGTCTCGCAACGTGTCATGGTGCCGCTTCGCGTGGCCACCGACACGCAACGTGCTCGGTTAGGAGGGAGGAAGGGGGGGGGATCATCGGGGGCAACGCTTCTCTGCCGAAGAATCCCCTCGTCGGTTCCCGATTGCAACGCTCCCGGAATCGGAAATCTGCGCGCAGGAAAATTCGTCGGCTGTTAGGCATCCTGGGAAAATCGTCGCGAGACGTCACGAGCGGACGAAATATGTTTTATCGTTGCGCTCGCAATGTGCTTTTTAACACGCGGGAGCAACGAGTGTTCTCGAGGGCAACCTTGCTTCCTCGGAACTCCGGCGATGACGATTTAAAAAACGCGGAACAAAGAGCAAATGGAGAAAACGTGATGAGATACCTTTGTGTAGTCGAGTAATGTACGTGATGATGAGTATTGAAAGATGAGATTGTATAAGTACAGTTGTGATTAGAACAGTGAATGGGTGGGAAACTGATAATTTTTTTCTTAGTATTAATTCGAGTCGAGATATTGGGTGTTGAATATTTTGCCATATGTGTGAGGAATGTTTCAATATGGGATTCGATATGTCTCACTGTCCAAGTCCATTGTAGTGGCATTTTGATGAATATCAAAACGCAATTCAATATCTTACATATGTGTCAGCAAACAAATTACAGATATATTTTAAAAAATTTAATTTGCACAAGATCCATTTCGCCTTATGTTGCAATATGTTGCAATAGTCTTGCGAGAAATTACGTAAACAGTGAACTGAACTATATTATAGGCTAACTATTAATTGTATCTTACATTTCTATATTTGTGCGCATAAATTTAAAGCGCGGATCTATATTAATCAATTTCCATTGAATGACGACAGTCGATATGACTTGCAGTTTCGTAAAACTGAAAGATACATTTTAATGGGAAATTGCAGGTGAACTTTACGGTAGACGAGATCCGTGCCATGATGGACAAGAAGAAGAACATCAGGAACATGTCCGTCATCGCGCACGTCGATCACGGAAAGTCAACTCTGACCGACTCCCTTGTTTCCAAGGCTGGCATCATCGCTGGCGCCAAGGCTGGCGAAACCCGATTCACGGACACGCGTAAGGACGAGCAGGAGCGTTGTATTACCATTAAGTCCACGTAAGTCGTACTTGATCTCGCTGTTCTGTTTGCTTATATCTTACTGTCGTTAATATCGCTTACTGTTCTTCTTCCAGCGCTATTTCCATGTTCTTCGAGCTCGATGAGAAAGATTTAGTCTTTATCAAAAACCCCGATCAACGTGACAAAGATGAGAAAGGCTTTTTAATTAATCTGATTGATTCACCTGGGCACGTAGATTTTTCGAGCGAGGTCACAGCTGCCCTCCGTGTCACTGATGGAGCTCTCGTTGTCGTTGACTGTGTTTCTGGTATGTATTTTATGCTTTTCTTTTGCTTTTTTGTTTTATAATATTTTTATGGTCAGTCATCTTCCAGCACACAAGGGTTACTCTGTAGTATGCCGTTTGGTTTACACTGATCGGTATACGTTGACAGTGTTGACAGTGCAATGGAAGAAGAATAAAAAAGCGATTGTATCTAAACGCTGTTAGTGGACCTCTATCCTTATGCCCGTTATTAACACGCTACGATACAAATGCTACATTGCCTTTCTTTTCATTTGACGTTACGTTGTTTCAAAGTGTGTTTATTGTTTTGTTAATATAATTTTTATCAAGTAATATCAACGATTTTCTGAAATAAAAAAAGTTATTTTAAATATTTATTTCTCTTCAGGTGTGTGCGTACAAACTGAAACTGTACTGCGCCAGGCAATTGCCGAGCGTATTAAGCCTGTTTTATTTATGAACAAAATGGACCGTGCACTGTTGGAACTTCAGCTCGATAGTGAAGATCTCTATCAAACTTTCCAGCGTATCGTTGAAAACGTTAACGTTATTATTGCAACGTACTCTGACGACGACGGTCCCATGGGTGAAGTTAGAGTAAGTGATGAATAAAATAATCTTTTAGAGAGTTAAAAAAAACATTCGTTTTAAACACTATTTCTAAATGTACATTTGTAAAATAGGTAGATCCTAGCAAAGGCTCTGTAGGGTTTGGTTCTGGTCTTCATGGTTGGGCCTTTACCCTGAAACAATTCTCCGAGATGTATGCCGAGAAATTTAAGATTGACGTGGTGAAACTTATGAACAGACTGTGGGGCGAATCCTTCTTCAATCCCAAGACCAAGAAGTGGAGCAAACAGAAGGAAGCCGATAATAAACGATCCTTCTGTATGTACGTCTTAGATCCAATTTATAAGGTGAGCAATCTTAAACGCATAAAACAATATATATTTCTATGTTAGAAAAGTATTAATTAAAATAAAAAAATTGTTTATAGGTATTCGATAGTATTATGAATTACAAGAAGGAGGAAGCAGATAATCTTCTGAAGAAGCTAGGTATCGTACTGAAGCCTGAAGATAAGGACAAGGATGGAAAAGCACTGTTGAAGGTAGAATTTTTTAAATTGAAGTACAACTCGATATAAATATACATGATGATTATTTCAAAGCTTTTTTCTGACACCTCTTCTGACTTATAATGAGGGAATGCTTAAAATCTGAGAGACATTCGATGACTTCGTGCCGATTTGTTCTCTTTGGAGTAGCTTCATTGTACACGATTTTTCTAGGTTGTTATGAGAACGTGGTTGCCCGCTGGAGAGGCTCTTCTTCAGATGATTGCCATTCACCTGCCGTCTCCCGTAACTGCTCAAAAATACCGCATGGAGATGCTGTACGAAGGACCGCTCGATGACGAAGCTGCCATTGGAATTAAGGTATGCGATATGTATCCAAGTCTCTAGGATACTTGACACACACATGATGAAATACATTTCACAGACCTGTTCTGATATGTAATGAAGGAGGATAGAAATGCTGACTTTTAAGAGGAATCATAATAGATATTATTGAGAAAGTACTTTAATTAACTGAATCATCTTTTGTAGAACTGCGATCCGAATGGACCACTAATGATGTACGTTTCGAAAATGGTACCGACATCGGACAAGGGACGTTTCTACGCTTTCGGCCGAGTGTTTTCGGGCAAAGTGTCTACCGGCATGAAGGCCCGCATCATGGGACCCAATTTCCAACCGGGCAAGAAGGAAGATCTGTACGAGAAAGCTATCCAACGTACTATCCTGATGATGGGTCGTTACGTTGAAGCCATCGAAGATGTGCCTTCTGGTGGGTATCATGACATCTCGCGGTGCTTATTTTATTTTAAACTGTGCACATGATGATTGTTCTTCACAGACCTGTTCTGAATTATTTGTGATAGAGACATAGAACGGCCAGCTGAAATTTAATTTAACGCAATTGAAATGATTTAGTTATGCATCCACATGTTATAATTAGTGATGCGTTTGCAGGTAATATTTGCGGCCTTGTCGGTGTCGATCAGTTTTTGGTTAAGACCGGTACCATCACGACATTCAAGGATGCGCACAATATGAAAGTCATGAAATTCTCTGTATCGCCTGTTGTGCGTGTCGCGGTTGAGCCGAAGAATCCCGCTGATTTGCCGAAATTAGTCGAAGGTGCGTAAATTTTCTGGTTTAGTTCATATTTAATTATTAGTCTTTTGCAAAACAAAAATTCAAATTTTTTAATATAGATTATTTTATATAATGTATTTATCTACTTAAAATTTTCCTCGTGTAAACTCGAGATATGATTATATGATGAGACTAACATGAGCATTGGGTTATGAAGACCTATGATTAAATTTTTCCATCTGACGATGTAACCATAAATCTCGTTAAATATTAATTTTTTTTTTGCGTTATAAATCAATTATGTTTAATTCGACAGGTCTTAAACGTTTGGCAAAATCCGATCCTATGGTACAGTGTATCATTGAGGAATCTGGTGAGCATATTATCGCCGGCGCCGGAGAATTGCATCTTGAGATTTGTCTAAAGGATCTCGAGGAAGATCACGCATGCATTCCGATCAAGAAATCCGATCCTGTTGTGTCTTACAGAGAAACGATCTCCGAACAGTCGAATCAAATGTGTTTATCGAAATCCCCGAACAAGCACAACCGTCTGTTCATGATGGCTTGTCCGATGCCAGATGGTCTGGCTGAAGATATTGACAGTGTAAGTTTTATTTCTTTTTCTTCAGAAATTTCAACATGGTATCTTTAATAAAATTGAATGAAGTGTGGTATTTAAGTGAGAAAGAGTTCGTGTAGTTGATTTATTATCATTTTACGATAATAAATTTTATTCTTTTGCAGGGTGATGTTAATCCACGAGATGACTTCAAAGTGCGCGCTCGTTACTTGAACGAGAAATACGATTACGACGTTACGGAGGCAAGAAAAATCTGGTGCTTCGGACCTGACGGCAGCGGACCTAACATATTGGTTGACTGCACCAAGGGTGTACAGTATCTCAATGAAATTAAGGATTCTGTCGTAGCTGGATTCCAGTGGGCTACGAAAGAGGTAAAAGATTTTTGTCTTGAATCAAGCACATGGGTTATTTATGTTTAACGAAAATTCACTTATTTCTGAATGTTATAGGGCGTTCTTTCAGAGGAGAATTTGAGAGGTGTACGTTTCAATATACACGATGTGACACTACATGCCGACGCGATCCACAGAGGTGGTGGTCAAATTATCCCTACCACAAGACGTTGCCTTTATGCCTGTCTTCTCACTGCCTCACCCCGTATTATGGAACCCGTTTACTTATGCGAAATTCAGGTAAATTATTGAAATTTTTATTTTTTGATGAAATTATACACATTTGTCATATTTTACACACATATTGTAGTAAAAAAACTGACAGGACAAATATTAAAATTACTTTTTTTTGCAGTGCCCAGAGGTAGCGGTCGGTGGTATCTACGGCGTGCTGAATCGTAGGAGAGGTCACGTGTTCGAAGAACAACAGGTGGCGGGTACTCCTATGTTCGTAGTTAAAGCGTACCTTCCTGTAAACGAATCTTTCGGCTTCACTGCCGATTTGCGCTCTAATACTGGTGGTCAGGCTTTCCCACAGTGTGTATTCGATCACTGGCAGATCCTGCCGGGTGATCCAATGGAACTCACCTCTCGACCTTACCAAGTTGTCCAAGTACGTATATAAGCAGTTTTTTTTACATATTTTCTTTTTTTCCTATTTAAATAGATATTTGTTCTTGGGACAAAGTACAAGTTTCACTGAACAGGCAATCGCCTTATCGCCAAGTAATTCTCCAATATCTCACCACGTGCATAACTGATGGCGACGTTGACTCATTGCGTCGCTATTTTTAATCTCGTGGAAAAGAAAGCGTTTTTTAGTTTTGGTGTTCCAGTAGTCTATCCTGGTTTGCCTGAATAGGGAAACGTACAGTTTTTTTGTTATACAAACAAAACGTTATGGAAATGATTAATTAAAATTATCACGATAATAAACAAATCGACATAAATTTTTTTTCAGGAAACACGCAAGAGGAAGGGATTGAAAGAGGGTCTCCCAGACTTGAACGCATACCTTGACAAATTGTAACCTCAAGTACGCGCACCATATTTAAATACCTATTTAAATATTGTAATTCGATTAATTGCTGGAACTGTTGTATACAATTACAACATCGGTTTACTATGAATTTTGTTTTGCGCAATCATCCGTGAGAGACACGCAATTATAAATACGAACAAGAGTAATAAAATGTAATTATACCGAAAGAAACAAAAAAATATGCGGAATATATCTGCATGTAAAAGTGGGAGGCGGTACGTTTTGTACATTTATTTAATTAAGAACGGTAACAAGATCGACCGGTTACTTTATATTTTTTAGCATATTGGGAATAGATTGTTATTATGGCGCTTTTCCGCGCCGATCTTTGTTTAAAAGATAATGAAAGATAGAATGATTCTGTAATCATTTACAATATATTCCTTTTTTACTGGAATTTAGTATCTTATGTTGTATTGTGAATTTTTTAATCAATTCGGATGCGAATGGTTCCCGAAAGCTGCTAAATACTAAAGAGGAAGAGAATCACAACAATGTACCCATAATACGAAAATATCAAGAAATTAAAGCTGAAATTACGAAACAACAGCGAACACTTTTATTCCCTTTGCCTAATAAGGCACTGAATGTTACAATCATTACAAAGTGCGTGTGCACCAATTTATTGTTCCAGAGACCAGCTATAATTTTATCTCTTATACTTTTCTACTCACATTTTTTTATTCACACATCTACAATCGTTCTCGTAATAAAATAGATGTATATATAGGATAATGATCGGAATCAAGATATGAATCGATCGCTCATATATAACGAGGATTCTTATATAATAATGAAGGGATCTTAAGACAATGCACCGCAACCTAAAAAGGGTTATTGTGTTACGTCTATGCTGATGAATTAAAAGTACATCTATGTATTAAATATTAAAACATTACATTTTCGCGATTCGTGCGAGATAAAAAGAAAATATATTATTTTCTTGCTTTGCCGTTTTGTGGAGTCGCGAAGTCACGAAGCTGCATAGGTATCACCACTATTGGTTCGTTGAACTGTGGGACGTCTGTGTAAATGGACCACGTACGCTCGATGCAGTCGAAGATGCCTGAAATAGATAAGTCATATGTTTATATAAACGGTTCCTGAAATTTTTTCAAGCTTTTCTCACGCGTTTTTTTTTTATTCAGAATATTGATAGATCTTTATAGATTCTACTAAGCAACTTCTGATTCATCGAATAAGCGCGTAGAAGAATTAAGAAACACGTGTTGAGATTTTAATCGGTTTCCATTTCTGGAGACAAGAAATTCTTAAATAAAAATGATGTAATCTTTCTTGCTTCATATTGTGTCACTTTGTGTTTTTAGATAAAAATATTCGTCAACATACACCGCTGTATCTACGCTTGATGATCCTGGCTAATACGATCGTACATCCGTGACTAATTTTAGTACTGAAGGAAAATAAAAAGAACATGAATTCAACTCTACCAGTGGCAATTGTCTTTATTGCATCATCATCGCTGCCAAAATCTTGATAGACCCTGTAATCCTTGCCCGTCTGATCGCTAAGTATGTCGATTACATCCTGCCGAGACTCAGCCGGCCGATGCTTCGAAATCGCTTCCATCCTCCTGATACTGCTCTGTATAATACGTCCTTCCACTTCCGCCACCTTCAGATGTAGGTATCTAAAATACATAGGAATGCGTTACGCGGAAACAATACAGAGATTCGTGTAATATATACGCAAAAAAAACATCCTTATTTTGCGAATATCTTTACATTCAAAATGTTACAATGAGATTATATAGACAGACATAATTTGCTTATATGGAGAATGAATTTTGTATAGTTTTTATTTTTTAAAATGTTTGTCATTATTCAATAATAATTTTTATGAGTTGAGAGGAAAATATGTCAGAAATAGAAAATAAATTTTTGAACCAAGAATTTATAACTATCAAAAGCTTATTTTTTTTAAACTATTTTAATGCTGAAAATATAATATTTTATTAAAATTTAATTTAAAATTATTAAATTTTTTAAAGAAAATTGTGTGTCTGTGTGTGTACACAGTACTAAAATATATTCTATTTAACAATATTTTATTTTTTCATATATATTTCTTACTTATATATGAAAAAATATAATATATTTTAGTTTTAATTGGATATTGTTTTGATAATGATTTGATAGTTTCGTTTTTTTTTTGTGTGTATGATTGCATGCGTTACTCCATAATTATTTTGATCTTCTACGTTGTATGATTGAAAAAGGACAAAAGTGGGCGAAAAAATAGCTTCTTCGAGGTGCGGGAAAGATAAATAAATGCGTCATTTTGCGAAAACGGGTTATTCTGTTTATGCATATGTAAATCTCTACGCGCAATGTGGGCATCATATACTTGTTGCAATGCGAAATATTCTCGCCCGGACTGACGGTCAGGATGCTGAGTTGCGACCGGTTTGCGTCGATCTCAGCCGGACCCACTTCGGCGTTGTGAAACATCCGGTCGCCCTCTTGTGCGAGGAACGTCATGTTCACCGAGAAGCCCTCCGCCGCGCCGTAACCCTCGTTCCTCAAGGTCTGTTGCGCCTGCACAAAGTTCGCCACGCCCAGCAACGCTCGCGTAATGAAGTATCGCGCTGGGTATAGCGAAATCTCGATTAGGACGAAACCGAATTTTTATACATATAGAATGTAAGTGTATAAAAATTCTTTCAAAATCGGACAATGCAAAATAGATTTTTTCCTCGAGTTACTCCGATGAAAATTTTTCTCAAAATTAGAACATTTTTTAGAAATATTGAAAAAATCTACATCTTTTCTTAGAATTTTTTATGTGTGATTCATATCTCGTTTTATAATTTCTAAAAAATACATTTTTTTTAGATTTTACAAGATTTTATCAGAAATTACTATTTCGAAATTTATGTATAAGTACGAGAAATTCTAAAACAGGTAGATTGTTTTTCAACATTTTTGAAAAATGTTCTAAAATTTGTATAAAAAATCAGAGAAATTTTTTTCTAAAAAGTTATAAAATTAAACAAAAATTCTGAAAAATTATATGGAAAATTTTGAAAAATATTTTCACAAGAGCGGTGATTTAAATTGTGAAGGGGCTTGGTACTTCACAAAGAAATAACACCCACGAGTCTTGCCGGATCGCAGGACCGCCGCGCTGAGGGTATTGATGCTGTAAACGAGACCGTGGTGGTTGTAGCCCATTGTGTAACCCGGCAGGAAACCAGCGTAACTCAGTGACGTGAACTTTTCCTCTTTGTAGCCCTTCTCAATTACGTGAGCGCTCACAATGTACCAGTGGTTCAATGTTTCCCTAACAGCATCCTCATTATGACCTAAGATCTCCTGTGCTTATTATCAAGCGCATGGAAACAATAAAATCAAACAACACGCAACTAGATAAGATAGAAGAAGATAAGAATAAAATAAATTTCGCATGATATAATCAAATGATATAAAGTAAAATAGTATACCTATATATAATATCTATATATAATAATCATAGAAAGAGAGTGAAGTTTACATTTTATATGATGCATATACGAATTTAATGTACGAACATTTACGATTTATTTACAAATTGAATAAACAGTTAAGTTTATATCGACATGACGAGATAACACATCTGTAGTTTCGTACTTGGTTACGTAAGACAATAATCGTGACGTTCCAAAGAGAGATTTACGAAGAGGGTAATACTAAATTATAATTTTTTCCAGTATTATTGTTTTTCACACAGAAAGCAAAATTGATATTATCGAGCTATAAGTACTCGTACATTTTTTAGCAATCGCGTTTTACGACAGCGATTAAAATGCTGAGATAACATAAAGATAATTGCCGTAACATATACTGCATGATATGTCAATAAAATATTGGTTGAGTTTATTAAAAAAAAAAATTAAACCTTGATCTAAATTCTTGATTTCTTTTATAATAATATATTAATTAAATTTCTTGTAGTGACAGTCGCTGCTATTTCTCACATATTTTTATTGATGTGTTTAATTAAACGCAAAAATTTAAAATTCGCGATATCCTTATAAAAAAGTGCTTATCATACGCAGTCAGACTTACTATAATTTATTCTAATTTATTTTCACTCTTACATGTCCCGGTTTGTTGCATATAATAGTTGAACAACCGACTGGAAGTGCATTTCCCTGCATTCCAGTAACATTTGGAAGAATGTCATCCAGATGCATTAGAAACAGCTGAAATGATCGCACTTTAATTTAATTTTAAAATCGTATAAATTAAAATCTTTACAATTACTTAAACTTTTTCATTGTCTCGATTTACGATTAAAACGATTAAAGTAAACTGAGAGAAATTTGCAAGATTTAAAAGTAAATTGAATTAATTAACCAATTCTTGATCATAAAAACTGAATTATATCTTTAAGATTAATTCTTTTTTTTTCAGGTATTTGTCGTACTTTGTGAAACGGCACGTTTGCGCCATCCGCCGTCCCCTCGATCTCCCTCACATACTGCGGAAACTGTTTCTTGACTGCATCAAGGGTTTCGTTATAAACCTTCTTGCCCTGCTCAGTTGCGAATACGGGCAGATATTCCTCGTTCAGCGGTTTATAGATGTCCACGAAATCCTGGATCATCTTGGCGAAGGTGCGTCCCTAATGTAGAACAAAAATTAAAGAAAAAGAGAATGATGGATTTCACGAATGTGTGATTTAATATCGAACGCACGGCGTGATAGATTGATCAATAACGCGTGATAAGTATATGCAGAACGACAAGAATTTAATCTGTGTTAACGTCACACCAATGATCGTTCTCCTTTTCTTACTATCCCTTCATACACGTAGTGTTATCTCGCCTCGCACTTGTGTGCGATCGGATTAGCTATGCACCTTCTTAAAACATGTGTGATATATCAGAGTTCGTTCCTCCGGGCACGAGAAAAAAAACTGCATTGCAAGCTGCTGACAATCATGATTTACATACGTGCTTTCGCGCTACCCGTATTCCGTGCGCGAGTGTAAGTGCCACTATAAATTACATCGGCCGGTGACAGGTTTCATTTAGAACATGTAAACAGCGAAAAAAATTGTAATGTAACATGCTTGACTTGTCATTTAAAGTGACAACGTCGAATTTCGGGAGCAAATCGAGTGAGCTGAAATATCTATTATTATACAGTAAATATGATTAAAATACGATTATTAATATGTCAGAGTGACTGATGTTGTTATTATATTCTAAATTGTATTCTAAATAAAGTAAAACAGTCATTGTTTAAAAGTTTAAAGTAACATCGAATCGTTGGGAAAATAAAATAATTATTAAATATTAATGCAAAGTTTGTCAAAGTATTTTATTTGGTTCTTTTTTTCGAGGACTTTAAAGACGGAAAGAAGCATTTCTAATTTTCTGAAAATCTCGCGGAAAGGCTCAATTTGGTGAAATCCTATTGCGCGCTGGCAATATCTTTCAAATAAATATTATTTAATCTCCTTACGATATCAAAGCCAATTTCGTAATGCGTTCCTCGAACGTGAATTATGGGAACATTTCTGCGGCTTATGCTCTTGGTCGTCGACTTGATCTTGCACGTATCGGTCGCTGCCATGTCTTCGTCGTGGAAAATAAGAATGCTTCTTCTTCTTTTAAATCTGATAGATATTTATGTCCTGGAAATTACGGCACAGAACATCGCATTTTACAAAACGTACGCTCGACTGGGATCAGGTGAATCAGCGCTGCAAGTTAAATCAGTAGTCGAAGCGCGGAAAATGATCGTAACGTGTTGTACAGTTACGTGTTAATCATTCCTATTGAGTCGGACTTAGCAAATATTTAAAAAAAAAAGGATTATTTGTCCAGCTCCTTTTTTTGCAGCTGCACTTAATCAACTAATCTATAAACGCTGTAAATTATTCCAATGTCAAGCAACGTGTTTCCATCTTTTTTTTTATGAAGCTTTAGAAGTTTTCTTTAATCTGGTAACATCTGATTCTTTGCATACTAATGAGAGCTTGATAAAAAAGTTGTTATTAAACATGTAATTACATATAATCATGTAATCGTGGAAATCAATAACGTAAACACGTTGTCATCTCATCCCATGTATAATTTTGACGTGTATCGATTTTCATGGAAGAGTTTATAGTTTATAGTAATAATAATCAAGATACTAATTACTAAACTTTGATGAAATGACTTTAATTAAATATTCAGATAAACAACTAAATATTTACTGTTTCGTAACTGTTTAATAATCAATCGGTTATTATATTTTATGTGGTACGATTAGTTACGATAGTTTGATTATTATTAATATAATTACTGGGTATTACTGAATATTTTATTATGTAAATCAAATATTTATAATTGAAATTATTTTATCAAAGTTTTCGTTATTATTATTGAAACATTATTATTAATATTCTTTTTGATATTGATACTCTTTTTTCAGTCTATGTACGCAAAGAGATCTTATGGAAAAAGGAGACACGAAAGGGAGTAAATTCAACGATGCGCGCCTACCTGACTTCTTCCGGGCTCCGCGAGTGGAAAACGTTGCGAATGGAGAACCGGACGCGGGGACGGCCACTCACGCAAGTAAAATTTCTTATCTGACACCAGTACGTCTGAGTAACGACTAACGATCGACGCACGACTGACAGCTCGCGGTCTTCGCGAGTAGGAAGACTCGCGAATGTCTCTTATCTGGCTTTTATAGCCTTCACATTATCGCTTTACATTCGCATACGCAGCGGTAAACGTTGCGCGGGCGATACGTTTACCACGATCAAATAAAAAAAAAAGTTAGAATTTACGTATCGCTGCATGCACCGTCGCCCATTACCTTGAGACGATCTCGAAGAAATGAATCCGGGTCGCAGGAGGTCGCCGATAGCCACTCGAAGAGAAGGGAAGCTTAATCAAAGCTCCATTTAATTGTTCATCACTTCGTCCGACTAAAATTTGCCATAAACGATATAGCGGTTTCAATAGAGATGGATTTCATTTCCTAATCATTTCTATCAAATGGATGATCAAAAAACATTCGATTAACGGGGACACGTTTTATTGACACGAAATTTACGTGAAGTAAGGTTTAAAGGCTCGAATAAAAAAAAGATGTAGTGTTAAAGATAATGATAATTATCATACTACTACTACTATTACTACTTTAAAGTAGTATAATATTTTATGTTTAAGTCATGTTTAATCTATTTCTTACCGTACTTGAATTGTATCGTACAATAATATAATATTATATCATCTATTTTCAGTGAGTTTTCTTCGGAGATTAATCTGAAATACATAAATGTATAAATATATACATAATATGTGAGATAATATACACACACAAGTTGATGTCCTTTCCATTTTTAATAAATCTTCAGATCTGTTATTCTAATCTAATTTTTACTTCTTTCGCAAGACGTGTGTGATTCTTGCGCCTCGTCATCGCAATTACGATGAATAATGGGAGGCAAAAAATTTGTACCTCTCATTACGTACATGCGTCATCGTAAAAGGACATCCCGCTAGAAATTAAGGTAGCACCATTTATAGCTGTCGGATTTTTACGACGCCTAGATCCGAATAAGTAGCGTGTTTTTCTCTTTTGCAAAAAGATCTCATCTACCCCCCTCCCCTCGCAAATATCGTGCTCAAGGTTAAAAAAACATACTGCCATGTGGATACCTAATTATTGACAATGGAAATACACTTGTAACGCGTGCATCTTCACGGTTAAATCTAGAAGCGCCGAGGCTCGTATATTCGCCTTTGTCTTAGTTATTGTCAACGATTTCCACGTAAAAAAAAAACCGCGAGAGGAAACGTATGACCATTATAGAAGTCCAATTATGTGGCTTGGGTATTTTTTGTCCCGAGATAATTAGTCTATCGCACGCGTGTAGAGGCATTCTTCAAGGATTTAACAAAATGTTTTTTATAGAAAATCAAATAAAAAATCTCCGCCTATCTAAAAATGTATCAATAATTTGCGCCATATAAATAGAGACAATCTATTAGACACTTAAGGTTTTTTTTCCAGAAATTTGTAAAGGTGTATAATTTAATTTCATGGCGACGCGCAAAGTTCCGAACTGCGAGTTACGTCACAATCCATCGGAATTTGTGCGGCTTCCAAATTCTTGTCTATCCGCTAAATCAATTATCATTTATTTTACGCGGCTTCCGACAAAAGGTCACCGCAGTTCAAAGATCTTGTTCCGCTTGCGTTATAAAAACGCACACGTGCGGGTGCATTGCGCGCACGCTTTCATTTTCCTCTTACGTGTGTTGGATTTCGCGTTACGTAACTGCATGCATTAAGTTACGTGTTAATACCCAATAGAATAAAGTGATTAATTATGCTGTAATCATCAATCATAATATAATACAGTGCGTAGCGTATAATACGATGAAAATAAAATAGTACTATTAATTCTTTTACAAAAGGCGTTTTTGGAAAGAGAGAAACTTGAAAAAAGTACCTCAAGAGTGTAATTTTATAGTTTTTTAATCGTAAAAAAAGAAATTTGGATGATAAAAGATGTCTGTCTTAAAAGGATTAAACTAATGATATTAAAACGCCAAGCCGTACGGCCGGCCTTATTTTATTAAACCAACAATATGATACATTTTTCGAGATAAAAAATTACATCAAACACGGCAATTAATCGCGGTAAAGATTACAATTGGTTTAAAATGGATCGCCCTGACCGTCCTTCTCGTTAATTAATTAATTAATTAACAACACATCAAGATTTGCACTACTCTTTCATTTTTTGTTAATGAACAAAAAAATTATAAATTATCTCGATCATTCTCCGTTTATTCATTGTTTAATTAATTAATTAGTTAATTAACAAGACTCCTTGAGAAAGGAGAATATTTTCTCACACCGCGTATTTCAATAATTTTAAACAACATTATTTGTTTATTAAAACGATTCATTCGAGTTATTTCAAATGTTAATTAGAATTAGAATGACACTCAATCTTTAGACATCATGATGTTAAAATATTCTCGCGCGGTGAGAAAATTATTTCTATGTATATATATGTCTACAGCCTTAAGATAAGTATCACTGCGTATCACAGAATGAGGAGATTGCTTTGCGACTGTAAAAACCGCGACATTCTAGGTTCGAAAACAACGTAAATTATTATATTTTATTTTAATTCAAGTTTTGATTATATGTGAAAAATTCATCGCGTCTAAGATCAATGCATTATATTCTTTCTTTTTATTTTTGTAAAAAGTATCATATATTGCAGTTACGAAGAAATCTCCCTTTATACATATAGCATGAACTGACGAAAGCTACCGACCACGTAATTATACATACGCAATTTCTAACAAATATTCAACTACATTATGTAATTTCTCTATACAGCTAAAAACGGGCAATGGGACGATCCAAAGTCGCAAATTGTACATTTTCGGAAAAAATTATGCGAAAATTATAGTTATTTAATGCAGTTTTAATCAATTCAATTCGAATGCAAATAAAATAATAAAATAAAAATATCAATAAAAAAATTGAGACAAATTTGTGTTTCTTTGTAAGAATAAAAATCAACTGCGTTTTACATCAAAGTAATGTTTAATGAGATAAGATACGACTTATCAAAGATTTCATAAAAAGCAGGTGGAATCGCCTCATTGTGTGGTGCTTAAATCTCGTAAAAATAAAAATTAGATGACGATCACGTTCCAGTTAAAACATTTTACGATATAAAATATTTATTAAATATGAAGAGGAAGGAAGGAAGCGCTCTCTATGTCTCACATAAATCGTGCGGTCGTATGTCGTTGAAACAGATTGAACAGCGATTTTCATTCAATCTGTATCAACGTAAAGAAAATTATCTCGACGAGAATTTCGCAAGATATGCGAGCACAACGGTAAAGATGGATAGAAAACGTTTTTGTCATTCAGTCTTGTACAATGTTTGTATTCTTGACGAAAAATGGACACTTAGATAACGTTATTTAATTTTTTATTTAATTATCGAAAGATATTTTCTTCTTTTTTTCTGAGCTTTTTATAAACATTAGCTTGCATCGAAAAAAGAGAAAAGAAAAACAATGGAAAATAAAATACCTCACATCACAATGAACGCCCTTGCTCTTTTTTGTGCGGCTATTCTCTCACTCCGTCGTAGCAGAGGCCGCTGCTCATCTTCGTTCATCACATCGTAGGTTTCACAATATTCCCATTTAGCTATCTTACCATCCCACTACAAGCACAAAACATAATTCTGCATTAATGCGTATCTTATCGTAAGAATACATGCAGATCACACGCGGATTAAAAGATATCGCAACTTCGAATTGCCATATATACATATAAAATATAAACATCTTAACTATTAGTGATAAGAGTGTAGCATGCAAATTTGCCATCTATGTCAAAGATTTAGGTGCAAATCCATTAAAAACAATCCAACAAAATTTTAATTAATCACTATCTCAAAAGGCAAACAGCAATTTTTTTTTGTTTTTTCAAGTCACTATGGAGCAGTAGAAAAATAGTACAGTTCAAAATAATCTCTTTTTTCCTTACTATTAAATAAACGTAATTTTTGTCAGAAAGATAAACAGTTCGTAGTTGCGACTTTTCTTTCCATGATTTTCTTATCATCAATAATGTTACTCACAGACGAGGTAATGAAATTGTGATCAAAGGGATGCCAGCTAACATCACGTACGCATCCCGTGTGGCCTCTTATCTTACGTACTATTTTTCCCGTTAGAATATCGTATACTGCAAATAAGAGAAAAACAAAATATACAATCAGCCAGTTCAACCATTTATAGTTTTACATATTGAGAAAATGGACCATAAAACTTACTGATAAATCGACCTGTCGAATCCCCCGTGTAAATGTATCTCTGTCCAGTATTATCTGGCGGGGAAAAGCGACAACGTATCAAAGTTTTGCGGACTGAATGACCGTAATATGTCATGACACTAGTATCACCATCTAAGCAGCCTCGTTCCCATACTGTGAAACAGAAAAATATCATATGTATTTCTTAATTGTGTTAAACAATAGAGATCAATTGTCTTTAACATTTCAGATGTATAATAATTAAAAATATAAAAACAACGATTATCTGAACTTTTTTCTTTATTTCATGACTTTAAATAGACACTTACATCGTTGAGGTACAGGTTGCCATCGATAGTCCCAATCCTGACGTTCGATAATCTGGCGAGCATTTTGCTGGGCTCTATGAGTAGAGAACACGCGCGTATCCCACAACTTGATGGATTGGTCTTTAGAATTGGTTATAAAATATCGTGTATCGCCACGCGAATCGATATACGTGATCCCGTCCCTATGACCGGCCAATATTCCCACTGCACGTGGATTAGATTCGTTTAACATTCTCCTATCCCACACCTAAATGGTCAAAAAAAGACATTGAAGTCAGTTCACAATCGTACAATAATAACAGTAACTTTATTGAATACAAATAATAAACGGGCCCAGTAATGAGTGACTTGAATCACAAATTTGTGCGATAAAGAACTTTAGTAAACCAAGTCTCTTCTTGGCTATTTAGAAGCTTAAGTCTATTCTATTCGAATGGCTAAATTATACCTTACATAATCCGTCGTCGCTGGCGCTATAAAAAATCTGAGAGCTGTCGTCCGCAAAGGCAACACTGTTCACGTCTTCGTCATGACCTTCAAACTGTAAAAATAATCATACATTAGTGCAAGGAATGGCAAGTGCGTTTTCGTCAAATAAATTCCATTGAATAATGATTATCGTTACGAACCCGCAAGATTCGCTGCTGGCACTCGAGATCGTATATGTAAAGGCATTGATCATTGGCACCACCAAGGATTTCTTTGCCATCATTCGAAAAAGCTACAGAGAAAACGCAAAATCGCCGTACACCTGGCGTTAATGGTAACGTTTCCAGTGAGCCTCCAGATATGTGACACTGATATACTGTAAAAAAAAAAATAATAAGGAAATGTGTATCACACGAGACCTCCTATTGTGCAATGCCACTTACAACAGTCCGCCCAGCTCGAGTATGCAAAGTGTTTGCCATTCGGACTGAACGCTATGTCCAGAACGCTCCAACCAACGTCGTGCGCCAGCATCCGATTGTACAAGATAAAATTACCGTTGTGCGTCTGATATATGTACAACCATTTGTCTGCAAAAATTCACACGAGCATTCAAAATAAAGTAGAACTGTTATGATTATACAATACATGATAAATCTCATAATACAACAAAGACATAAATATAAGGCAAGCTTTTTAATTTATTAATCAACGATTTAAAAATTGTTTGACCTTGAGTGGCAGTGATGAAGAACTCCCCATCCTTAGAGTATGAGCCGCAAAACACTTTGGAACCATATTCTTCTATGAAGTGCGGTTTATTAGGCAAAAGACTATTTCTTATCCTACACCGTTCGCTAAAGCTAAAACCATTTGGACTGAGAGCCCTGCTCTGTATTACAGATGTGACGGACATGTTCCTCTGGTCGGTATCCCCGGAGGCGTGTTTGGTGACGACAGTTATGTCGTTTCTCTGAAAAGCAAAACATAACGTATGTACACAATGTATCCAGAGATACGAGACGAGAATCTGGAAAGCAAGTAAACCAGAAAAATAGCAGCAAGTCGAGGAACGCGAGGTCGAGGACTTTCGCTCGCGTCTTCGCCTTCGACGCGTTCCAGAATGCGCTCCTGGACCACACGTTCGATCGTGGGGGGGATTTGCTTCAGGCTGAACTCACCTCTAATCTGGTTGTATCTGGAAACCTCGCTCGCGCGCGAATTCGCGCCAGTTCATCCTCCGATTCATCAGACGTATTCTCTATAGTGCGACCGTTCGGGCAAAAAAGACGATACCGAGGATGTTTGGCACGGACTCGTGTCGCGAGGTTATGTAACAAGACGAGACCAAAGTAGGGTGAGGGTGACGTCCCCGTGCGAATTTCTTCCCTTCTCGGAACGAGTGTCCCTCGTTCCCGCGAACGATCACTCGGGAGACGCGATACGAGAAATGTCAGGAAATATGGAACGAGACGAGCAGCGAAACAGTTTGCGAGAAGATATTCTGCAGCGAGACGGGAGATGAGGTTAGGAAAATAGCGCGCGAGACCGCGGCACGTCGAAAATGTCGGAGGGAATACGTAGGACCAGCAGGTTATAAACATTTATAATAAACATAATAAAAAATTAATGCGTTATAAATCCCAAAATAGATTATAGGTCTGTGTTTTCCTCTAAACTTTTTTCATTATCTCAAAATCTCGCGCGTGATAATAAAATCTAAATTTGAAGGAAAATTCCTCTTAGTGCAAATAATATCATCCTGGCTACTGTGGCTACTCAACAAATGCGAACGTAGAATCATTCTGTTCTGTCCGATGCAGCTTCCATTGGATTGCATATTTGCAATATTAATCTGGGAATAGGTCATCTGAGAAGTTTCTTATACTCCAGCGTTGAAAAAATAAAGCTTAATCACGGCAAATTTTTTAACTGGTCCAAGATCCATGGTTTATTTTATTCGAAACTTTAATTCGAGACCCAATTTGTGCAATAAAAATAAATTATACTCACAGTAGTATTTGTTAAAGCTGGGGACTGTAGAAAACAATTTAGACCTAGACGACCAGATTTACATCAATCGAACATAGCAAAAAATTTATATTATAAGTTCGAAATAATATTATAACTTAAGTTTCTAAATTAAAAATAAATAAAATTACTCCATGTGATTTACACACAAGGAAAAGATAATTACTCTCTGATTAAGTAAACATTGCCAATATTATAAGTTTTGCTCAATCAATAGGAATTTTTTGAGAAATCTTTGAGAAAATCGTGTAATTGGCAGCTAGTTTGATATTTTGATAAAAGCAAATTTCTTAATTTTGCACTCACTGCAACTTTCAATCTTTTTTCGTCTGGATATTGTAAATTTTGTTATAATATTTTTGGAAAAAAAAGAAAAAAACGTAGTTGTTACCATCAATTTCTGAAAAATTTTCTCAAAATTCTCATATTTTTACAGAATTTTTCTGAATTTCGTATAATTTGCGACTTTTTCAAAAATTTATCGTATTTTATGAAATTTCTCACACATTTTTCATATGTTAAGTTTCAATTTTGCGGAAACGCGATTTTTCGGATTTTCTCGAAGAAAGCTCTTTCACTTGATTATGCAAATCAAGTCGCATGCGTTATAAGGCACATTTGGACGTTGAAACGTAGAAACCTCGTGGGTGTTCCGAAGTTTAAGAGGCAAAGGCCATGGCAGATTGAGAGACAAGTTTACTGTGGAATTACAAATTATAGAACAGCGATATTAAAGTTATATTAAAAGTTTACATGTCAGGGACGCCCAATTTAGGCCAGACACGTGGCGCAACTACGCGATTCGAACATCAATGGACGAAACGCCGGAAGATATTAATTAATTTCGTTCCGTGATTGGTTTTGCGGTCAAACTCGCGGTTGGATCGGTATTACAACGATCCCATACTTTTACTGATGCACACGACCAGTTAAACATCCAAAGGAAATAAGATAGATTAAGCCCCACTGCGAAGTCGACTCACTCTTAATCTTTAAATTTATTTCATAATTTTCGACGAAAATTCGTTTTCCCTTTATTTTACATCACGATACTTTAATAAATGACACGAGAAACAAGAGGAAGTGCTCAAAGAGAATCTGGCGCTTAATCATATTTTCACATTAATTATTGTTAAATATATTTTTTAGTTTTATAATTTAATATTTTACTTTTCTTATATTTTTAGATTCAAAATAAAAAATACAGCTTAGCAGTGTTAAGTTGACCAACGAGAAATCCTGACACTTTAATTCACAGTCGACCGCGCATTTGACATTACGAGAAAAAAATAAACACGACCCGATTACCTTTCTGCGACGAGGAAATACAATGGAAATACGAGGAAATACACGAGGAAATATCCGGAAAAACAATTCGGTAATCATCGCAGAAATACAAAAGTATTCGATCGGCCGGCGAGTCGTGATGCAGCGAGAGATCCGAAGCCGTCGATTTAATCGTTTATAGAGCAGAACCAGAAATGTGTACAATGGCGGAAAATTATTATTCCACGTGGGCGCGTTATTATAGGATTAAAGATTAACAGATTAGACAACCGGACGTTCGGACCTCTAGCAGCAAAATATATTTATGGCAGTCTAATAGGCCAATATTGGTTAAACATTGGTTATATTGGAAATGCATTGGCCAATGTTTTTCCAATGTAACGCCAATATTGATAATTAAATATTGGTTTAATATAAAAAAAAAGAATAATCTAACATTGGGCCAATGTTGAACCAATATTGAACTAATATTACTGCTTAGACAAATTGGCTAAATAAGAGGCTAAAGGCTAAATATGAAGCATTCACTTTACAATATTGCGCCAATGTTTTATGCTATCAGGGACCTGCGGAAGATCAGCGAGGTCCGTCGATAGCTGCCGTACTTTCTCACCGAGACGCAGGAATCCTCGCTGGGAAATCGCGAAAGAATCGACGACGGCAGCATGGCACCACCTGATGCACCTTCGGCCTCGTCGATCACGGCGGACGGACGTGCAAGTAACGACGTTAGCGAACGCCGCTATTTCCGATTGTGTCCCGCGTGTCCCAATCGTATCTGCGTAACGCGACCCGACACGCGGAAACGCTCGCTTCTCATGGGACGTCCCGAAGATGAGAATGGTGCACAGCTCGTCGGCGCCGACGGTGAACGGAACGCAGATAACGCGCGCGGGGAATTCTCCGTCCGACTTCCCTCCGATTTTATCGTCGACGTTTCCTGCGAGGAAAATGCGCGTGTGAGCGCTTCTCTCTCTCTCTCTCTCTCTCTCTCTCTCTCTCTCTCTCTCTCTCTCTCTCTCTCTCTCTCTCTCTCTCTCTCTCTCTCTCTCTATCTATCTATCTATCTATCTATCTATCTATCTATCTATCTATCTATCTCTGCTAACGCGACACTGTCGAAAATAAGTGGGCTTCGAGAGCGCGCGTCAAACTTTGTAAATCATTCGTCGATAATTCGAAGCGAACTCGGCTCTTCACGGCAATTTCAACTGGTGCAACGCGAGAACGCGTTCGATATCAAACGCTTAAAAATTCGGCAGAAATAGCGTATCGGTGAGTTCGTTTCCTTATGGGGAGAAATATCGGCACGTCCGAAGTCATCGGGGAGTTCCCTTTACAATTACGTTATTCGCGCTAACACATACGTTGTCGCTTGTATCGATTGCTTTCACTCTTCGTCCGCGTGTTAATAATGAGATTTCAAATGCTGGACCTCTGCAAATATGTAAACTGTCCCGACTGTATTTGTGATTAATCCCATTTACAGAATACAAATAAATAAAGCGAGCTTTGGCTTACGAGCGGGGAAAAAAAT